>NW_028317838.1:1255367-1569209 GCF_062004578.1 Staurois parvus
CTGGGTATTGGAGCTTTTGTGAGATGGATGGATTGGATGGCGACTGATTTGTATGGAGACATAATATAGAGCGGGAGGAATCCATGGTGTATTGTCACATGTATGAATGCAGGATTGGGGTACTATCCGTGTATTAGGGGGACCAATGACACCTTGGCTAGTATTGTAGATGAATCTGGGGGCGTCGGGGGCAATCTTCTTATGTTTATGGCCCTTTAGGGCAGATGTGATTTTTATGTATTTTATGGGAGATTTTCTCTGTATATTGGGAGTTTCCATCTTGTTGTATCATGAATGTAGTATGGAAGATGAGTCCTATGTACTAGGAATGGTCATTGGAAGGACAGAATAGGAGCCACATGATTGGCTGGCCAACCCCGTGACAGTATAGACTAGTGGGTGACATTGATTGAGATCTGCCCGCTGTGTGTATACAATCACCCGGCTAATGTCTAATATCAGGGGACACAATGTGCCAGCATTCATCTCAGACTAAGGGAAAATGGCCGCCGGAGGAGGGACAGGCGGGCTACAACAAAATGGAGGACAAAGATCTAATCCACTGTAATGAGATAACTTGATAGCTTTCCCTGTTTTATGCTATTCAGTTTTTTTGGACCAGCACCATCTAGTGTCTGCTCTCCATACTGCACCCTCTGTATAAATCTGTCTGGAGTCACTTCCTGTTCGGTGTCACTTCCTGTTCTGTGTCACTTCCTGTCCCGGGAACACTTTTTTTCCTCTCAGCCATTTTAGATCGGCTTCCAGAAGGTCCTGTGATTGTCGGTCTCCATCCTGAACACACGGCCACCATAGGGCCAGCATGGGATCTTCTCCATGTCAGAGCACACGGGTAAGTCAGGTGGATCTCCTATTCCTGGTCCCGGCTCCTGTCCCTGCTATAGACGGACCAATCATCTGTGACCGAACCTTCCTCCTCGTCATCGATGATCTAGGTGTATTATTATTATTTATTCCAGGTACTTATATAGCGCCGTCAGTTTACATCTATATTGTACATTCCTTGACCCCATCCCCACACAACTCCTCCGGTCACCCTCCCCCTCCATCCTACGCTCCCTCACCCACATCTTCAATCTCTCCCTCTCTACTGGCGCATTTCCCTCCCCCCTAAAGCATGTGCACATCACCCCCATACTCAAAAAACCCTCCCTGGACCCCACCGACCTGAACAACCTCAGACCCATCTCCCTGCTGCCATTTACTTCCAAGCTCCTTGAGCGCTTAGTCTAGGATCGCCTAACACCCACCTCACTGACAACAACCTCCTCGATCCCCTAGAGTCCGGCTTCCGTCCCCTACACTCCACCGAAACCACCCTACACTCCACCGAAACGGCCCTACACTCCACCGAAACCGCCTTACTCAAATCACCGACCTGCTAACCACTAAAACTAATGGCCACCACTCAGTCCTCCTACTCCTCAACCTTTCTGCGGCCTTCGACATCGTCAACCACCCTCTTCTCCTTAATAAACTGCACTCCTTTGGCATCAGAGACTCCGCCCTCTCCTGGTTCTCCTATCTATCCCAGCGCTCCTTCAGCATTACCTATAACACTACCACCTCCCCCTCTCTGTTGGGGTCCCTCAAGGCTCTGTCCTCGGGCCCCATCTACACCTCCTCCCTTGGCAAACTGATACACTCCCACGGCTTCAACTATCACCTCTATGCCCATGATACACAAATCTACCTCTCCACCCCTCACCCCTTCAGTCTCCGCCCGTATCACCCACCTACTGAACGACATATCAAACTGGATGTTGCTCCATTTCCTCAAATTGAACCTTTCCAAAACCGAGCTCCTGATTTTCCCCCCAGCCTGTGCCCCCCTCCCATACTCTCCATCATGACTAACAACGCCACCATCAATCCCACCCCACAAGCCAAAGTCCTGGGTGTCACCCTGGACTCAAACCTATCCTTCCAACCCCATGTCCAATCGTTGGCAAACTCATGCAGGCTCAACCTCTGCAACATCTCCAAAATACGTTCATTCCTCACCCCAGACACTACTAAACTACTCGTTCCCTCCCTTATTATCTCACGTCTGGACTACTGCAACTCCCTCCTCACCGGCCTCCCTCATCACAGACTATCCCCGCTTCAGTCTATCCTGAACTCAGCGACCAGACTCATCCACCTCACCAACCACTCTGCTTCTGCCACCCCCCTCTGTCATTCCCTCCACTGGTCTCCACTCAGTGTCCTCCACCCCCCTCTGTCATTCCCTCCACTGGTCTCCACTCAGTGTCCTCCACCCCCCTCTGTCATTCCCTCCACTGGCCTCCACTCAGTGTCCTCCACCCCCCTCTGACATTCCCTCCACTGGCCTCCACTCAGTGTCCTCCACCCCCCTCTGTCATTCCCTCCACTGGCCTCCACTCAGTGTCCTCCACCCCCCTCTGTCATTCCCTCCACTGGCCTCCACTCAGTGTCCTCCACCCCCCTCTGTCATTCCCTCCACTGGCCTCCACTCAGTGTCCTCCACCCCCCTCTGTCATTCCCTCCACTGGCCTCCACTCAGTGTCCTCCACCCCCCTTTGTCATTCCCTCCACTGGCTCCACCCCCCTGTGTCATTCCCTCCACTGGCTCCCAATTGCTCAACGCATTAAATTCAAACTACTAACATTGACATACAAAGCCATTCATAACTCCGCCCCAAACTACCTCACAGACCTGATACCCAAATACCACCCAACCCGTAATCTTCACTCCTCACAAGACCTCCTACTTTCTAGCTCCCTGGTCTCCACCTCCCACGCCCGACTGCAGGACTTCACTAGGACTTCCCCCATCCTCTGGAACTCCCTTCCCAAATCCTTCAGACTGTCACCTACCCTCCTCACCTTTAGGCGCACCCTGAAAACCCATCTCTTCAGGGAAGCCTACCCCACCCTCACCTAACTGCCAATCTCCTCCACTCCTCCTACCACTCCATCTCCCACAGCCACTTCCTCCTGTACCACCATCCCCTCCCTCCTAGATTGTAAGCTCCAAGGATCAGGGCCCTCGCACCCCTCGTGTATTGTATTGTTACAGTACTGTCTCATGTTCTGTCCCCACTATAATGTACAGCGCTGAGCAAACCTTCTGCCGCTATATAAATACTGTATAATAATAATAATTCCCATCAGTCCCCGCCCCCAAGGAGCGTACAATCTAAGGGCCCTAACTCACATTCATACATACACATACTAGGGACAACTTAGGAGACAATTCACCTCCCAGCATGTCTTTGTAGAGTGGAGGAGACCGGAGTACCCGGACGAAACCTACGCAAGCACAGGGAGAAAATGCAAACTCCAGGCAGGTGGTGCCATGGTTGGGATTTGAACCAACAACCCGAGTACTGCCAGGTGGAAGTGCTAACCACTCAGCCACTGTGCTGCCCCGTGCTGTATATATCTCAGCATCTACTTCTCAGTGTTGGTTTCCTCCTCATTGCCGGCCATTAAATGGGCCTCAGAATGGCTCCGGTATTCCCTCCTAGGAAGGACATTCAGGTCGATCTCCCACCATGTTCCTCTGATGTGTCCGAGACAGAATAACAGGAGAGACACCAGGTATGTATGGGAGCGGGGTGAGATGCTGGGAGGGATATGTATGGGGGAGGGGTGAGAAGCTGGGAGGGATGTGAATGGGGGGAGAGGGGAGAAGATGGGGATTATTGTATATGGGGAGGAGTGATAAGTTGAGGAGGGATGTGTATGGGGGAGAGGTGAGAAGCTGGGAGGGATGTGTATGGGGGAGGGGTGAGAAGTTGGGAAGGGATGCAAATGGTGGAGGGGTGAGAAGTTGGGGAGGGCTTTTGGGTGCGGGGCCCATGGAACCCAGCTTACTTTGGAGAGGTGGGGAGACCCCTGTCTCAGCACCCATATCCCTCTTATGTGTAAGTCATCCTGTGCCTGTTAGGGGTGCAGGGTGAGATGTCTTGATATTGTGTAGACATGTCTAGGTGGGGTGGGGGGGTTGTTCATTATTTAATGCCATGTGGTTGCATCTCATTGTTCTATTGTTTGTCTGGCTTGGGAGCAAACTATTATGGGATGTATGTGTTTGTGTGTATTGGTTGGTGGGGGGTGTCTCCAGCAGCCCTCCCTCCTGATGGGACTGTCTGATGGTGTGAAGTTTGAATACCTGTGTGTCTCTTGTGACTAAATGTAGATTGCCCCGCCCTGTGTCATTATGCAGGGAGGGGGGATTGTCCCCTGAGTGTATATATCTTGTATCTGTGTTCAAATAATGTAGTCTACCTCCTGGTTTACTTCAGGACTGGTGTCTAGTCTTGTATGGTCGGCTGTGGTGTCTGTGGTTGGTGTTCGGAGGGGGAAGCAGTATTCCAATGGAAGTAATCAAGCACAGTCTGGGGTCAGTTCCGTTACAGCTGTGTATGGGGGAGGGGCAAGAAGCTAAGGAAGATATGTATGGAGGATGGGTGAGAAGCTGGGGAGAGATGTGTATGGGGGAGGGGTGTGAAGCTCAGAAGGGATGTGTATGGGGGAGGGGGTGAGAAGCTGGGAAGGGATATATATGGGGAAGTGGTGAAAAGTTGGGAGAGGATATGTATGAGGGAGGTTTGAGAAGCTGGGAGGGGATATATATGGGGGAGGGGTGAGAAGCTGGGGAGGGATGTGTATAGGGGAGAAGTGAGAAGCTTGGGAGGGATGTATATGGGGGAGGAGTGAGAAGCTGGGGAGGGATATTTATGAGGGAGGTTTGAGAAGCTGGGAGGGGATATATATGGGGGAGGGGTGAGAAGCTTGGGAGGGATGTGTATGGGGGAGGGGTATGTGTGGTGGAGGGATGACAAGTCGGGGACGGGTATGTGTGGGGGAGGAGTTAGAAGCCAGGGACGGATATGTGTGGCGGAGGAGTTAGAAGCCAGGGACAGATATATGTGGTGGAGGGGTTAGAAGCCAGGGACGGGTACGTATGGGGGAGGGGTGAGAAGTCGGGGACGGGTATGTATGGGGGAGGGGTGAGAAGTTGGGGACGGGTATGTATGGGGGAGGGGTTTGAAGCCGTGGACGGGTATGTATGGGGGAGGGGGTGTGAAGCCGGGGATGGGTATGTATGGGGGACGGGTGTGAAGCCGGGGACGGGTGTGTATGGGGGAGGGGTAAGAAGCCGTGGACGGGTATGTATGGGGGAGGGGTGAGAAGTCGGGGATGGGTACATATGGGGGAGGGGTGTGAAGCCGGGGACAGCTATGTATGGGGAAGGGGTGTGAAGTGGGGGATGGGTATGTATGGGGGAGGGGTGAGAAGTCGGGGACGGGTACGTATGGGGGAGGGGTGTGAAGCCGTGGACGGGTATGTATGGGGGAGGGGTGTGATGCCGTGGACGGGTATGTATGGGGGAGGGGTGTGAAGCCGTGGACGGGTATGTATGGGGGAGGGTTGAGAAGCCGGGGACGGGTATGTGTGCGGGAGGGGTGAGAAGCCGGGGACGGGTATGTATGGGGGAGGGGTGAGAAGCCGGGGACGGGTATGTATGGGGGAGGGGTGAGAAGCCGGGGAGGGGTGTGAAGCCGTGGGCGGGTATGTATGGGGGAGGGGTGTGAAGCCGTGGGCGGGTATGTATGGGGGAGGGGTGAGAAGCCGGGGACGGGTATGTATGGGGGAGGGGTGAGAAGCTGGGTAGGGGTGTGAAGCCGTGGGCGGGTATGTATGGGGGAGGGGTGAGAAGCCGTGGATGGGTATGTATGGGGGAGGGGTGTGAAGCCGTGGATGGGTACGTATGGGGGAGGGGTGTGAAGCCGTGGATGGGTACGTATGGGGGAGGGGTGAGAAGCCGGGGACGGGTATGTATGGGGGAGGGGTGAGAAGCCGGGGACGGGTATGTATGGGGGAGGGGTGAGAAGCCGGGGACGGGTATGTATGGGGGAGGGGTGTGAAGCCGTGGACGGGTATGTATGGGGGAGGGGTGAGAAGCCATGGACGGGTACATATGAGGGAGGGGTGTGTATGGGGGAGGGGTGTGAAGCCATGGACGGGTATGTATGGGGGAGGGGTGAGAAGCCGTGGACGGGTATGTATGGGGGAGGGGTGAGAAGCCGGGGACGGCTATGTATAGGTGTTCTGTCTCTCCAATCTAAGCATTGATAGTGTGATCTCTGTAACTTCCAGTTGTGATGAGATGGTGATAACTTCATCCTCAGTTGGATACCACAGTCAGTGACTCCATCGATAAGACATCTTGTAGATCTTGTGAAGTTTCTTCCATAAACTGAGAGAATCTTACAACAATGAACATTCGATCGGTCAAAAGATCATAATGTTTCTGCTTCTTGCCATGAGGCTAGAACTGCAATGCATTTCTGGGAAAGGGGGAGGGGCTATCTATACAACATTAAACCAAATAAACTTTAGTTCAAGTCCAATATAAATAATGAAGATTCTTTCCGGGAACATCTGCAAAACAAGAGGGAAGGGAAGAACAAAGGAAAACAATGCAAACATTCAGCATAATACTTGCAGATGTTGGTGTGGAAAGTCCAGGCTGAGACATGGAAATCCATATTCAGAGGAGAAGGCAGCAACATGCACCTTCCTTCTTACCTCCCTGTAATTCAGGTGGATGACTTGTCTTCCTCTTTGGTTCCTTTATAGGCCTGAAGTAAAGGTGTGCAGAACCTTCTTTCATGACTCTAACTTCTACCTTGCGTACCTTTCCATCGTTACTTGGCACAGTCTTTGTAATAAGAGCCATGGGCCAATGGTTACCATGGGAATCTGTCTCCTTCAAAACAACTACGTCTCCCACTTGTAGATTGGGTTTGCTAGTTTGCCATTTATTACGACTTTGAAGGGTAGAAAGGTACTCCATCTTCCAGCGATTCCAGAACACATTAGCAAGATGTTGAACCCGTCGCCATTGATGCTTGTAAATGTTGGGGTAATCAAGTTCCTCTGTGGGAATAGTGGCTACCCCAGTTTTTTGGGTAAGAAGAGTGACTGGAGTGAGCAACACTGGGAACTCGGGATCTGAGGACACAGGGACCAATGGCCTTGCATTGATGATAGCGGACACTTCTGCAAGAAGAGTGACTAAGATTTCATGAGTAAATTGAGATGTTTTCTGGTCCAGTAGCATAGAGTCCAGGATCTTTCCTGCAACTCCAATCATGCGTTCCCAAGAGCCTCCCATGTGAGGAATGAGGTGGGTTGAGTTCCCATTTACACTTATTGCCACTCAAGAAGATCTCTATCTTTTCTGCTGCTGTAAAATGAGTCCCACAGTCAGATCTCAGGGACTTTACAGGTCCTCGTACAGAAACAAATCTTCTGAAAGCATTAATGATACAAGAAGAGTCCATTGATTCTATCACATCAATGTGCACTGCACCAATGCTCAAGCAAGTGAACAGCACAGCCCATCGCTTATTGTTAGCAACTCCGCCACGAGTTCTGCGTGTAACAACAGTCCAGGGGCCACATATGTCCATGCCAACATTAGTAAATGGTGCTTCAGTGCTTAATCAGTCAGCTGGCAACTCTGCCATTTGTTGTTGTAGGTGCTTCCTGTGATGGGAGTGACTTTGGGTGGGGGCCCATGGAACACAGCTCACGTTGGAGGAGTAGGGAGATCCCTGTCTCAGCTCCCCATATCCCTCTTATGTGTAAGTCATCCTTTGCCTGTTAGGGGTACAGGGTGGAATGTCCTGATATTGTGTAGACATGTATAGGTGGGGTGGGGGGGTTGTTCATTGTTTACTGCCATGTGGTGTATCCCATTGTTCTATTGTGTGTCTGGCTTGGGAGCAAACTATTATGGGATGTATGTGTTTGTGTATTGGCTTGGTGGGGGGTGTCTGCTGATGTGTCTCTGGTTTCTAGATGTGGTTTGCCCTGTCCTGTGTCCATATGCAGGGAGGTGGGTTGTTCCCTTGAATGTTTATATCTTGTGTCTGTGTTAAAATAAAGCAGTCTATTTCCTGGTTTTACTTTGAGTGGTATCTAGGGGCGGGGTTGTGGACGGCTTTGTATGCTGTGGTTAGTATTTAGAATTTTATAGGTTGGGTTACTGGAAGCCAGTCGAGGGATTGGCACAGAGGGGTGGAGGCCAGTGGAGGGATTGGCAGAGAGGGGTGGAGGATGCTGAGCTGAGGTCAGGGAGGGGATTGGCAGAGAGGGGCGGAGGTCAGTGAAGGGATTGGCAGAGGGGCGGAGGACGCTGAGTGGAGGTCAGTGAAGGGATTGGCAGAGAGCGGTGGAGGACACTGAATGGAGGCCAGTGGAGGGATTGGCAGAGAGGGGTGGAGGGTGTATATGGGAAGGTAGATGATCTGTGGGGTTTGGGTTTATATGGAGTAGGTACGTGCGTATGGGGAAGGTAGGTTATCTGTGGGATCTGGTTATGTTTTAGGGAGGTAGGTGATCTGGGTGTATGTTGTAGGTAGGTGATCTGTGTGTATGTATGGGAGAGGTAGGTGATATGTGGGATCTGGGTGTATGTTGTAGGTAGATGATCTGGGTGTATGTATGGGAGAGGTAGGTGATCTGTGGGATCTGGGTATATGTTGTAGGTAGGTGATCTGGGTATATGTTGTAGGTAGATGATCTGGGTGTATGTATGGGAGAGGTAGGTGATATGTGGGATCTGGGTGTATATGGAAGAGGTAGGCGATCTGTGGGATCTGGGTGTATATGGGGGCGGTAGGTGATCTGGGTGTATATGGGGGAGGTCGGTGATCTCTGGGATTTGGATGTATAAGGAGAGGTAGGTGATATATGGGATTTGTGTATGTATGGGGTAGGTAGGTGATCTGTGGGATCTGGGTATATATGGGGATGTAGGTGATCTGTGGGATCTGGGTGTATATGGGGAGGTAGGTTATATGTGTGATCTGTCTGTATATGGGGTAGGTAGGTGATCTGGGTGTATATGGGGGAGGTAGGTGGTCTGTGGGATCTGGGTGTATATGGGGATGTAGGTGATCTGTGGGATCTGGGTGTATATGGGGAGGTAGGTTGTCTGTGTGATCTGTCTGTATATGGGGTAGGTAGGTGATCTGGGTGTATATGGGGGAGGTAGGTGGTCTGTGGGATCTGGGTGTATATGGGGGAGGTAGGTGATCTGGATGTATATGGGGGAGGTAGCTGATCTGAGGGATCTGGGTGATTATGGGGAGGTAGGTGACCTGTGTGATCTGTCTGTATATGGGGGAGGTAGGGGATCTGAGTGCACATGGGGGATGTAGATGATCTATGGGAACTTGGAGTGTATGGGGGAGGTAAGTGATCAGTGGGATCTTTGTGTATATGGGGGAGGTAGGTGATCTGTGGCATCTGCATGTATATGGGCAGGAAGGTGATCTGTGGGATATGTGAGTGCAGGGGAGGTAGGTGATCCATGGGATCTGGGTGTATATGGGAAAGGTAGGTGATCTTTGGGATATGGGGGAGGTAGGTGATCTGTGGGATCAGGGTATACAGGTGAAACAAGAAAAATGAGAATCTGGTGCATTCATTCATTGATTTCAGTGCAGCAACTTAAAAGGTGAAACTAATATATGAGACTCATTCCATGCAAAGCAAGATAGTTCAAGCCGTGATTTGTCATCATTGTGATGATTATGGCTTACAGCTCATGAAAACCCCAAATCCACAATCTCAGAAAATGAGAATATTCCATGCAATCAATAAAACACGGATTGTACATAGAACAATATCGCACCTCTGAAAAGTAGAAGCTGCATATGTACTCAGTACTTGGTTTGGGCCCCTTTTGCAGCAATTACTGGTTCATTGCGGCGTGGCATGGAAGCTATCAGCCTGTGGCACTGCTGAGGTGTTATGGAAGACCAGGATGCTTCAATAGCGGCCTTCAGCTCTTCTGCATTGTTCCGTCTCATATCTCTCATCTTTCTCACGGTCATTGAACCAGGTTTTGGTGATTTTGGCAGTGTGGGCGTTGCCAAGTCCTGCTGGAAAATGAAGTCAGCATCCCCATAAAGCTCGTCTGCGGAAGGAAGCATGAAGTGCTCCAAAATCTCCTGGTAGATGGCTGTGGTGACCCTGGACTTAATGAAGCACAGTGGGCCAACACCAGCAGATGACATGGCTCCCCAAATCAACACAGACTGTGGAAACTTCACACTGGACTTCAAGCATCTTGCAGTGTGTGCCTCTCCATTCTTCCTCCATACTCGGGGTCCTTGGGCCTCTCCATTCTTCGTCCATACTCGGGGTCCTTGGGCCTCTCCATTCTTCGTCCATACTCGGGGTCCTTGGGCCTCTCCATTCTTCCTCCATACTCGGGGTCCTTGGGCCTCTCCATTCTTCCTCCATACTCGGGGTCCTTGGGCCTCTCCATTCTTCCTCCATACTCGGTATCCTTGGTTTCAAAATGAGATGCAAAAGTTGCTCTCATCAGAAAAGAGGACTTTGGACCACTGATCAATAGACCAGGTCTGTTTTTCTTTAGCCCAGGTAAGATGCTTCTGTCATTGTTTGTTGTTCAGGAGTGGCTTGACAAGAGGAATACGACATTTGAAGTTCATGTTGTCATGGAAATTTTGTATTGTTGGTTGAACTTTAAATGTGTCATATATTCGTGTTATTCATATGTCTCTGGTGTGTATAATTAAAGCTCTGAAGGCTGCAATTGGGCCATGCGCATGTACAATGTATGTATTACAGTACTCAGCTCGGTAATGGATGAGATAGCAGATCTGCGCTTATAGACCGGCGTGTATACCACCACGGCAATCGATGCGAATGCCGCCGGCCTGTATCCACATATCAGCAGCATAGTACCACATGGACTTCATAACGCAAGGCGCCAAGCGGTGTGAACTCCGCGTGTAGGCTTATGCATATCTTACAACCCATTACCGACCTGAACTGTATCCGGATGGATGTGTTTTAATAAAGATCGTATTGGGCCCATCCAGGTACAGACTGATGTTTCTAGGGAATGCTTGTACAAGGAATTTGCATACCAATAGGAGCTAGTAGGACAGGAAGTATGCCCTCCATAGAGGGCTCATGGGGGGAAGGGGAGGAAGTCTGCTGACCTCAGAGGGCTCATGGGGGAGGACCAGTGATAGATAATAGGAAAGGCTATGCTCCAATCGGAATGTACATCCTGTGTATAGGCACTCCCCATTGCATTGTTCTGTGGGAGGGGATTGACTTTATTCATGTGGGGGGCGTGTGTGTATTTGTAATAAAACCAGAGGGTGAGAATGAAAACTTCCTCTATGTGAATTCCAACAGCATCCTGAGAGTGTTGTGTGATCATTCTGGGGTATAGGGAGCTCCATCCCCCACATTTCAACAGAAGTTAAATCAGTTGGAAGGGCAGGAATCGTGTAGTTTAGCTGCAGTCGTGGTAAGCGAGATTCGCACAGCTTTATTGGGGATTTCTGCGCATCCAACTGCGAGTACTCACGGTAAGGAGAAATTCGTTAGAGCGAATTTCCAAGACAATGTCCAGGATCAGTCTGTGTGTGGTGGCTCTTGATGCACTGACTCTAGCCTCAGTCCACTCCTTGTTAAAGTCCCCAACACTTTTGAATGGCCTTTTCCTGCCAATCCTCTCCAGGCTGTGGTCATCCCTGCTGCTTGTGCACCTTTTTCTTCCACACTTTTCAATTCCACATAACTTTTTATTAATGTGCTTTGATACAGCACTTTGGGAACATCCACCTTCTTCTGCAATTATCTTTTGAGGCTTTCCCTCCTTATGGAGGGTGTCAGTGATGATGTCTTTCCCATGATTGTGATTTCTACTGAACCAGACTAAGAGACCATTTAAAGGCTCAGGAACCCTCTGCAGGTGTTATGGCTGAATGAGCTGATTAGAGTGGGACACTTTGAGCCGAGAATATTCCACCTTTTCACAATATTCTCATTTTCTGAGATTGTGGATTGGGGGTTTTCATGAGCTGTAAGCCATAATCATCACAATGATGACAAATCACGGCTTGAACTATCTTGATTTGCATGTAATGAGTCTATCTCATATATTAGTGTCACCTTTTCAGTTGCTGCACTGAAATGAATGAAATTTTGCACCATATTCTAATTTTTCGAGTTTCAACTGTATACTCCACAATTCTCCCATGTGGACACCTCGTAAGTGGTTCTCCAGTATAGACTCCCAGTTTGGGGAACTCATATAGAAAAAGCCGTCAGCTAGAATCAAACTCACTACTCTACAGTATGGTGAAGACCAAGGAGGCCTAGCAATACCAAATGTTAGACTTTATTTTATAGCTGCCCAACTTCAACATCTTACCAGGTGGGACTTAGTAGACACATTAGATCCCATCCATCGGTGTCTACTTCCATCAGATACAGATTTCACATCACTCTCACACTTGTTAATGGGCTTCAGATGGCACCAGTGGGAAAGGCATGATCTCTCATCTATTTATTCCAGTCTTTTGACTCTAAGAGAGAGTGGTGGGAGGTGATTGTGACCTCCATACCTCTCATCTCTCTGTCCTCTTCACAGAAACTCAGTCATTTATTTTGCATAGAGCTTTCAGGACTCCAGCTCAATTGTTCAGCTAGGACAGGAGGGATTTCCCCTTAATACCCCAATTGTAGTGTTGATGTCGGGGATTTGATACATGTTTTGGAGATGTCCAAAATTATTCAAAAAGTGGAACAATATGACCAGTATTATAATGTTGGTGTTCAATATTCCTCGGGTGTGCCTCTTGGTCTCTTTACTTTATGGAGGGAGACAGTACAGTAACAATACAGTTCAGTACAAGAGGGATTAGAGGGCCCTGCTCCTTGGAGCTTACAATCTAGGAGAGAGGGGATAGTGGTACAAGAGGTAATTAGCTGTGGGGGATGGAGTGGTTGGGGGAGTAGGGGATTCCAGTAGTTAGCTGGGGTCGGGGTAGGCTTCCCTGAAGAGATGAGTTTTTAGAGTGCGCCTAAAAGTGAGCAGAGGAGACGATAGCCTGATAGCTTGGGGTAGGGAGTTCCAGAGGATGGGTGAAGCCCGTGAGAAATCCTGGAGATGAGCATGGGAGGAGGAGACAAGGGAGCTAGAGAGTAGGAGGTCTTGCGAGGAGTGGAGAGTACGGTTTGGGTGGTATTTAGAGACAAGGTCGGTGATGTAGTTGAGGACAGTGTTATGAACGGCTTTATACTTCAGTGTTAGTGTTTTCAATTTAATCCGCTGGGCAATTGGAAGCCAGTGGAGGGATTGGCAGAGAGGGATGGAGGATACTGAGTGGAGGCCAGTGGAGGGATTGGCAGAGAGGTGGCTGATACAGAACGGTTAGTAAGGTGAATGAGTCTGGCAGCAGCATTCATGATGAACTGGAGTGGAGATAGTCTGCGATGAGGTCGGCCAGTGAGGAGGGAGTTACAATAGTCAAGGCGTGATATAATAAGGGAGTGAATGAGTTGCTTAGTGGTTTACGAGGTTAGGAACGGCCGTATCTTGGAGATGTTGCGGAGGTGAAGTCTACATGAGTTTGTCAGTGATTGGACCTGGGGCTGAAAGGACAGATTGGAGTCTAGGATGACACCTAGTACCCTGGCATGAGGGGTGGGACTGATAATCACTAAGCTCTTCTCTGAAGCTCACCTTACCACCTGCCCCCTTGACCCTGTCCCTACACAACTCCTACGATCACCCTCCTCCTCCATCCTACGCTCCCTCACCCACAGCTTTAATCTTTCCCTCTCTACTGGCACATTGCCCTCCCCTCTGAAGAATGCGCACATCACTCCCATACTTTAAAAACCCTCCCTGGATCCCTCTGACCTAAACAACCTAAGACCCATCTTCCTGCTGCCATTTACATCCCAACTCCTTGCACGCTTAGTCTATAATCACCTGAGTTCCCACCTCACCGACAACAACCTCCTCAATCCCCTACAATCTGTCTTCCGTCCCCTACACTCCACCGAAACCGCCCTACTCAAACTCACCAATGACCTGCTAACCGCCAAAGCCAATGGCCACTACTCAGTGCTACTACTCCTCAACCTCTCTGCAGCTTTTGACACGGTCAACCACCCCCTCCTCCTCAAAAAACTATACTCTTTTGGCCTCAGAGACTCCGCTCTCTCCTGGCTGGCTCTCTTCCTATCTATCACAACGCTCCTTCAGTGTTACCTATAATGCTGCCACCTCCCCCTCTCTGTTGGGGTCCCTCAAGGTTCTGTCCTCGGGCCCCTTCTCTTCTCCATCTACACCTCCTCCCTTGGTCAACTGATACACTCTCACGGCTTCAACTACCATCTGTATGATGATGACACTCAAATCTATCTCTCTACTCCCCGTCTCACCCCTCCAGTCTCCGCCTGAATCACTAGCTGTAACACTAGCCTTCTGAAGGACATATCAGACTGGACATATCAGACTCCAATTCCTCAAATTAAACCTTGCCAAAACCTAGCTCCTAGTTTTCCCCCCAGCCCGTGCCCCCCTGACCTCTTCATCAGGACCAACAACATCACCATCAGTCCCACCCCGCAAGCCAGAGTACTAGGTGTCATTCTAGACTCCAATCTGTCTTTCCAGCCCCAGGTCCAATCGCTGACAAATTCATACAGACTCCACCTCTCTAACATCTCCAAAATACGCACGTTCCTAACTCCAGAAACTACAAAGCAACTCATTCACTCTCTTATTATATCACGACTTGACTACTGTAACTCCCTCCTCACCGGCCTACCCCAACACAGGCTATCCCCGCTTCAGTCTATCCTGAATTCTGCAACCAGACTCATCCACCGTGTACTGTCTCCCATTATAATGTACAGCTGAGCAAACTGTTGGCGCTATATAAATACTGTATAATAATAATAATAGTGTTGCTGATCTTGATGGAGAAGTCGGGAGGGGGGGGGGCACGGGTTGGGGGGAATACTAGAAGCTCAGTTTTGGAAAGGTTGAGTTTGAGGAAGTTGAGTGACATCCAGTCCGATATGTCACTTAGTAGGCTGGTGATGTGATTGGACACTGAGGGGGTGAGGTGAGGGGTAGAGAGATAGATTTGTGTGTCATCGGCATAGAGATGGTAGTTGAAGCCGTGGGAGTTTATCAATTGGCCAAGGGAGGAGGTGTAGATGGAGAAGAGGAGGGGTCCGAGGACAGAACCTTGAGGGACCCCGACAGAGAGAGGGAGTGAAGGGGATGTGGCAGCGTTATAGGTAACACTGAAGGAGCGCTGTGATAGATAGGAGAGCCAGGAGAGAGCGGAGTCTCTGAGACCAACTACATTGGAGACCCATACTTGGGGTATGATCCTGGAGACACGGGCCTCATTGATCGGTGTCAGATATCTATGTATGTACTGGGGGAGTTACTTGCCGTGTACAGCTGAATTGTTCTAGGTTGTTTCTTCTTTTCTCTGTTCATTTGTTTATAAAAGGTAAAAGTGACACCATAGACAAAGCAAGTTATTGTTCTGTATGATCTGTAACAGTGCCACAACCGCCTATACGTGAGAATGTATGACTCCATTGTCTGGGCTGAATGTTGGGAATACTGTGCGCACTTAGAAACTTTATTAATACAATCTATTTGATTAAAAAAATACTGTAGATAATGCTGTACATATTCTTTCTATTCATAAGATATATTTAGTAATGAACATTAAAAATAGAAAGCAACTTTATGTAGCCCTTTTATATACAATTCTTTTTTCTTTCTCTACAGGTAGATTGATGAACCAGGTTTTAGGACTTTTTTGTCTTCATGAATACAGCTGAGTCACATGGAAAATAAAACACATGGATGTCTTAATTGACTGAGAGTCTTTACTGCAGTTCACTGGAGGATTCACACGGGATACAAGTCATATCTGTGTTCTAAAAGTCATGGTTTGGATCCTCTTCCACTTTGATCCAGCAGGAGAAAAGTAATTTCAGTGTTCTGGAAGTGACAATGGCTTTACAATAAAGTCCAACCCCAGTATACATAAGAGGAGTCATTTCAAACTACTTGTTTGTAGATTTTACAATGGAGAGAAAATATATCACACACCAGAAGGCTTGCAATGGAGGGAAGTCATATCATTGTTCTGAATGTGGCAAAACTTTTATAAGCGAGAGAGACCTTATAATACACCAAAGATTTCACACTGGAGAGAAGCCATATCAGTGTTCTAAATGTGATAAAGCTTTTACACGGAAGTCACATCTTATCACACACCAGAGGATTCACACTGGAGAGAAGTCATATCAGTGTTCTGAATGTGATAAAGCTTTTACTCAGAAGTCACATCTTATCAGACACCAGAGGATTCACACTGGAGAGAAGTCATATCAGTGTTCTGAATGTGATAAAGCTTTTACACGGAAGTCACATCTTATCAGACACCAGATTGTTCACACTGGAGAGAAGTCATATCAGTGTTCTGAATGTGATAAAGCTTTTACTCAGAAGTCACATCTTATCACACACCAGAGGCTTCACACTGGAGAGAAGTTATATCAGTGTTCTGAATGTGATAAAGCTTTTACAGTGAAGTCACATCTTATCAGACACCAGAGGATTCACACTGGAGAGAAATCATATCAGTGTTCTGAATGTGATAAAGCTTTTACAGTGAAGTCAGATCTTATCACACACCAGAGGATTCACACTGGAGAGAAGCCATATCAGTGTTCTGAATGTGATAAAGCTTTTACCGAGAAGTCAAGTCTTATCACACACCAGAGGATTCACATTGGAGAGAAGTCATATCAGTGTTCTGAATGTGATAAAGCTTTTACAGTGAAGTCACATCTTATCGCACACCAGAGGATTCACACTGGAGAGAAGCCATATCAGTGTTCTGAATGTGATAAAGCTTTTACAGTAAAGTCTGCTCTTATCAGACACCAGAGGATTCACACTGGAGAGAAGTCATATCAGTGTTCTGAATGTGACAAAGCTTTTACACAGAAGTCAAATCTTATCACACACCAGAGGATTCACACTGGAGAGAAGTCATATCAGTGTTCTGAATGTGATAAAGCTTTTACACAGAAGTCAGATCTTATCAGACACCAGAGGATTCACACTGGAGAGAAGCCATATCAGTGTTCTGAATGTGATAAAACTTTTACAGTTAATGCCGGTCTAATCTATCACCGGAGGATTCACAAATTTCTGCATTGATTAAATTCTGGAATAAAAGGGATATTAAAGAAGTTTCAGGTGTCACAAGTTAGTTTCACATCCCCAATGTCATCCCACAAGCTAGAGAAAGGAAAAGATAAAATGCTACTTTAAAAGAAACAAACTAAAATCTGAGCAAACTGGAATGTAATGATTGGATGAACTGAGTTTAGGGCTTATCTCCATCAATACACAACTAGAAGGGATTTGAATATTTTATCTTTTGACAATCTTTTTAAGATAAGCATCAATAACTGAACAGCTTCCCTCATGATTCTCATCTTTATCTTTTTTTATGGAGCTTTGAATGAACATGCAATGCATTTTCATGATTCACCAACTGAGTTGTGTTTCCAAGCATTTTCTTCATTTCTGGATCCTGAGGTAATACATGACCAGCACTGCCTCAGTACCAGAGACTAGGATGGGGTCTATTGTCATCTTACCAAGTCTCTGAAGCCTCAGTGGGAGAGTCCATTCCAGGTTCTTCTGACTATTGATACTTGATCAGCCAGGTTTGAGGTCTCCAGCTAAGCCCACCTTGTCCAATCCTCCCATTACGTTCCATCTCCTCTCCCATTATCAATGCCTGCTTTCCACATTTCATCTCTCATTAATATTATTATTATTATACAGGATTTATATAGCGCCAATAGTTTGCTCAGCGCTTTACAATATAACGGGAGACAATACAGCAACAATACAGTTCAATACAAGAGGGATAGGAGGCCCTGCTCCTTGGAGCTTACAATCTAGGAGGGAGGAGCTAGTGGTACAAAAGGTAGTAACTGCGAGGGATGGACTGGTAGGAAGAGTAGAAGATTCCATTATTAGCTGAGGGCAGGATATGCTTCCCTGAAGAGAGAGGTTTTCAGAGATCGCCTAAAAGTGAGCAGAGTAGGCGATAGTCTGATAAATTGGGGTAGAGAGTTCCAGAGGATGGGGGAAGCTCTGGAAACGAGCATGGGGGGAGGAGACAAGGGAGCAAGAGAGCAGGGGATCGTGCGAGAAACACAGAGGACGGTTTGGGTGATATTTGGAGACAAGATTGGTGATGTAATTTGGGGCAGAGTTATAAATGGCTTTATATGTTTTTGTTAATGTTTTGAATTTTATTCATTGGGCAATGGGAAGCCAGTGGAGGGATTGGCAGAGAGGGGTGGAGGACACTGAGCGGAGGCCAGTGGAGGGATTGGCATAGTGGGGTGAAGGACACTGAGCGGAGGCCAGTGGAGGGATTGGCAGAGAGGGGTGGAGAACACTGAATGGAGGCCAGTTGTTAGGATCTGCCAGGTGGTGCCTCAGGCTGCCAGCTGACAGACCTACCCAGAGCGTGGAGTCTAAGCCCGGTCTGTGCTTTCACCAGGGCCCCAGATGGTGGGGATGGACTTGTAACAGACCTGGGCCAGGTCACGACCTCCGAGCAGGCCCACCAGTGGCAGAGGAAGCCTCCGGGGACGTATGCAGGTACCGGGAGAGCCAGATGTGAAGAGGATGGCGGACCTAGCAGGGTGGTCACGGGCCGTGGTCCCGAGGGGGTAAGTGGAGTACCGAATTGGCAGGCGAAGAGTAGTCAGGTCACACGCAGGGTCAGCAGGGTAAGTCAGTCCGTAGAATGGTCAGACAAGCCGGGGGGTCAGAGTAGGAGAAGGCAGAGTAGTCAGGGCAATCTGGGTCAAATCACAGGAGAAGGCAGCGTAGTCAGGGTCAATCAGGGTCACTTAACAGGTACAGGAACTCATGATCACAGATAGACCTTGCGGCAATCTGTGACAGTGCAGGTCATCTTTAAATAGTGCGCCCTGCATTGTCATTGGCCGGCCAGGATGCGCCCCCGGCTGTCATTGGACACCTGAGGCGTGCCCACGGCTCCTACTGCGCATGCGCGGCATCCTGTCAGCCGTGGCTCGCCGGGACCTAGTGCCTGTGTCCCGGCATGATCTGCCTCCAGTGCGCATGCTCCGGGAGGGGGGCCGCGATCCCTGACACCAGTGGAGGGATTGGCAGAGAGGGGTGTAGGCCAGTGGAGGGATTGGCAGAGTGGGGTGAAGGACACTGAGTGGAGACCAGTGGAGGGATTGGCAGATAGGGGTGTAGGCCAGTGGAGGGATTGGCAGAGAGGGGTGGAGGACACTGAGTGGAGGCCAGTGGAGGGATTGGCAGAGGGGTGTAGGCCAGTGGAGGGAGTGGCAGAGAGGGGTGGAAAACACTGAATGCAGGCCAGTGGAGGGATTGACAGAGAGGGGTGGAGGGATTGGCAGATAGGGGTGTCTGATACAGAACGGTAAGTAAGGTGGATGATGGCAGTAGCATTCATGATAGACTGAAGAGGGGATATCCTGCAATGAGTTTGGCCAATGAGGAGGGAGTTACAATTGTCAAGGCGAGATATAACAAGGGAGTGGATAAGTTGCTTAGTGGTTTCCGAGGTTAAGAACGGCCATATCTTGGAGATGTTGCGGAGGTGAAGTCTACAAGATTTGGACAGCGATTGGATTTGGGAATGAAAGGACAGATGGGAGTCTAGGATTACACCTAGCACCCTGGCATGAGGGGAGGGACTGATGATTGTGTTATTGATCTTGATGGAGAAGTCAGGGGTGGGGGCATGGGCTGGAGGGAATACTAAGAGCTCAGTTTTGGAAAGATTGAGTTTGAGGAAGTGGAGTGACATCCATGCCGATATGTCACTTAGTAGGGTAGTAATGCGAGAGGAGACTTTAGGGGTGAGGTGAGGAGGAAAAAGATAGATTTGTGTGTCATCAGCATAGAGATGGTACTTAAAGCCATGGGTGTTTATCAAGTGACCAAGGGAGGAGGTGTAGATGGAGAAGAGTAGGGGTCCAAGGACAGAACCTTGAGGAACCCCTACAGAAAGAGGGAGTGGAGAGGAGGAGACAGAGTTAAAGGTATTGCTGAAGGAGCACTGCGATAGGTAGGAGGAGAACCAGGAGAGAGCAGAGTCTTGGAGGCCAAGAGAGTGGAGTTTTTTGAGGAGGAGGGGATGGTCAACCGTATCAAAAGCCGTGGAGAGGTCATGTAGTAAGAGTAAGGAGCAGTGGCCATTGGTTTAGCAGGTAGTAGATCATTAGTGAGTTTTAGTAGGGCAGTTTCAGTGGAGTGTAGTGAGCGAAAGCCAGACTGTAAAGGGTCAAGAAGGTTGTTGTCGGTGAGGTGGGAGCTCAGGCGATTGTAGACTAAGCGTTCTAGGAGTTTAAAGGTAAACAAGAGCAGGGGGACGGGTCTTAAGTTGTTCAGGTTGGTGGGGTCCAGGGAGGGCTTTTTAAGTATGGGAGTGATGTGCGCATGCTTTAGAGGGGAGGGGAAGGCACCAGTAGAGATGGAAAGATTGAAGATTAAGGGAGCAAGGGATTGAAGATGTAAGGGATGGAAGAAGAGGTGACCATAGTAGTTGTGAGGGGACAGGATCCAGGGGGCAGGTGGTGAGACGGGCTTCTGAGGAACCTTGTTTGGCAGCATGGAGGGAGGAATTGTATGTTAAGAAAGCAGATTTATATCGGGTGAATGCTTGGTGAGATTTGGTTTTACGCCACATTCGCTCCAGCACACGACTGTGTCGTTTACGATCTCTGGTGTTGTCAGTCTGCCAAGGTTGTAATGGTCGGGGCCTGATGCTTCATGTTGTTAGGGGAGCAAGTGAGTCTAATGCGGATGAAAGTGAACTGTTGTAGACAGCAGTGGCCAGGTCAGGGCAGGATAGGGGAGAGATTCTGTCATAGAGTTGGTCAGTTGCAGAGTGGAAAGGAGAATGGTTCAAGTTGTGAAGGTTTCTGCAGGTGATTGCTGATTGGAGGGATAAGTGTTTGAAGATGAGGAGACTGTGAAGGTGATGAGATTGTGATCAGAGAGAGGAAAGGGGGTGTTTGTGAGGTTGTAGGATATCATCTCATGGGTGACAACCTTTCAGGCAGGTCTGCGGCTGTGACACCAGCTAGAAAGAAGTCTCTGTTCAGTGAGAAAACAACATCCCAAGCTGATGCAGGCCTTCCAATACTGAGTTACTGCTGATTTAGGGGATGTATTCAGCAGTAAAACGTAAGCCCAGCTGGCCACTTGTGTTCCATGTGGTTCTGCCAAATGGGATTCCATCAGGTGAAGATCAGAAATCCTTGTTCCATGTTTTCTCTTTCCAGCTATTACTCCTCTCCATAGACTAATCACACAATACAACTGCCAGAGATCTGAACTTACAAAGTGCTGAGTGTGCGGTCATATTCCTACCACTTCTTCCGGGGGACTGACATTCCTCTGATTGGGGTTCACAATAATCACTCTGAGTGCACACATCTCTTTTTGGTGGAAAGTTTGTAAAGAAAACTTCTTCTCCCTGGAAATATTACAACGTTGGCACCAAAGTGTAACTATGGGCAACATCAATAATGACATTAATAATGAAATCTGTCATTAGCAGAGCAGGTTTTGCTTTTCCGAGTCTCTTATTGTTTTATTTTTTTGTTGTCCCTCCCAGTAGATTTTTTTTGTACTTCCTGTAGAAGGCCAAGTCTTTTGGGAAAAATGGCAGTTGGAGGGGTTGGGGCAAATCCTATAACACTGCTGGGGGTGCTCACAACTGTCAGTTGTCATTCATATGGGGGTTGGACCTTATAGAGAACCTGTTGCTGTAACTGCTGTAGAAGCGTTAGCTGAAGTTGGGCTTTACTTGTTGTGTGTCTTACTTATAATCTATCTAAGACTTCCCTGTACAGGGTGACAACGCTGCTGTGTAATGTTCCTGCAGAATGATCAGGGTTGTCACCCTGTTACAGAAGGTGGGAAAATAACAGATGTACAGACAGGACCAACAGCTGATACAACTATGTTGCAGAGGGAACTCTGGGAATGCTAATGACAGATTGCATTACACATTCAGTTAGCAGACTTCCTGCTGTTGGTCTGATGTTTGAATTGTGTTCTGATATTTACTGTCCTGCTGTAAAAGGTGTAAATGATCGCCCGCATGTTTCCTGTAGTAGCAGGGACTACAAACTCCTATCAGGAATAGTAGGATGATAAAATGTAAGTTAATAGATAGGGCCGCGCCCTTACAATAAGGTATATCTATATAAATTATATATTAGATTGTTATTAATAAACACTGGCTGGATTTTATCATGAATAATTCACATATGAAAAAATAAGAGAAATCCTTATAAAGTACAGAAAAAAGATTTTCTGGATATATATGTGTGAATTTTTGTTTTTAAATAAGAAATGAATAATAAATATGAATAATAGAAAAATATATAAAACATAAATAAAAATAAAAAATATAAATGAAATATAATCACAAAATTTTGAAAATGAAAAGATGAAAAAGAATGTAAAAATGAAATGGTGTCCAAAGTCTATGAATAATAGCGGAGTATTCTATTCGTGTCCACAATAGTAATTGCTGTATATAAGGAACTGTAGAAATAAATCCTTGCTTGAATATTGACCCTTTTATGGGCTCACCTTCTTGTTAGCCTATTGCTGGGCTGACACAGCTTTTAAGAGGTTTGTATTGATGAGATCCTTTGGACCTCCCCTGGGTTTTCCTGGATTGGTCACTTCTAAAGTGCTTGTATGGACATGATGATCTCTGCTTCCTTCTGATGCTGGATGTGGCTCCATCTCCCTATTTTTCTCCTCGTTAGTATAGTGGAAGAAAGAAGAGATATTTGGTGCCTTATCGTTTTAATAAAAAGATTTATTTAATGCCCTCTATATGACCTCACATGTCAATCATTTCAATGCGCTTTGTAATAGATAAAACCGCTAAATGCGGATGTGACAGGCTTCCTCCGTGTGTCTACACACACTGTCTATACCTGCCGTTACTGAAGTTGGGTTGCCGTGGTGACGTCAAAGCCCCTCCCCAATGCGTTGCGCCACAGGGTCACGTGGCTTCTTCCGGGGGATGTGATAGGACAATCACCTTGCCTGGACTTCTTTTATAATAGTTTGGCGCCATTTTCTTGAAGTATGTATGGTCGCAGCCATCTTTTTGGGGTCAAACCTTTATAGCTATCATTACGGACAGCTGTATTGGTCAAATTGAGACAATGTTGCTAATTGTGATGTTGTTTGTGTGAAAACATGTAATGGTTATATCCACTGTTTAACAACCCTGTATACGTCGGCTATATAGACTGTGCATGTAATTGGCAACAGGGAAGTCGGTCACATTTACTTTTAACAATAAGGTCTAATCCAAAATTTATTACAAAATGCATATACAAAAATAGAAAAAATACAAAATACGTACATATATATATATAATCAATTAAAAACAGTATAAAGTGCTTTATATTGACTTCCAACTACTAGTTTTTTAGTTTTTAGGAATAGTAGGATGGCTACCTACCCAGGGGGGTCACCTTTTTGGATTTGGGGGAAACATTTCACATGGTTTCTTTCCATTGATGACACCGACAAGGGGAGTCTCACTTCACTAACAATAGGAAAGCCAATCAGAGGCCAGTAACATTTCATGGTGTCTCAATGTATTGCAGAATGTTTAATCCCCATTGGTCCAATGGATTCCTAGTCCTTCCAGATGCATTGCTTTTTGTGTGGAAGGAGCACCCTAAAATGGCTTCCCTTCAATTCCACCCATAGCTGTACTTTAGGTTATGTTGCCCCTCCCCCATATCTGTAAGGGAAAGCCTCAATTTCTCCCAATACTCCCCTGGCCTTCCAGTGAGAGGAAACATTTTCTCTGGAGTGGAGATGTTTTATGCAGTGAGCCCTTCATAGACGGGATGGGGAATCTAAGTAATCTAAGATAAGTAAGATGAACCGGTGTACTGGAGTCATGGATCAGATAACCAATGACACCATTGATGGTATAGCAGAGCTGACAGCAGAAGTGGCTCCATCACCTAAGGTGGTGTCACAGAACTGCATGGCGGCTGACTATCTCTCGGAAGATCAAGGCGGAGCCTACAAACTGGTGTCAGAGAGTGTTGTACATTTATATTAGATCATGAGGATCTCAGAAGGAGATATCTACACAAGGTAAAGGAGTTCCAACAGTCACCTGGGTGGGGGGAAGTGGGATCCATTTTCTTGGATGGGTTTAGTTGGAACTTACTTGGTTGAGTAATATGGCGGCTTTGCTTCTTAGGCCATTAGTTGCTACTATAGATTTGATGATAATTGTATACATTGTTGCTGTTGTGTCTTTCGCTGCCAGTTGATTTTGCTTGTTTATGCACATGATTACATTCACATTGTTAGAACAGAAGATTATTTAAAGCCCCTAAATATTGTGTTTTATTTTCTGAAAGCAGAGACCCTGGAGAATAAAATGGTGGTGGTTACAATTTTTTGTTTCACAATATTAGCGCAGCTGTCTATGAAATGCATATTTTCAGTAAAAAAACACTAACAATAATTCCAGTTCAGAAAAACACAATATGTGACCCAATTTGAAGAAAAATGAAAGATGAGGTTGGCATCAAGTATATAGATACCAAACATGTCAAGCTTTAAAATGTCATGTGCTTGTGAAATGGTGACAAACTTCAGTACCAAATATTGTCCATAGGTGAGGCTTTAAATGCCTTTACAGTCATCAGTTTATATAGTGAACCATGAATGATGGCCCTCGAGTTATTCCTCTCCCTCTGGTGTGTGCAGAGATATGTACAATGTGTAGTGTGATTGATGGTTACATAAGTGGGCGGGGCTGGTATTAATGAGGGGTGTGTCATATGTTAATCATTTCTTATAATAGATGATATAAATGGTATAAATAGATCCTTGAAATGTAAACAATCTATCTCTTTCCTTCCATTGTTAAAGTGTCACATATATATGATGAATAAAGTTGGATGATATTTTCACAGCACAATACCGTGGTCTGGGTTCTTCTACAACACATCCCCCCAAAAATGTTCTCTTCCAGTTCTAGGAGTCTGGTGGAATGGGACACCAGCTGATGGTATCTCTTAGGCCCCTTGTACATGGGGGGTCCGGCCCCTGTGGGTGCAATGCTGGCATTATAATACACCTGGTAGGCACAGGTACAGCGTCCAGCCCCGCTGCCTGCAGCCTGTCAAAGTCTACACTACAGCTGGACGGGGCTCAATGCTGCACTACGTTTACCGCCCCCCTTTAGGGCGCTCTGTGTTTAGGGAGAAATGGCCGCCATCCTGATCAGAGAAAGCATAGAGCAGATGTAGGCCGGTGCAGTCTGCTTCTTCCCCTGTAGGTGGTGCCAACCAGAGTGACATCCCAGCCTGGAGAGGAAGTCGGGGGACACTTGGCTTCTCTGTGGTTTCCCGGTTCCTGGAGACGGCGTGGAATGAAGGGGTCCATGGAGTCCTGGGGACATTTTTTGTTCTTTGTTTACACCTTTTAAAAATCATTTTAGTCCTGAAGATCACAAAACCCCAAATCTGATGTATTCTTTGATAGCAGACACCCTATATAATACAATGTTGGGAGTTGTCATTTTCTATATTACATGATATTAGCACAACAGTTTATGAAAGGCAACATTTCAGGAACAATATAGTAACGTTTATTTCTGAGCACATAAATGCAATTCATGACCTATTTTCTGGTGAAATATAAAAGATGAGGTTGTGCCGAGGAAATGGGATTCCCAACATGTCAAGCCGTAACACTGTGTGCACTTGGAACGCTTTAATAGCCCCTCCAGGTCATCAGTATAGAGTTACACAGGAGCACTGGTGCTCCAATCATTGCTCTCCCTCCGGCGTGTGCGCTGATATGTAACGTGTTTGGGGATCACTGTGTTCCTATGTAGGCACCCCAATGTACATGTCATGTCCTGGTCTGTGTATAGGAGGTCCGCTGAGCTCCCTCTGTCCTTCCCAGTGACACCCACCATGGCAGCACATGGCTCTGCTGTCCAACATGGTGTCATGGGGAGGGGCACATCTTAATGGTGGGAATGATAGGCGGCTTCACAGCCACTTGTATCACTTCCACATGACAGCCGACATTCGGATTTACTAAAGTCCTCACACTCCCGGCTGTATAGCGGTGGGCAGTGTGGGGGGAAATAACACGTCTGCAGCATTGTTAAAAATCCAAATCCCCAGCAAGTGGCTGCAGGTTCATATTTTACCACCCCAAGATGGTTGCCTAAGCCTCCTTAAAGTGGTCATTGGATTTTGGGACCTGTATGTGGAAAGGCTGCCAGAAAGTCTGTCACTTGGGGTGTCCTCATACTGGGGAGAAGTAGCAGAATGTGTTTTGGGGTGTAATTCCACATATCCCCATGGCAACAAAGTAAAAGATATCATTTGTTTTCAAAATTAAAAAATAACCCCCCCCCCCCCCAGTGGTGATCAAATATCACCAATAGAAAGCTCTATTTATATCAGTGAAACTTGTGTACAGTGTAGCATGACCACACAATTGTCAGCTAAAGTAGTGCAGTGCTGAACAGAAAAAAAAAATTCCCTGGTCATGAAGGGGGTAAAACATTCTGGAGCTGAAGTAGGTAATAAATCTTCCTCTCATCCTACAGTTTGGTTTCATTTTCTTACATTTATCAGGATGCCGTTCTTCTGAGCTCCACAAGGTGGTGATCACACATATACAGAGACAGGAAGTGATGTCAGGCACAGGCAGGAAGTGAGGTCAGGCACAATCAGGAAGTGAGGTCAGGCACAGGCAGGAAGTGATGTCAGGCACAAGCAGCAAGCTCCATGTGGGAGGAATTATAGAGGAGACGTTGCTGGAAGTGTGAGCAGAGGAGGTAATGAGATTGTATTTGATCATATCTCTCATCACTCTTCTGGTCAGGCTCCGGTCACACCAGGAACTGCACGTTTCTCATGACTCCCCACAGCCGGTTTCCTCCTGCTCATGGGCCAATCGCACTGCACTTTGTGAATGGGCCGCCATCCTCTGGGACCTGGGGGGAGAGAGGGAGGAGGACAGTACGGGGCCCCAAGTACTCATCAGTGAGGGACACTCACTTCCAGAGACTCTCCGCTCTCATCCCGGACTTCACTTCTATAGAAGAAAGGAGGAAACTCCAAATTCTACTGGGAGAAGAGGAGCCAATGGGGGAAATAGCTGCACCACATGTGACACCATGCCACAGACTGAGAGGGACATCAAACACTGAGGACTTCATAATCCTTCCCATGGACCCCTCCCCCTTTATATTTCCCCTCTTCCCATACAAACTACTTTGGCAATGCTACAATGTCATTTGTTCCTGCCAATAAAGCTCATTGAATTGAGAGGGAAAGAGAAAGAAGGAAAGATGGTGTCACTAATCATGGTGGGACGCCTCATTTGCGGAGTTCCCGGTTTTGTCCTCTAACCCCCCGGTCACATCCAGCTTACAGTGAAGTCGTACGATTTCCAAGTCGGGGGAAATGGCGATTTCAGGAGTGACACCGATGTCTATGCCAATCCCACCAATAGTAGTGCAGGGATGACTTTAGAAATCGCTACGACTCCCACCAAGTCACACCCCCCGATATGACCCGTCATTGTGGGCAGTAGGGGGCGACTTGTGATCTGCAAGAAGCATAGCATGGAAATGGCATGCCGAGTGACACCCCATGTGACCGGGGACTAAACACTGAAAGAAGTGGAGTTCTCTCTCAGCTCACCTCTCTCTGTATTTGTTTCTTCCATAGAGAAAACCCAGAGAGTCCTGGATGAGAATGATTGGTTTCCACAGAGAGACAATCAGCAGAAAGAAATGTCCTGTGTTGGTGGTGTCACTGGAAGGAAAGAAATGTCCCGTGTTGGTGGTGTCACTGGAAGGAAAGAAATGTCCTCTGTTGGTGGTGTCACTGGAAGGAAAGAAATGTCCCGTGTTGGTGGTGTCACTGGAAGGAAAGAAATGTCCCGTGTTGGTGGTGTCACCGGAAGGAAAGAAATGTCCCGTGTTGGTGGTGTCACCGGAAGGACAGAAATGTCCCGTGTTGGTGGTGTCACCGGAAGGACAGAAATGTTCCGTGTTGGTGGTGTCACCGGAAGGATAGAAATGTCCCGTGTTGGTGGTGTCACCGGAAGGATATAAATGTCCCGTGTTGGTGGTGTCACCGGAAGGAAAGAAATATCCCGTGTTGGTGGTGTCACCGGAAGGAAAGAAATGTCCCGTGTTGGTGGTGTCACCGAAAGGAAAGAAATGTCCCGTGTTGGTGGTGTCATCGGAAGGAAAGAAATGTCCCGTGTTGGTGGTGTCACCGGAAGGAAAGAAGTGTCCCGTGTTGGTGGTGTCACCGGCAGGAAAGAAGTGTCCCGTGTTGGTGGTGTCACTGGAAGGAAAGAAATGGCCCGTGTTGGAGGTGTCACTGGAAAGAAAGCAATGTCTTGTGTTGGTGGTGTCACTGGAAGGAAATAAATGTCCTGTGTTGGTGTCACTGGAAGGAAAGTATGTCCTGTGTTGGTGTCACTGGAAGGAAATAAATGTCCTATGTTGGGGGTGTCACTGGAACGAAATAAATGTCCTGTGGTGGTGGTGTCACTGGAAGAAAAGCATGTCCTGTGTTGGTGGTGTCACTGGAAGGAAAGAATGTCCTGTGTTGGTGGTGTCACTGGAAGGAAAGAATGTCCTGTGGTGAGCAGTACCGCCTGCTGGACACCCCCCATTTCGGTGCAGGGGATGGTAATGGAATGATGACAGAATGGGAGGGGCCTGTGTTCAGGCTTCATAGAGACTGTGGGGGATGGGAGGGGACCATACACAGTACAATCTGATTGGACAAGGACAGGCCAGATTGGATACAAAGACAATGATTGGCTGAGCTTTGTCCTCATATTACACAGTTTCCGTCATTCTAGAAGAGATTGTCCAATCAGATTGTACCGTGTATGAGATCAGAGAAAACATGGCGGGATCAGTCCGGGAGAAGAGAAGAGTGTATGGGGGAGGGGGATGGGGGAGGAGAGCAGAGAATGGGCTAAGCTGTATTATGGGGACAGGACAGTCAGGGCTCATTGGGGGGCGGTACTACCCCGAGGGTCAGCCACACTTATACCTCCATGGACCTGCTCCCCCCTTTCAGCCAGGGGGGTTTATGTGCGGCGGCAGGAATGACACCACTGTCACTATCAGCGGGCCCAGCCAATGTCACCGATTCCAGGAAATGGGGCGGGTGTGGTAGGCCAGGGCGGGGCTGAAGGGGTTCAAGCAGAAGGTGTGGAGGCCATATAATGACACCTCCCTGCCTGTAATGTGCCCTCTGAAGAGCGATCCAAAACCAAATCACTCTTCAGAGGGCAAAGCAAGTGTGAGCTGGCCCTTAGACCTTCATGGAGAAACATAAGAATGCTTTCACACTGCCCCCTGCGGTCTGCCCAATGTACGCGCCATGCCCCATAGGTTTCTATGACATCACGAGTTTTTGATGCATTTTCTGACCCCCCCTCCCCCGCAGTCCTGCATGCGGCATCTTTGGTGAACTTTCAGAAAAGGCACCAAAAATGAGGGACATAAGAGAAGTCTATGGGAAGTGGGGGGACCCTGTGCTGCCCCCGCTCTGTGGTCAGACTGCAGTGGGGGGTGGTAAAGCCTCTGTTGCAGTATATTACTGCCCCTCTTCAGAATTGTGTAGACAGCTGAGCAAAGCCAACATCCCGAGAGCTGGAAAGTGTCCTCAGAGCCAACCGACCCCCCCACAGCCAATCACAGAGCTTCCACTGGCCCTGCCCCATATAACCCCTCCCCTAGCGGGACAGACATGATTCCATGTTTTTATCAGAACTTTAGACTGTCCCAGATAGACAGGTAGTGTTGAGTAATTGGGTTTTGGAGTGAGCGATGGTCTCTGGAGTGTAGCCATAGTAAATTGGCATCTGATAAGGGGTCACAATCTACTGACTCTATAGTGACCCATGGGGGGAGGGGGTCACTTTTACTGCGTGATATTTAGGGAGTTGAGCAAGATGTGCAGCTTGGAAATATCTTGCAAAGTTCGGAAGCCCCAGACCACTCTAAGTTTCGGTGAGGTACGGATGGATTTGGGTAGATGCAGCTTAATAGTGCCCCATACATAAGTGGTGGGGTGACACAAATATGCAGAGGAAACAGGAAGGTATATATATGGGTAGGACCCAAAAAAGGTATAATATTTTGGGCAGAATTGTCATTTTTTACAACCGTGATACAACCCATCCATGAGAGGGGTAGTTTGGACCAGGATGTCTATCATGTTTCACATGACTGTCATATGCCTTTCAGTGTTCTCTATATTTTGTCTCTGCTCCTCCCTTTCCTCTGGTTCAGTTCCTGCTGTATAGATAGCCCACCCCCCTTCCCAGTAATGCATTTCAGCAAGCCTCATGTCTCAGAGCACATTGTGATCTTTTGACCTATCAGATGTTCATTGTTGTAAGATTCTCTTAGTATATAGAATAAACTTCACAAGATCTACAAGAGATCATCTCGATTGAGTCACTGACTGTGGTATCCAACTGAGATTGGAGTTATCACTATCTCATCACAACTGTAAGTTACAGAGATCACACTTTCAATGCTTAGATTGGAGAGACAGAACAGTCAACAGATCAGTGAAATGTCTTCACAGGATCCTTGCTATCTGCACACAGTGAGATGTTATATAGATGGATATAGCAGCTACAGAGAGTGCCACCATCTCTACACAAGCCTGTACATGTCTGCAAGTATATCTCAGCATAACACCCATGAGTGTCAGGACAAATTATTGATGTGAATGTCTTACAACTGCAAGTTTATACACTGCATCTGTATGCATTAGCACATGGCTTGTCTGTGAAATTATAAGTGAAAGAAAACCTTTCTGCAATCATTGCCTAGGAAACCTGAACTCACCCACAGAAAAATTGATACATTTCTCTGTAAACTTTCTATCAACCCCTCTCCTTGCTAACATGATGTTTCAGAAAAGTAATATACAGTCTGGGGAAACTAATACACAACCACAATCAGCGCTTCATCCAGAGCAGGACTTAAACCCTGAATTATACAAAACGCTTAAAAAAACCATCCTGGAAAATTCAAGAGAATCTTCATGCTGACAAGTTAGAATTGCTGTCTAATATTAATGACTTATGGACTAATACTGTTAAATGCCTGTCTGCTGCCTCCCAACAATCTCATGAGCCATTACAACTAGAAAGTGCTATCCAGCAATTGAATGTTGCTTATGAGAATTATCAAAGACTGTGTGTTAAATCTATTGCTCTCCTAAAGTGGTACAACACTCAAAGGTCATTGGAAGAATTAATGAGTTTTGAGGCGCTCAATCTTGAAAGAGACAATGTAGTGGTGCAAACAAAGACAAAGGCAGAAGTGAGAATAACACAGCTCCATGAATCCAGATCTTATCGCTCTCCATCTACTAGATGCTCCTCAAGATCTTCCAAATCCATACAATCAAGGTCTTCTACACTCAGTCAACAACTAATAAAAGCCCGTGCTGATGCTGAAGCTTCTAAAATTCAGGCAGCTTTCACCCAAAAGAAAGCAGAAATGGAGGCTCAGGCCGCACATCAGAAAGCAGAGAAAGAAGCTGAAGCCACACAGCAAAAGGCAGAAATGGAAGTTTTGGAAAAACAATGTGAGCATGCCACAGCCATGGAAAGGTTAAGGGTCTTAGAACAAGCCGCTCGTGAAAACGAAAGAGACAACAGTTCCAGACACTCAGTTGTATCTTATGTCTCAGATTCTTCACACACCTCTCCAGAACGTCAACTTTCTGTCACAGCAGTCTCTTCTCTGCACCTACTGTACCTCAAGACAATTTTCCCTTATATCCTCCAATACATCAGACTGCAACATCTCAGATAGCTGCAGACACTGGTGTGTATTTAATAGACCGTCCATCATACTTTGGCACTAACACAGTACCTCCTAGCAAATGCACTACTCTACAAACATGCCAATGAACTTTAAGCCAGTGCTGGTACTGAATGACTTAGCAGCAACATATGTTGCCAAGTCACTCCACGTAAGTCCACCGCCACAACCAACTCTGTTCCACCTGCAGTCATGCACCCAAAATCAGAAAACACGGACATGTCAAAGTTTGCTAAATACATGCTCCTCAGAGAACTTGTTAAGACAGGCCTCACCAAGTTTGATGACAAGCCTGAAAATTACAGAGGCTAGAAATCCACTTTAAGGCCACAATGAGTGACCTAGACATCAATGCCACTGAGGAATTAGATCTACTCATCAGATGGCTAGGTCCCCAGTCTACTGAACGCATCAAGAGGCTCAAAACAGTTCATATTGACAACCCTGCTGCAGGCCTTAATGCTTCTTGGGGCAGACTTGAACATATCTTTGGCAGCCCAGAGGCCATTGAAGATGCTTTATTCAAAAGGTTGCAAAGCTTTCCATGGATGTCTGCTAATGGCAATCTTCAAGAACTCCGTGATATTCTATTAGAGCTTCAACTTGCTAATTCTGACATCAACTTACCTGGTCTCAGTTATCTTGACACCTCTCATAGCATCAAACCTATTTTTCTCAAGCTACCATATGGAATACAAGAAAGATGGGCAGCGCTTGGATCAAAGTATAAGGAATAATATAGAGTTGCCTTTCCTCCTTTTTCCTACTTCTGTGAGTTCATCAGAAGAATTGCAGACACTGAGAATGACCCAAGTTTCTCATATGGGGACTCAAACCTTCTCCGTACACTCTCTCCAAGACCTATGAACACACTTATGTCTCACGGAGACCGTAGATATCCAGCGTTAGTGAAAAGGACTAATGATCTACCTGCACCTGCTACAGTTCTTGAAAAGACTGATCAAAACAAGAGAATTGAGGACCCAACTCGCCAATGTTCAATACATAACAAACTACATCCACTTAAGAAATGTATCGGCTTCAGAAAGAAAACTCTCAAAGAACGTAAAGAACTTTTGAGGAAATTTGGGGTTTGCTACAAATGCTGTGCCTCCACGGAACACTTTGCAAAGGACTGTAAAGCGATCAAATGTATAGAGTGTGACCGTGATGACCATGTGCAAGCTCTTCATCAATATTCGCACAACTCTGCTACGCTCACAAACAATCTTCCTGAGGCAAAACAAGGCGGGGAGCGCCCAGATCAAGCAATATAATGGGAGACAATACAGCAACAATACAGTTCAATACAAGAGGGATAGGAGGGCCTGATCCCAGGAGCTTACAATCGAGGAGAGAGGGGCTAGTGGTACAAAAGGTAGTAACTGTGGGGGATGGACTGGTTGGAAGAGTAAAAGATTCCATTATTAGCTGAGGGCAGGATAGGCTTCCCTGTAGAGATAGGTTTTCAGAGATCGCCTAAAAGTGAGCAGAGTAGGCGCTAAATTGGGAAAGAGAGTTCCAGAGGATGGGGGAAGCTCTGGAGAAGTCCTGGAGAGGAGCATGGGAAGAGGAGACAAGGGAGCTAGAGAGCAGGAGGTCGTGCGAGGAGCACAGAGTACGGTTTGGGTGATATTTGGAAACAAGATAGGTGATGAAATTTGGGGCAGAGTTATAAATGGCTTTATATGTTATTGTTATTGTTTGGAATTTTATCTGTTGGGCAATGGGAAGCCAGTGGAGGGATTGGCAGAGAGGGATGGAGGACACTGAATGGAAGCCAGTGGAGGGATTGGCAGAGAGGGATGGAGGACATTGATTGGAGGCCAGTGGAGGGATTGGCAGAGAGGGGTGGCTGATACAGAACAGTTAGTAAGGTGGATGAGTCTGGTAGCAGCATTCATGATAGACTAAAGAGGGGATAGCCTGCGATGAGGTAGGCCAATGAGGAGGGAGATACAATAGTCAAGGCGAGATATAACAAGGGAGTGAATAAGTTGCTTAGTGGTTTCTGAGGTTAAGAACGGCCGTATCTTGGAGATGTTGCGGAGGTGAAGTCTACAAGATTTGGACAGTGAATGAATTTGGGACTGAAAGGACAGATGGGAGTCTAGGATTACACCAAGTACCCTGGCATGAGGGGAAGGACTGATGACTGTGTTATTGATCTTGATGGATAAGTCAGGGGAGGGGGCACGGGCTGGAGGGAATATTAAGAGCTCAGTTCTAAGGGTGCACAAAGTTAGTCATCAAATCAACGGTCCACACAATGTACCATATGCTCAATGTCTGGACCTAGGATGGGTCATCATAGGCAATGTCTGCCTAGACCAGGACAGGAGGTCCTACTCAGTCTCTTCCCCTTAAACCACATGTCCTGTCAAATGGACAAACAACTTGTTCTGCACAATGACCACATAAATATATCGTGAAAGAAAGACTGTTTGAAAAAAGGTGCACAACGGCCCATCATACAAGACAATAAGAAAGTTCTTAATCTCTGGGATGACAACATCAGCAACACAGTGTCTGAGGTAACCACTAAAGATATTGAGTTGGCAGCTACCATAGAAGACAAAGAATTCTTGAAAACCATGAGTAAAGAGCTCTACCAAGATGATTCCAATAGTTAGTAGCACCTCTACCATTTTGTACCCCAAGAAAGAGACTACCAAACAACAGGTACATGCAGAATCACGGTTTCTTTAAATCGCAGTGTGAACCAGAAGCCTGAGATGAAAAAGCACTTTGTGGACTTTATGCAGAAAGTGTTTGAGAGAGATCATGCTGAGCCTGCACCTCCTCTTACAGAAGGAGAAGAATGTTGGTACCTACCATGCTTTGGCGTCTACCATCCTCGCAATCCTGATCAGATTAGGGTGGTCTTTGACTCAAGTGCTCATCATGAAGGTGTCTCCCTCAATGACAATCTTCTCACTGGGCCTAATCTGAACAGCAATCTCATAGGAGTTTTACTTCGCTTCAGACAAGAGCAAATTGCTGTTATGGCTGACATTCAGCAGATGTTCCACTGTTTCATCGTCTGCGAAGACTACAGAAACTTCCTCAGGTTCCGCAATAATGATGCCAACAATGAAGTCATAGACTACCGAATGAAGGAACATGTTTTCAGTAACAGTCCTTCTCCTGCAGTAGCAATTTATGGACTGAGGAAAACAGCTCAAGAGGGTGAGAAAGAATTTGGATCTGATGCAAGATAGTTCGTCGAAATTAATTTCTATGTAGATGATGGACTCAAATCTCTGCCCAATGAAGAAGAAGCTATTGACCTTCTTAGTAGAACCCAGAACATGCTTGCCACTGCGAACCTCAGACTTCACAAAATCATCTCTAACATTGACAAGATCATGATAGCCTTTCCTTCTGATGATCATGCTGTCAGTGTGAAGAAATTCCAACTAGGATCTGACCTGTTACACAGCGCTGTCTTGGATTGCTTTGGAATGTTAAACAAGACACATTCACATTTCAAGCATCAGCCTGTGACAAGCCCTTCACAAAGTGAGGAGTATTTTCTACAGTGAACAGCATTTATGATCCCTTAGGTTTCATTACACCGTTCACCATTTAGGGTAGGATACTGCTGAGACAACTTACTTCTGAAAGCTCAGACTGGGATACGCCCTTACCCAAGGAGAAACCACAAAGGTGGGAATCCTGGAAACAGTCTCTAAAAGAATTAGAACTCCCCCAGATACCACGCTCTTACACACAAGCATCCTTAAAGAATGCCACCAGAAGAAAGATTCATGTCTTCTCTGATGCATCCAATGAAGCCCTTGCTGCGGTGGCTTATCTTCGAGCTACGGATCCCAGCGGTAAAGTGGGTGTAGGATTTATCATGGGCAAGACCAAGCTCAAACCAAAACATGCACATACTATTCCAAGGCTTGAACTTAGTGCAGCTGTGTCAGCTGTGGAAATTGCTGAGCTCATAAAACTTGACACAGATGTTGAAATAGACTCCTTTGACTTTTATACAGACAGCAAAATAATGCTAGTATATATACACAATCGCACAGACAGTTCTACATGTATGTCGGCAACAGAGTGGAACGCATAACGAAGTTCTCTACACCTGAACAATGGCACTATGTTCCAACTAGCCTCAACCCTGCTGACAGCGGCAGTCATGCAGTACCTACCACTGCATTTCTGGACACATCTTGGCTATATCCACCAGTACTCTTGAATGATAAACTTATCTCAAGTTCAACAAATTCCACCTTTGAACTGGTTCATCCGGAATATGATAAGGAAATCAGAGCTGTTACCATCACACTCAACACCTCTATGAAAGCAAGGGCAGGGCTGAGTCCTCACCGTTTTGAATGTTTTTCTAAGTGGTCCTCTGTTGTACGAGCCATTGCACGTCTTGTTCACATTGCTCATCAGTTTGAAAACAGCTCTAGCACTGAAAAAAGTGTCACAACTGGCACATCTGTAAAGCCCCCCCCCTACAATGGAGGAGGTCCTTCAAGCAGAAAGGGTCATTATTCAATGTGTCAAACATGAAGTGTACTCACAAGAGATTGCTAACATATCAAAAGGACTCAACCTAAGGATAGCTCTCTGTGCAAATGAATTCCAGAAATTGATCACAACAAGCTATTGTGAGTCGGTGGTCACATTGGAAGATCCGATTCATCCAGAGAAGAGATAAATCCCCTCATTATTCAAGGACGTCATCACATTACTGCTGTGTTAGACATTTCCATGAGCAAGTTCAGCACCAAGGTCATCACTTTCCTGAGGGAGCAGTAAGGTCTGCAGGTTTCTGGATCGTCCGGATGAAAAGGTGTATATCGTCCATACTCCTCAAATGCATCAAGTGTCAAAAACTAAGAGGGAAGTGTAACGGAACCGGACCCCGAATGCACTAGGGTATTTCAGTCAGACTCCCGCTTCCCAACAACAAATGGCAGAGTTGCCAGCTGACTGATTAAGCACTGAAGCACCATTTACTAATGTTGGCATGGACATATGTGGCCCCTGGACTGTTGTTACACGCAGAACTCGTGGCGGAGTTGCTAACAATAAGCGATGGGCTGTGCTGTTCACTTGCTTGAGCATTGGTGCAGTGCACATTGATGTGATAGAATCAATGGACTCTTCTTGTATCATTAATGCTTTCAGAAGATTTGTTTCTGTACGAGGACCTGTAAAGTCCCTGAGATCTGACTGTGGGACTCATTTTACAGGAGCAGAAAAGATAGAGATCTTCTTGAATGGCAATAAGTGTAAATGGGAACTCAACCCACCTCATTCCTCACATGGGAGGCTCTTGGGAACGCATGATTGGAGTTGCAAGAAAGATCCTGGACTCTATGCTACTGGACCAGAAAACTTCTCAATTTACTCATGAAATCTTAGTCACTCTTCTTGCAGAAGTGTCCGCTATAATCAATGCAAGGCCATTGGTCCCTGTGTCCTCAGATCCCGAGTTCCCAGTGTTGCTCACTCCAGCCACTCTTCTTACCCAAAAAACTGGGGTAGCCACTATTCCCACAGAGGAACTTGATTACCCCAACATTTACAAGCATCAATGGTGACGGGTTCAACATCTTGCTAATGTGTTCTGGAATCGCTGGAAGATGGAGTACCTTTCTACCCTTCAAAGTCGTAATAAATGGCAAACTAGCAAACCCAATCTACAAGTGGGAGACGTAGTTGTTTTGAAGGAGACAGATTCCCATGGTAACCATTGGCCCATGGCTCTTATTACAAAGACTATGCCAAGTAACGATGGAAAGGTACGCAAGGTAGAAGTTAGAGTCATGAAAGAAGGTTCTGCACACCTTTACTTCAGGCCTATAAAGGAACCAAAGAGGAAGACAAGTCATCCACCTGAATTACAGGGAGGTAAGAAGGAAGGTGCATGTTGCTGCCTTCTCCTCTGAATATGGATTTCCATGTCTCAGCCTGGACTTTCCACACCAACATCTGCAAGTATTATGCTGAATGTTTGCATTGTTTTCCTTTGTTCTTCCCTTCCCTCTTGTTTTGCAGATGTTCCCGGAAAGGATCTTCATTATTTATATTGGACTTGAACTAAAGTTTATTTGGTTTAATGTTGTATAGATAGCCCCTCCCCCTTTCCCAGAAATGCATTGCAGTTCTAGCCTCATGGCAAGAAGCAGAAACATTATGATCTTTTGACCGATCGAATGTTCATTGTTGTAAGATTCTCTCAGTTTATGGAAGAAACTTCACAAGATCTACAAGATGTCTTATCGATGGAGTCACAGACTGTGGTATCCAACTGAGGATGAAGTTATCACCATCTCATCACAACTGTAAGTTACAGAGATCACACTATCAATGCTTAGATTGGAGAGATAGAACACCCACACATACCTGTCTCCGGCTTCTCACCCCTCCCCCATACATACCCGTCCCAGGCTTCTCACCCCTCCCCCATACATACCCGTCCCAGGCTTCTCACCCCTCCCCCATACATACCCGTCCCCAGCTTCTCACCCCTTCCCCATACACATCCCTCCTCAGCTTCTCACCCCTCCCCCATAAACATTCCTCCCCAGCTTCTCACCCCTCCCCATACACATCCCTCCCCAGCTTCTCACCCCTCCCCCATACACATCCCTCCTCAGCTTCTCACCCCTCCCCATACACATCCCTCCCCAGCTTCTCACCCCTCCCCCATACACATCCCTCCCTAGCTTCTCATCCCTCCCCATACACATCCCTCCTCAGCTTCTCACCCCTCCCCCATACACATCCCTCCTCAGCTTCTCACCCCTCCCCCATACACATCCCTCCTCAGCTTCTCACCCCTCCCCCATACACATCCCTCCTCAGCTTCTCACCCCTCCCCCATACACATCCCTCCCCAGCTTCTCACCCCTCCCCCATACACATCCCTCCCCAGCTTCTCACCCCTCCCCCATACACATCCCTCCCCAGCTTCTCACCCCTCCCCCATACACATCCCTCCCCAGCTTCTCACCCCTCCCCCATACACATCTCCCCCAGCTTCTCAAACCTCCCTCATACATATCCTCTCCCAACTTTTCACCACTTACCATATATATCACTGCCCAGCTTCTCACCCCTCCCCCATACACATCCCTTCTGAGCTTCTCACCCCTCCCCCATACACATCTCTCCCCAGCTTCTTACCCCTCCCCCATACACATCCCTCCTGAGCTTCTCACCCCTCCCCAGCTTCTCACCCCTCCCCATACACATTCCTCCCCAGCTTCTCACCCCTCCCCCATACACATCCCTCCCCAGCTTCTCACTCTTTCCCCATACACATCCCTCCCCAGCTTCTCACCCCTCCCACATACACATCCCTCCCCAGCTTCTCACCCCTCCCCCATACACATCCCTCCCCAGCTTCTCACCCCTCCCCATACACATCCCTCCCCAGCTTCTCACCCCTCCCCCATACACATCCCTCCCTAGCTTCTCATCCCTCCCCATACACATCCCTCCTCAGCTTCTCACCCCTCCCCCATACACATCCCTCCTCAGCTTCTCACCCCTCCCCCATACACATCCCTCCTCAGCTTCTCACCCCTCCCCCATACACATCCCTCCTCAGCTTCTCACCCCTCCCCCACACACATCCCTCCCCAGCTTCTCACCCCTCCCCCATACACATCCCTCCCCAGCTTCTCACCCCTCCCCCATACACATCCCTCCCCAGCTTCTCACCCCTCCCCCATACACATCCCTCCCCAGCTTCTCACCCCTCCCCCATACACATCTCCCCCAGCTTCTCAAACCTCCCTCATACATATCCTCTCCCAACTTTTCACCACTTACCATATATATCACTGCCCAGCTTCTCACCCCCCCCCATACACATCCCTTCTGAGCTTCTCACCCCTCCCCCATACACATCTCTCCCCAGCTTCTTACCCCTCCCCCATACACATCCCTCCTGAGCTTCTCACCCCTCCCCATACACATTCCTCCCCAGCTTCTCACCCCTCCCCCATACACATCCCTCCCCAGCTTCTCACTCTTTCCCCATACACATCCCTCCCCAGCTTCTCACCCCTCCCCCATACACATCCCTCCCAGTTTCTCACCCCTCCCCCATACACATCCCTCCTCAGTTTCTAACCTCTCCCCCATACACATCCCTCCTTAGCTTCTCACCCCTCCCCCATACACATCCCTCATCAGCTTCTCACCCCTCCCCCATACACATCCCTCCTCAGCTTCTCACCCCTCCCACATACACATCCCTCCCCAGCTTCTCACCCCTCCCCCATACACATCCCTCCCCAGCTTCTCACCCCTCCCCCATACACATCCCTCCCCAGCTTCTCACCCCTCCCCATACACATCCCTCCCCAGCTTCTCACCCCTCCCCCACACACATCCCTCCCCAGCTTCTCACCCCTCCCCCACACACATCCCTCCCCAGCTTCTCACCCCTCCCCCACACACATCCCTCCCCAGCTTCTCACCCTTTCCCCACACACATTCCTCCCCAGCTTCTCACCCCTCCCCCATACACATCCCTTCCCAGCTTCTCACCCCTCCCCCATACACATCCCTCCCCAGCTTCTCACCCCTCCCCCATACACATCCCTCCTGAGCTTCTCACCCCTCCCCCATACACATCCCTCCCCAGCTTCTCACCCCTCCCCCATACACATCCCTCCCCAGCTTCTCACCCCTCCCCCATACACATCCCTCCCCAGCTTCTCACCCTTTCCCCACACACATCCCTCCCCAGCTTCTCACCCCTCCCCCACACACATCCCTCCCCAGCTTCTCACCCCTCCCCCACACACATCCCTCCCCAGCTTCTCACCCCTCCCCCACACACATCCCTCCCCAGCTTCTCACCCCTCCCCCACACACATCCCTCCCCAGCTTCTCACCCATCCCCCATACACATCCCTTCCCAGCTTCTCACCCCTCCCCCATACACATCCCTCCCCAGCTTCTCACCCCTCCCCCATACACATCCCTCCCCAGCTTCTCACCCCTCCCCCATACACATCCCTCCCCAGCTTCTCACCCCTCCCCCATACACATCCCTCCCCAGCTTCTCACCCCTCCCCCATACACATCCCTCCCCAGCTTCTCACCCCTCCCCCATACACATCTCCCCCAGCTTCTCAAACCTCCCCCATACACATCCCTCCCCTATGCACATCCCCCCAAGCTTCCCAAACCTCCCTCATACATATCCTCTTCCAACTTTTCACCACTTCCCATATATATCACTGCCCAGCTTCTCACCCCCTCCCCCATACACATCCCTTCTGAGCTTCTCACCCCTCCCCCATACACATCTCTCCCCAGCTTCTCACCCCTCCCCCATATATATCTTCCTTAGCATCTTGCCCCTACACCATACACAGCTGTAACGGAACCGACCCAGACTGCGCTTGAGTACTTCCGTTAGAATACCGCTTCCCCCTCCGAACACCGACCACAGACACCACAGCCGCCCATACAAGACTAGACACCAGTCCTGAAGTAAACCAGGAGGTAGACTACATTATTTAAACACAGATACAATATACAGTCAGGTCCATAAATATTGGGACATGGACACAATTCTAACATTTTTGGCTCTATACACCACCACAATGGATTTGAAATGAAACGAACAAGATGTGCTTTAACTGCAGACTGTCAGCTTTAATTTGTTAAGGGACCAAAAGTAATGGGACAGAATAATAATCATAAATCAAATTTTCACTTTTTAATACTTGGTTACAAATCCTTTGCAGTCAATTACAGCCTGAAGTCTGGAACGCATAGACATCAGCAGACGTTGGGTTTCATCCCTGGTGATGCTCTGCCAGGCCTCTACTGCAACTGTCTTCAGTTCCTGCTTGTTCTTGGGGCATTTTCCCTTCAGTTTTGTCTTCAGCAAGTGAAATGCTCAATCGGATTCAGGTCAGGTGATAGACTTGGCCATTGCAGAACATTCCACTTCTTTGGTTGCTTTTGCAGTCTGCTTTGGGTCATTGTCCATCTGCACTGTGAAGCGTCCAATGAGTTGTGAAGCATTTGGCTGAATATGAGCCGATAATATTCCCGAAACACTTCACAATTCATCCGGCTACTTCTGTCAGCAGTCACATCATCAATAAATACAAGAGAAGCAGTTCCATTGGCAGCCATACATGCCCACGCCATGACACTACCACCACCATGATCACTGATGAGGTGGTATGCTTAGGATCATGAGCAGTTCCTTCTCCATACTCTTCTCTTCCCATCACTCTGGTACAAGTTGATGTCGGTCTCCTCTGTCCATAGGATGTTGTTCCAGAACTGTGAAGGCTTTTTTATATGTCGTTTGGCAAACTCTAATCTGGCCTTCCTGTTTTTGAGGCTCACCAATGGTTTCCATCTTGTGGTGAACCCTCTGTAGTCACTCTGGTGAAGTCTTCTCTTGATTGGTGACTTTGACACACAAACACCTACCTCCTGGAGAGTGTTCTTGATCTGGCCAACTGTTGTGAAGGGTGTTTTCTTCACCAGGGAAAGAATTCTTTGGTCATCCACCACAGTTGTTTTCCGTGATCTTCCGGGTCTTTTGGTGTTGCTGAGCTCACCGGTGCGTTCCTTCTTTTTAAGAATGTTCCAAACAGTTGTTTTGGCCACGTCTAATGTTTTTGCTATCTCTCTGATGGGTTTGTTTTGTTTTTTTCAGCCTAATGATGGCTTTACTGATAGTGACAGCTCTTTGGATCTCATCTTGAGAGTTGACAGCAACAGATTCCAAATGCAAATAGCACACTTGAAATGAACTCTGGACCTTTTATCTGCTCATTGTAATTGGGATAATGAGGGAATAACGCACACCTGGCCATGGAACAGCTGAGAAGCCAATTGTCCCATTACTTTTGGACCCTTAACAAGTGGGAGGCACATATGCAAACTGTTGTAATTCCTACACCGTTCACCTGATTTGGATGTTAATACCCTCAAATTAAAGCTGACAGTCTGCAGTTAAAGCCCATCTTGTTTGTTTCATTTCAAATCCATTGGGGTGGTGTATAGACCCAAAAATGTTAGAATTGTGTCCATGTCCCAATATTTATAGACCTGACTGTATATACACTCGGGACAGTCCCCCCACCCTGCATAATGACACAGGGCGGGGCAATCTACATTTAGTAACAAGAGACACACAGGTATTAAAACTTCACACCAGCAGACAGTCCTATCAGGAGGGAGGGCTGCTGGAGACCCGCCCCCCACTAAGCTAATACACACAAACACATACATCCCATAATAGTTTGCTCCTAAGCCAGACAGACAATAGAACAATGGGATGCAACCACATGGCATTAAACAATAAACAACCCCCCACCCCACCTATACATGTTTACACAATGTCAGGACATCTCACCCTGAACCCCTAACAGGCACAGAGTGACTTACACATAAGAGGGATATGGGGAGCTGAGACAGGGATCTCACCACCTCTTCAAAGTGAGCTGTTCCATGGGCCCCGCACCCAAAGTGACTCCCGTCACAAAAGCCCTCCCCAACTTCTCACCCCTCCACCATTCGCATCCCTCCCAGTTTCTCACCCCTACCCCATACTTATCCCCTCCTAGCTTCTCATCCCTCCCCAGCTTTTCACCCCTAACCCATACACATCCCTCCCTAACTTCTCACCCCTCCCCCATATACATTAATCCCCATCTTCTCCCCTCTCCCACCATTCACATCCCTCCCAGCTTCTTACCCCTCCCCCATACATATCCCCTCCCAGCTTCTCACCCCTCCCCCATACACAGTCCTCCCCAACATCTCACCCATCCCCCATACACATCCCTCCCAGCTTCTCACCCCTCCCTCATACATATCCCCGCCCAGCTTTTCACCCTCCCCATAAATATCCCTCCCAGCATCTCACCCCTCTCCCATACATACCTGGTGTCTCTCCTGTTATTCTGTCTCAGACACATCAGAGGAACATGGTGGGAGATCGGCCTGAATGTGCTTCCTAGGAGGGAATACCGGAGCCATTCTGAGGCCCAAATGATGGCCAGCAATGAGGAGGAAACCAACACTGAGAAGTAGATGCTGAGATATATACAGCAAGGTACAGCACAGTGGCTGAGTGGTTAGCACTTCCACCTGGCAGTACTCGGGTTGTTGGTTCAAATCCCAACCATGGCACCACCTGCCTGGAGTTTGCATGTTCTCCCTGTGCTTGCGTAGGTTTCCTCCGGGTACTCCAGTTTCCTTCTACACTACAAAGACATGCTGGGAGGTGAATTGTCTCCTAAGTGTTCCCTAGTATGTGTACGTATGAATGTGAGTTAGGACCTTAGATTGTACGCTCCTCGGGGGCGGGGATTGATAGGAATTATTATTATTATACAGTATTTATATAGCGCTAAAGGGTTTGCTCAGCGCTGTACATTATAGTGGGGACAGAACATGAGACAATACAGTAACAATACAATACATGAGGGGGGCGAGGGCCCTGCTCTTTCGAGCTTACAATCTAGGAGGGAGGGGTAGAGGTACAGGAGGAAGTGGCTGTGGGGGATGGAGTGGTAGGAGGAGTGGAGGAGATCAGCTGTTAGGTGAGGCTTGGGTAGGCTTCTCTGAAGGGATGGGTTTTCAGGGTGCACCTAAAGGTGAGGAGGGTAGGTGACAGTCTACAGAGTTCCAGAGGATGGGGAAAGTACTGGAGAAGTCCTGCAGTCGGGCGTGGGAGGAGGAGACCAGGGAGCTAGAAAGTAGGAGGTCTTGTGAGGAGCAAAGATTACGGGTTGGGTGATATTTGGGCATCAGGTCGGTGAGGTAGTTTGGAGCAGAGTTATGAATGGCTTTGTATGTCAGTGTTAGTAGTTTGAATTTTATGCGTTGGGCAATTGGGAGCCAGTGGAGGGAATGACAGAGGGGGATGGAGGACACTAAGTGGAGGCCAGTGGAGGGAATGACAGAGGGGGGTGGAGGACACTGAGTGGAGGTCAGTGGAGGGAATGACAGAGGGGAGTGGAGGACACTGAATGGAGGCCAGTGGAGGGAATGACAGAGGGGGTTGTAGGACACTGAATGGAGGCCAGTGGAGGTAATGACAGAGGGGGGTGGAGGATACTGAGTGGAGGCCAGTGGAGGGAATGACAGAGGGGGGTGGAGAACACTGAGTGGAGGCCAGTGGAGGGAATGACAGAGGGGGGTGGAGGGCACTAAGTGGAGGCCAGTGGAGGGAATGACAGAGGGGGGTGGAGGGCACTAAGTGGAGGCCAGTGGAGGGATTGGCAGAGAGGGGTGGAGGACACTGAGTGGTCAGTGGAGGGAATGACAGAGGGGGGTGGCAGATACGGAGTGGTTGGTGAGGTAGATTAATCTGGCCGCTGAGTTCAGGATAGACTGAACCGGGGATAGTCTGTGATGAGGGAGGCCGGTGAGGAGGGAGTTGCAGTAGTCCAGACGTGAGATAATAAGGGCGTGAACGAGTAGTTTAGTAGTGTCAGGGGTTAGGAACGAACGTATTTTGGAGATGTTGCGGAGGTGGAGCCTGCATGATTTTGCCAGGGATTGGATATGGGGTTGGAAAGACAGATTGGAGTCTACAGTGACACCTAGGACTTTGGCTTGCAGGGTGGGATTCATGGTGGCGTTGTTGGTTGTGATGGAAAGGATGGGGGGGGCGCGGGCTGGGGGGAAAATCAGGAGCTCAGTTTTGGAAAGGTTCAATTTGAGAAAATGGAGCGACATCCAGTCTGATATGTCGTTCAGCAGGTACGTGATACGGGCGGAGACTGAAGGGGTGAGGTGGGGGGTGGAGAGGTAGATTTGTGTACCATGGGCATAGAGGTGATAGTTTAAGCTGTGGGAGTGTATCAGTTTGCCAAGGGAGGAGGTGTAGATGGAGAAGAGGAGGGGCCCGAGGACAGAGCCTTGGGGGACCCCAACAGTGAGGGGGAGGTGGTAGCGTTATAGGTAACGCTGAAGGAGCGTTGGGATAGATAGGAGGAGAGCCAGGAGAGAGCGGAGTCTCTGATGCCCAGGGAGTGTAGTTTATTAAGGAGGAGGAGGGGATGGTCAACTGTGTGGAAGGCCACAGAGAGGTCGAGGAGTAGTAGCACTGAGTAGTGGCCATTAGCTTTGGCGGTTAGCAGGTCGTTGGTGATTTTGAGTAGGGCGATTTCGGTGGAGTGTAGGGGACGGAAGCCAGACTGTAGGGGTTGCTATCAGTGAGGTGGTGTCAAGGATCTGTCAACGATCACCCTGTCACGTGTCCCTCACACGCCATGCCCACAGCGACTAGCTAATCGAGATGCGCATTTGCGGCCGCAACAGGGAGCAAGCCAGAAACTTAGCAATCCATTGGTCAATCGAACCAGCTCCATATGAATCACAAGTGTCCAAATGTCCGTGTAATCAATATATTCGGATTAGGACATAGGCGGGACATTAGTCCTCGGCCAACCGACCATGGGGGGCGGCTCTTGCATCTGCCCACAATATGCTGTGGATGCTGACCTGCCCAAGTCCAATTGGGCCAAGACTGGCCTGAACACCAAGTCGGGGATTGGATTTCTGACACTAGTGCATCAGCCCGATCACGACAGTACCAAACACTGTTCAATGGTCGCGACCCAGCGTCACCTAACCGTTTCCTGCGTTTTCCTGGCTTTTCCCCCCAAGCCACAACTATGATTTTCATATGCAAGTGCAGCGCACAGAATGGCCTACAAGAAGGGAGTATGTTCATATCTCTGCAACTAATATTTCAGCTTTTATGAGAGATGAAACATACTTCTTTGATGTGAATATTACCTATAGAGCTTTCCACCTCAGGCAGACAGTCTGCTGTCATTTAACTCCAAACCTGTTTCCCCAGAAAGTGATAACCTGATTGACACACAAGAAGTGTCACCTCCAGGAGGCGGGGCTTTAGACTCATGCTAAATGATGATTGAGTCTGTAAGGCCTATGGAGTCATTGTGTATACATACACATCTGTATCCCAGATCCATTGATGACCATTCATTTCCCTACTGCCCAGGGGCTCAATATACATCCTTAATGACCAGACTGTTCCTGAACACACCTTTACAATGAGAGGGCGTGGCCTCATCTACTCCAGTCTGCACCTTCATGTCACATCCCAGAAGCCCGGCTTTCAGCCTATCGATCATATCCTATCCATTCCACCTGTTATGGCTACGATTCCATATTTCTACTGATCAAATCTTTATCCACTCAAATCTTACATGTATGTTACAGGTGGGCGCTCAGGCGATTGTAGACGAAGTGCTCAAGGAGCTTGGAAGTGAGTGGCAGCAGGGAGATGGGTCTGAGGTTGTTCAGGTTTGTGGGGTCCAGGGAGGGCTTTTTGAGTATGGGGGTGATGTGCGCATGCTTTAGGGGGGAGGGGAATGCGCCAGTAGAGGGAGAGATTGAAGATGTGAGTGACGGAGCGAATGATGGAGGGGGGTGACCGGAGGAGTTGTATGGGGACAGGCTCCAGGAATGTACAATATAGATGTAAACTGACGGCGCTATATAAGTACCTGGAATAAATAATAATAATACACCCAGATCATCGATGACGAGGAGGAAGGTTCGGTCACAGATGATTGGTCCGTCTATAGCACGGACAGGAGCCGGGACCAGGAATAGGAGATCCACCTGACTTACCCGTGTGCTCTGACATGGAGAAGATCCCATGCTGGCCCTATGGTGGCCGTGTGTTCAGGATGGAGACCGACAATCACAGGACCTTCTGAAAGCAGATCTAATACGGCCGAAAGGAGGAAAGTGTTCCCGGGACAGGAAGTGACACAGGACAGGAAGTGACCTGGATGTGGTGACACTGAACAGGAAGTGACTCAGCAGATTTATACAGAGGCTGCAGTATGGAGAGCAGACACTAGAGGGTGTTGGTCCAAAAAAGCTGAATAGCATAAAACAACAGAGAAAAACCTGATAAGCAAAAGATGATGGCGGCTCGTAAACTTCTGTTATGAATAAAAACACAGTTATCACATTACAGTGCAGTGGATTAGATTTTCGTCCTCCATTTTGTTGTAGCCCGCCTGTCCCTCCTCTGGCGGCCATTTTCCCTTAGTCTGTTATCAATGTTTGTGCAGTTATCACATTACAGTGGATTAGATCTCCCGCCTCCATTTTGTTGTAGCCTGCCTGTCCCTCCTCCGGAGGCCATTTTCCCTTAGTCTGAAATGAATGCTGGCACATTTTGTCCCCTGATATTAGACATTAGCCGGGTGATTGTATACACACAGCGGGCAGATCTCAATCAATGTCACCCACTAGTCTATACTGTCACGGGGTTGGCCAGCCAATCATGTGGCTCCTATTCTGTCCTTCCAATGACCATTCCTAGTACATAGGACTCATCTTCCATACTACATTCATGATACAACAAGATGGAAACTCCCAATATACAGAGAAAATCTCCCATAAAATACATAGAAATCACATCTGCCCTAAAGGGCCATAAACATAAGAAGATTGCCCCCGACGCCCCCAGATTCATCTACAATACTAGCCAAGGTGTCATTGGTCCCCCTAATACACGGATAGTACCCCAATCCTGCATTCATACATGTGACAATACACCATGGATTCCTCCCGCTCTATATTATGTCTCCATACAAATCAGTCGCCATCCAATCCATCCATCTCACAAAAGCTCCAATACCCAGCAAATGTTTCCGTCTCCTCCTAGTAATAACCATGTGATCTCCATGAGAATAAAGCACCAATTTGTGTCCTTATCCCCTCCCCCTACGCAGGATGTACACCCCTTCATGGCCACGCCTCTTTATGTAACTGACAATTGCGCGGTCGTGCAACGCTGCACCCAAACTAAATATCCGTCCTTTCTTCACACAAATCGAGCTTTCTGTCGGTGGGATGTCATCACCTGTGCGCTTTTTATTTTTCACGCCATAAACAAAAAAAGACCAAAAATTTGGAAGAAAAACAATATTTTTTACTTTCGGCTATAAAATATATAAAGTAACCTCAAAGTTAGTTATAAATTTCGGCCAAAATGTCTCCCGCTCCATGTTGTCCTCAAATACAACTCCAACCTCCATGCTGCTAAGCAAACCTACTACAACTCTCATCAAGACCCTCTCATCCAATCCTCGTCACTCTCCTCTACCCTTAATTCCTTACTCCGCCCCCCACTGCCTCCGCCCACCAACTTACTTACTGCACAGGAGATTGCCAGTCACTTCAAGAAGATGGACACAATTTGTGACGAGATCTCCAGTGTCAAGCTTCCTCCTCCAACCAACATACCAGACCCAACACCAAACTCAAGTGTCACGGTGTGCCAGGCTGTGCGCTCTCCCCCCTCTCAGCTCCACCCACCTCTCCCTCCTCTCAGCTCCACCCACCTCTCCCCCCTCTCATCATGTCACGGCCCTTTGAAGCCCCGCCATCCAGGATGAGAGGTGTGACTCCTGTCACCTCTCTGTCTCTATCCAGAGCAGCTGGAGGGGGAGAGATAGTTCCCTGCGGTGAGGTTCACACCTCTCCAGCCATCCAGCAGGAGAAGGGGCGGACCCCCCGCAGGGATATTCCAGGCCGCGGCAGTCAGCCCAACGCCGCGTGGCCCTGGTGAGTACAGCGCTGGCACAGGAGTTTCCCGCTCCTGCACTCGCCGACTGACAAAGGCCGTACTCTCGTGAGCGTCGCCTGTGTCATGGGGGTGTGCCTTGTTGCCGGGAAATGCGGAAGCCGCCCCACGGTTGCCAGGATGACTGGGAGCGTCCTACACTGGTCTTGAGAAGGCCGGTGGGGAGCGTCCCAGGTCGTTCTGTCCGCTACACAGCAGCTGGGAGGTCTGCGGGGAGGCAAGACCCCCACATCCACTCTGCAAAGACCCCGGGATCAGGAGGATTATTACCAGCTGACACTCTGCAGTAATACCGGGATCGGGAGGATTATTACTCGCTGACACTCTGCAGTATTACCCGGGATTTACAGTATTATTACCTGCTGGGCACGCTGCCATACTCCAAGGACTGCTTTGCTGTGGGCCCCACAATACTCTGCCTAATACTCTGGGGCCTGGATTACCTGCTGTTGCTGTGTGCTAGGACTACCTGCTGTGGGCCCCACGATACTCTGCCTAATACTCTGGGGCCCAGATTACCCACTGCTGCTGTGTGCTAGGACTACCTGCTTTGGGCCCCACGATACTCTGCCTAATACTCTGGGGCCCGGATTATCCGCTGCTGCTGTGTGCTAGGACTGCTTTGCTGTGGGCCCCCCTATACTCTACCTAATACTCTGGGGCCCGGATTATCCGCTGCTGCTGTGTGCTAGAACTGCTTTGCTTTGGGCCCCACGATACTCTGTGCAAAAAAAAAATATATATATATACTATTTCAAACATAAGTCCTTATTTTCCCAAAAGGATTTTCAAGACAATGTTCCAAAATGTGCTTCCACCTGATCACCACGTGACACATCATATTGACCGCACTCACCAGATGGAGGGGAGTAATAAGCCTCATAGGATATAAGGGATCCTATAGCCCCTCAAGAGGAACTCAAATCTCCTTCTTCACCCTGCTTAGATACAGCAATCGACTCCACTCCAGGATCATCCCAGCAGTCCTATAAGGACAAAAAGCTAGTTTTGCCTTTTTTTTAAGGCAAAACCTGAGGTGAGGCATAATAAAATCACACTGCAGTGGATTATGGGAGCGGCATTGCACCATCATAATTTACATTGAAAGAGGACTGTCTATGAGCACTTTATATATATATTGTTTTTATCACTATCACTATTTACTATTGTCACCAGCACAGTATGCGGTATTTATTTATGGTGTTATAAGCAGAAGATAATTGTATTTTATACACTACATATAAGTATATATATCATTTTATTATTTTTTCATATTTTTTTTTTTTTTACTTTGGATTGTCATTTGAAATAGTGAATATTGTAATTATTTATACACAGGAGCGCGGCACAATTTATATATTTAATCGACTCCACTCTACTTCTCCATGGAATCCTCAATCATGTGCAAGGAAAGAAAGGCTACATAGTGTAATCCTGCCACTCAATACCATAGAAATCCATAGAATAAGGACACTCACATGTTTCATACAATAACAGGCCTTGTTTAGTAGCCTCAAAGGCTTCAAAGGAACAAGATTCCAAATTGTAAATATAGGGATCTCACGCTTTAAGAATCACTGTAGAGGATGACCAGCTTTCCACCTCTAAGATGGCCGCTTGAACCGCAAAAGACGGCGTGCGTTCCAAATACCGTGTGGTCCAACGTCACTTCCGGTATTTGGAACGCACGCCTTTGAGGCTACTTTTGGGAATTGGGAATAAGGACTTATGTTTGAAATATTATATATATATTTTTTACATTTATTTGTGATTGTTTTTTATTTAATTTTTGCGCTGTTTTTTTTGTGTTATTCATTATTGGTGGTTTTCACTGGTGCACAGCTGCATAATTGTACACTTTCTTTGATTGGCGCTGGGATTTTTTAGTTTGCCCACGATACTCTGCCTAATACTCTGGGGCCCGGATTATCCGCTGCTGCTGTGTGCTAGGACTGCCTGCTTTGGGCCCCACGATACCCTGCCTAATACTCTGGGGCCCGGATAATCCGCTGCTGCTGTGTGCTAGGACTGCCTGCTTTGGGCCCCCCTATACTCTGCCTAATACTCTGGGGCCCGGATTACCCGCTGTTGCTGTGTGCTAGGACTACCTGTTGTGGGCCCCACAATACTTTGCCTAATAATCTGGGGCCCGGATTACCCGCTGTTGCTGTGTGCTAGGACTGCCTGCTGTGGGCCCCCCTATACTCTGCCTAATACTCTGGGGTCCGGATTATCCGCTGCTGCTGTGTGCTAGGACTACCTGTTATTGGCCCCCCTATACTCTGTTGAATACTCTGGGGCCCGGATTACCCGCTGCTGCTGTGTGATAGGACTACCTGTTGTGGGCCCCCCTATACTCTGTTGAATACTCTGGGGCCCGGATTATCCGCTGCTGCTGTGTGATAGGACTGCCTGTTGTGGGCCCCCCTATACTCTAATTCTCTGGGGCCCGGATTACCCGCTGTTGCTGTGTGCTGAGGAGGGTCGCCCCCTGCTGTCGTCTGCTGTGAGCCAGGACATCCCTGCTGGACCCGTGAGTGTCTGCACCCGTTTTATTCCCCTATGGACTGTCCATGAACTCTCCCCCCTTTCTCTTCCCTGTTTGGATTACAAACTGCCAGAGACTCTGACTTTGCCCCCTGGGGCCGGATTACAATTGTTTTGGGCCCTCTCCCTGCTCTTCCCCTACACTAGGCACTGAGACGCTACCTGCTGACCCCAATTGAGTGATTGTCATCTTTCAATAAAGCTTTGTGTGTTTATCAGCTGCTCTGTGTCTTCTGTCCTGCCCCCCCCCCCCGTCACAGGGGGTGTGTACTGTCCTGTCCTGGTATTTGGGGGTGTTTGTACTATCCTGCCTACCCCCGTCACAGGGGGTGTGTACTGTCCCGTCCTGGTATTTGGGCGTGTTTGTGCTGTCCTGGTATTTGGGGGTGTTTGTCCTGTCCTGGTATTTGGGGTGTTAGTGCTGTCCTGGTATTTGGGGGTGTTTGTACTATCCTGGTATTTGGGGGTGTTTGTGCTGTCCTGGTATTTGGGGGTGTTGGTCCTGTCCTGGTATTTGGGGGTGTTTATACTGCTCTGGTATTTGGGGGTGTTTGTACCGTCCTGGTATTTGGGGGTAGTTGTCCTGTCCTGGTATTTGGGGGTGTCCCGTCCTGGTATTTGAGGGTGTTTGTCCTGTCCTGGTATTTGGGGGTGTTTGTGCTGTCCTGGTATTTGGGGGTGTTTGTACCGTCCTGGTATTTGGGGGTGTTTATACTGCTCTTGTATTTGGGGGTGTTTGTACCGTCCTGGTATTTGGGGGTGTTTGTCCTGTCCTGGTATTTGGGGGTGTCCCGTCCTGGTATTTGGGGGTGTCCTGGTATTGGGGGTGTCCTGGTATTTGGGGGTGTCCTGGTATTGGGGGATGTCCCGGTATTGGGGGATGTCCCGGTATTGGGGGTGTCCTGGTATTTGGGGGTGTCATGTCCTGTTATATGGGGGTGTCCTGGTATTGGGGTTGTCCTGTCCTACTATTTGGGGGTGTCGTGGTATTTGGGGGTGTCATGTCCTGGTATTTGGGGGTGTCCTGGTATTGGGGGTGTCCTGTCCTGGTATTGGAGAGTGTCCTGGTATTGGGGGTGTCCTGGTATTTGGGGGTGTCCTGGTATTGGGGGTGTCCTGGTATTGGGGGTGTCCTGGTATTGGGGGTGTCCTGGTATTGGGGGTGTCCTGTCCTGGTATTTGGGGGTGTCCTGGTATTGGGGGTGTCCTGGTGTCTTAGCCCCCCAGAAATGTGCTGTGCAGTGAGAAGTACAAGCTGTGTACACCCCATGATCTCCCCATAGTCTGCAGATGATATAACGGTCACACACAGCAATCAATATCCACTTATTGGGGTCCTTTTCCCATAAACATGGAGCGGGAGACATTTTGGTGAAATTTATAACTAACTTTGAGGTTACTTTATATATTTTATAGCCGAAAGTACAAAATATTGTTTTTCTTCCAAATTTTTGGTCTTTTTTTGTTTATGGCGTGAAAAATAAAAAGCGCGCAGGTGATGACATCCCACCGACAGAAAGCTCTATTTGTGTGAAGAAAGGACGGATATTTAGTTTGGGTGCAGCGTTGCACGACCGCGCAATTGTCAGTTACATAAAGAGGTGTGGCCATGAAGGGGTGTACATCCTGCGTAGGGGGAGGGGATAAGGACACAAATTGGCGCTTTATTCTCATGGAGATCACATGGTTATTACTAGGAGGAGACGGAAACATTTGCTGGGTATTGGAGCTTTTGTGAGATGGATGGATTGGATGGCGACTGATTTGTATGGAGACATAATATAGAGCGGGAGGAATCCATGGTGTATTGTCACATGTATGAATGCAGGATTGGGGTACTATCCGTGTATTAGGGGGACCAATGACACCTTGGCTAGTATTGTAGATGAATCTGGGGGCGTCGGGGGCAATCTTCTTATGTTTATGGCTCTTTAGGGCAGATGTGATTTCTATGTATTTTATGGGAGATTTTCTCTGTATATTGGGAGTTTCCATCTTGTTGTATCATGAATGTAGTATGGAAGATGAGTCCTATGTACTAGGAATGGTCATTGGAAGGACAGAATAGGAGCCACATGATTGGCTGGCCAACCCCGTGACAGTATAGACTAGTGGGTGACATTGATTGAGATCTGCCCGCTGTGTGTATACAATCACCCGGCTAATGTCTAATATCAGGGGACAAAATGTGCCAGCATTCTTTTCAGACTAAGGGAAAATGGCCGCCAGAGGAGGGACAGGTGGGCTACAACAAAATGGAGGACAAAGATCTAATCCACTGCACTGTAATGTGTATAACTGTACCTACATTGTATTAGACTAAGGGAAAATGGCCGCTGGAGGAAGGACAGGTGGGCTACAACAAAATGGAGGGAGATCTAATCCACTGCAATGTGATAACTGTGCATACATTGACAATAGAAGTTTACGAGCCGCCATCGTCTTTTGTTTTTCATTTTTTTCCCCTGTTTTATGCTATTCAGCTATTTTTGGACCAGCACCATCTAGTGTCTGCTCTCCATGCTGCAGCCTCTGTATAAATCTGTCTGGAGTCACTTCCTGTCTGTGTCACTTCCTGTTTGTGTCACTTCCTGTCCCGGGAACACGTTCCTCCCATCAGCCATTTTAGATCGGCTTCCAGAAGGTCCTGTGATTGTCGGTCTCCATCCTGAACACACGGCCACCATAGGGCCAGCATGGGATCTCCTCCATGTCAGAGCACACGGGTAAGTCAGGTGGATCTCCTATTCCTGGTCCCGGCTCCTGGCCCTGCTATAGACGGACCAATCATCTGTGACCGAACCTTCCTCCTCGTCATCGATGATCTGGGTGTATTATTATTATTTATTCCAGGTACTTATATAGCGCCGTCAGTTTACATCTATATTGTACATTCCCATCAGTCCCCGCCCCCGAAGAGCGTACAATCTAAGGGCCCTAACTCCCATTCATACATACACATACTAGGGACGACTTAGACCGGAGACAATTCACCTCCCAGCATGTCTTTGTAGTGTAGGAGGAAACTGGAGTACCCAGAGGAAACCCACACAAGCACAGGGAGAACATGCAAACTCCAGGCAGGTGGTGCCATGGTTGTGATTTGAACCAACAACCCGAGTACTGCCAGGTGGAAGTGCTAACCACTCAGCCACTGTGCTGCCCCGTGCTGTATATATCTCAGCATCTACTTCTCAGTGTTGGTTTCCTCCTCATTGCCGGCCATTAAATGGGCCTCAGAATGGCTCCGGTATTCCCTCCTAGGAAGGACATTCAGGCCGATCTCCCACCATGTTCCTCTGATGTGTCCGAGACAGAATAACAGGAGAGACACCAGGAGAACCCGCTGGGACCTGACACTCCGAGAACCAGAGTTATGGTGGAGTATAGACCCTTCCTGAGATACTCCTCCCTGGGAACGGTCATACCTCCGTACTCCTCTCCTGTACATACCCATCACTGTCAAACCTCCGTACTCCTCTCCTGTACATACCCATCACTGTCATACCTCCGTACTCCTCTCCTGTACATACCCATCACTGTCATACCTCCGTACTCCTCTCCTGTACATACCCATCACTGTCATACCTCCGTACTCCTCTCCTGTACATACCCATCACTGTCATACCTCCGTACTCCTCTCCTGTACATACCGATCACTGTCATACCTCCGTACTCCTCTCCTGTACGTACCCATCACTGTCATACCTCCGTACTCTTCTCCTGTACATACCGATCACTGTCATACCTCCGTACTCCTCTCCTGTACATACCCATCACTGTCATACCTCCGTACTCCTCTCCTGTACATACCGATCACTGTCATACCTCCGTACTCCTCTCCTGTACACACCCATCACTGTCATACCTCCGTACTCCTCTCCTGTACATACCGATCACTGTCATACCTCCGTACTCCTCTCCTGTACACACCCATCACTGTCATACCTCCGTACTCCTCTCCTGTACATACCGATCACTGTCATACCTCCGTACTCCTCTCCTGTACGTACCCATCACTGTCATACCTCCGTACTCTTCTCCTGTACGTACCCATCACTGTCATACCTCCGTACTCTTCTCCTGTACATACCCATCACTGTCATACCCCCCACACTCCTCTCCTGTACATACCGATCACTGTCATACCTCCGTACTCCTCTCCTGTACATACCCATCACTGTCATACCTCCGTACTCCTCTCCTGTACGTACCCATCACTGTCATACCTCCGTACTCCTCTCCTGTACGTACCCATCACTGTAATACCTCCGTACTCCTCTCCTGTACGTACCCATCACTGTCATACCTCCGTACTCCTCTCCTGTACGTACCCATCACTGTCATACCTCCGTACTCCTCTCCTGTACGTACCCATCACTGTCATACCTCCGTACTCCTCTCCTGTACGTACCCATCACTGTCATACCTCCGTACTCCTCTCCTGTACGTACCCATCACTGTCATACCTCCGTACTCCTCTCCTGTACGTACCCATCACTGTCATACCTCCGTACTCCTCTCCTGTACGTACCCATCACTGTCATACCTCCGTACTCCTCTCCTGTACGTACCCATCACTGTCATACCTCCGTACTCCTCTCCTGTACGTACCCATCACTGTCATACCTCCGTACTCCTCTCCTGTACGTACCCATCACTGTCATACCTCCGTACTCCTCTCCTGTACGTACCCATCACTGTCATACCTCCGTACTCCTCTCCTGTACGTACCCATCACTGTCATACCTCCGTACTCCTCTCCTGTACGTACCCATCACTGTCATACCTCCGTACTCCTCTCCTGTACGTACCCATCACTGTCATATTTCCGTACTCCTCTCCTGTACGTACCCATCACTGTCATACCTCCGTACTCCTCTCCTGTACATACCGATCACTGTCATACCTCCCACACTCCTCTCCTGTACATACCCATCACTGTCATACCTCCCACACTCCTCTCCTGTACGTACCCATCACTGTGATACCTCCGTACTCCTCTCCTGTACGTACCCATCACTGTCATATTTCCCACACTCCTCTCCTGTACGTACCCATCACTGTCATACCCCCCACACTCCTCTCCTGTACATACCCATCACTTTCATACCTCCACACTCCTCTCCTGTACATACCGATCACTGTCATACCTCCGTACTCCTCTCCTGTACATACCGATCACTGTCATACCTCCGTACTCCTCTCCTGTACATACCCATCACTGTCATACCTCCGCACTCCTCTCCTGTACATACCGATCACTGTCATACCCCCCGCACTCCTCTCCTGTACATACTACCCACCATCGTATCATCTGCAACTCCTCCCTTACATTTACTACCTGCAGTTATGCTCTTCTTCTTAAATTGGGGAATAACTCGATGACTTACATACTTTTCAGACCTTGTGAAATATTCTTGGCTGTTTTGATAATAATACACTTTAATTTGTATTTCATGATAAATCCTGCCTCATCTCTGCCTCTCTACCTGCAGCCTAACAATGAGGCGTGCATGCAGCCACTGATCTATTTCTGGCTTTTGTCTCTCAGTTATTCTAATGTTCATTTCTCCAAACGTCCTCCAGGACAGCCTTCCTGAGACAGAGCTCCTCCCTCTGGGACAGGAAACACATAAGCACAGTACTATAAAAGGCGGACCACCAGGCCTCCCTCCTGAGTTTTTAGTGTTTCCTCTGCAAGGATGGGTGCAGTCATCAAGGAACTGATTGTCTGGAAGTCCTGGGCCCTAGAGGTTGCTGGTGGATCCTGGTCTGGCTTACTTCCTCCTGCTCAACGCAATCCCTTCAGGAAAAGTGGGGCTGCGCTCCTGATGTCCTTCCATGCCTCAGTGGATGATGACCATCATCGGGGGTGTCATGAGGGGTCCAGGACCTTTGATGCCTGTCGTTGTCCTTCCCGAGGGGGGGGGGGCTCCAGCATCCGATGCACAATGGGGCAGAGTGACTGCCAAGCAGGCGTGCAAGTACCCGCAACTTCTGGGTGCTGTTCAGGAACCGGAAGTTACGGCTGCGGTGACGTCATTGACAGGCGCCGGAGACTCGTGGTTCCAGTCTCCATATTAGCACTGCAGCCAGTCTTGTGTACAGACCCAGCAGAGCCTTTGGCTCTACACCAAGAGGGATGGATGGAAGGCGCTGGCACTTCTCAGGCAGACTCTGGTCCTTCAGGCACTGGCTCCTCTAAGGTAAGCTTGGGGACTCTGATCCCTCTTGCTGACCCTGGTGGGCACACTACCTTTTCTTGCTCCCCCAGCACAGTGGTTTTGTATGAGGGGCCCTGTGATGATTATTTTCTGTATTGTGTCTTTTCTTGCTCATTGTATGTTAAAGCCCAGGACAAGGTGCAGAGTCAGACCCCCAAGAAGAAGTGTGCAGTTTGTGCAGCTAAATTGGGTTCAGCTTGGGAAAAACCCTTATGCTGCAATTGTGTGGCTAGCCTAATTAAGGATAAGTCATTTACAGCCTGCCATAAAGTGCTCACCTCCATTAAGGATGACATGTTGTCTACATTTCAATCCTTTTATTATTATTATTATTATACAGTATTTATAAAGCGCCAACAGTTCGCTCAGCGCTGTACATTACAATGGGAGACAGTACATGAGACAGTACAATAACAATACAATGTGATACACAAGGGGTTCAAGGGCCCTGCTCCTTGGAGCTTTCAATCTAGGAGGGAGGGGATAGTAGTATGGGAGGAAAAGCTGTGGGTTGGAATGGTAGGAGGAGTGGAGGAGATCGGCAGTTAGCAGAGGGTGGGGTATGCTTCCCTGAAGAGGTGGGTTTTTAGGGTGCGCCTAAAGGAGAGGAGAGTGGGTGATAGTCTGATGGATTGGGGTAGGGAGTTCCAGAGGATGGGTGATGCCCTGGAGAAGTCCTGGAGGCGAGCATGGGAGGAGGAGATCAGGGAACTAGAGAGAAGGCGGTCTTGTGAGGAGCAAAACATATGTTTTGGGTGGTAGATGGATATTAGGTCGGTGATGTAGTTTGGGCAGAACTATTGACAGCTTTGTACGTCAGTGTTAGCATTCTGAATTTGATCCGTTGGGCAATCGGAAGCCAGTGGAGGGATTGGCAGAGAGGGGTGGAGGCCAGTGGAGGGATTGGCAGAGGGGGGTGGCAGAAGCGGAGCGGTTGGTGAGGTGGATGAGTCTGGCAGCCGTATTCAGGATTGACTGAAGCGGGGATAACCAGCGGCGAGGCAGGCCAGTGAGGAGGGAGTTGCAGTAGTCGAGTCGTGATATGATAAGGGAGTGGATGAGCTGTTTGGTGGTTTCTGGGGTTAGGAACGAGCGGATTTTGGCGATGTTGCGGAGGTGGAGTCTGCTTGAGTTTGTTAGCGATTGGACTTGGGGCTGGAAGGATAGATTGGAGTCTAGTATGACACCAAGTACTCTGGCTTGCGGGGTGGGCTTGATGGTGGCATGGTTGGGCGTGATGGAGAAGTCAGTGGGGGGTGGGGTCCGGGCTGGGGGGAAGACTAGGAGCTCGGTTTTGGAGAGGTTCAGTTTAAGGAAGTGGAGTGACATCCAATCTGATATGTCGTTCAGTAGGCTGGTGATTCGGCGGAGACTGAAGGGGTGAGGCGAGGGGTCGAGAGATAGATTTGCGTGTCGTCGGCATAGAGGTGGTAGTTGAAGCTGTGGGAGTGTATCAGTTAGCCAAGGGAGGAGGTGTAGATGGAGAAGAGAAGGGGCCCAAGGACAGAGCCTTGAGGGACCCCAACAGAGAGGGGGGAGGTGGTAGTGTATCCTTTAGATCCCCATTGGAAAAATGCAGTCGCCACTGGATCCTTGGACCCAATCGGTGGGTTTGTAGGTAGCAGGTGCATTAAGAGGGGGGGAGGACCCGGAGGAGGATCTTAGGTCTCTTGCTTCCTCACGAGTAGATTCATGCTCATAAGAGGAGGATGGTGAAGTTTGCTCCTCCAGAGGTTTCAGGAACAAATTGCCCCTGGAAGATGTGGACGACCTCCTTAAAGTTATCTACAAAACCTTAGAGATCGAGGAGGAGGATGTTTGCCTATCTAAGCATGACCTCATGTATCAAGGTTTGCATGCTAGAAAGACTAGTGTCTTTCCAGTCCATAGTTCCCTGGTTGATACCATTAGGCAGGAATGGGAAAGCCCTGAGAGGAGACCCTTTTTCTCAAGTAACCTTGAAACGAGGTTTCCTTTTTAGGATAACGGGTCCCAGCAATGGAACAAGGTTCAGAAATTAGACACCCCCTTATCTAAAGTTTCTAAAAGGATGGACTTAGCATTTGAAGATATGGGGGCCATGAAGGACCCTATGTATAAGAGGGGTGAAGTCTTACTCCGCAGGGCCTGGTATTCCACTTCCATCAGCTTTAGGCCAACTTTATCGTCTACCTGTGTCACCAGAAATCTGGAATGCTGGCTTACCCAGTTAGTCGCATCTTTTGGCAGGAACCTCCAGGCAGCAAATCGTGAAATATAGGGCAGCACAGTGGCTAAATGGTTAGCACTTCCATCTGGCAGTACTCGGGTTGTTGGTTCGAATCCCAGCCACGGCACCACCTGCTTGGAGTTTACATGTTCTCCCTGTGCCTGCATGGGTTTCCTCTGGGTACTCCGGTTTCCTCCCACACTCCAAAGACATGCTGGTAGGTTAATTGGCTGATGTCAAAATTGTCCCTAGTATGTGTATGTATGAATGTGAGTTAGGGACCTTAGATTGTACGCTCCTCGGGGACGGGGACTGATGGGAATGTACAATATATATGTAAAGCGCTGCGTAAACTGACAGCACTATATAAGTACCTGAAATAAATAAATAATTTCCTTTGCTGTTTAAAGCAGTTGGTTTCCTTGTGGATGCCTCGGCCAAATCAGTTAAGCTAGCGGCTCAAAACTCTGCCCTAGTGAATTCAGCTAAAAGGGCATTTTGGTTAAAAACCTGGGCAGGGAACTCAGCATTCAAACTGCACCTTTGTGCCTTACCCTTTATTGGTGATAATCTTTTTGGTCCAGGTCTCGAGGAGGCTCTGGAATGTACAGCCCATAACAAGAGGACATTCCCAGAGAGTAAGAAAAGGTTTTACTCTAGTAGGGTTTTTAAATTAAACCTTTCAATACGACCCCCACATATCTACAAGTTACGTACTAAATCCGGCAGTATCTCCTCTCTTCCTCGTGAAGTCCTGGGTATTTTTGAAAAATTTTATTCCACCCTGTTAGCTCCCCCGCAACCAACTTCTGCTTCCTTAAATGGCTCATGGCTTGATTCTATACCCCTCCCTGTTCTCTCACCCTCTCAGATATCCTCTCTCAATGCCCCATGCACTTTGAAGGAAATATCCTGTGTGATTAGCGCACTCAGAACTTCCACAGCACCGGCCCTGATGGGTTCACGGCCAGTTATTATAAACATTTTGCTCCTACATTGGCTCCCTCTTTGATGTCATTATTCAATGATGTTTTGCAGGGCGGTAGGTTTCCTGAGGAGATACTCTTGGCTAACCTGTCTCTATTACCTAAACCCCTGAAAGACCATCATTTACCTCAAAACTATAGACCAATCTCAGTGATGAACAATGATCTGAAAATATTTAGCCACATTCTGGCAGATCGGTTGGCCCCTATTATCTCCTCTTTGGTCTCACCAGACCAATCGGGATTTATCCCAGGCAGACTTATCACGGACAATATTCCTCTCACATTAAATGTTATTTAGGACGTCAATTTGCATTCTAAAGAAGTTTTGTTGCTGAGCCGGGACATTAACAAGGCCTTTGATAGTGTCCTCTGGCCATACTTGTTTTCATTACTGCAGAAGATGGGCTTTAGTGATGAATTTCTGTCTGGTGTACATGCTTTGTATGACTCCCCCCAAAACAAGAATAAGACTTCCAGGCTGCAATTCTGTATTTTGTACACTAGGCGGAGGTACCCGTCAGGGTTGTCCTCTTTCACCCTTATTATTGGCGCTTGTTTTGGAACCCTTGGCAATTGCAATAATCACACTCAGACATTTCTGGTTCCCCATTATTGGTTCACATTTCACAATTTGTATGTATGCAGATGATGTTATGCTTTTCCTTACTAAACTGTTGGTGTCATTGCCTGACTTCTGCTCATTATTGAATGACTTTGTAACAGTATCAGGTCTTACTGTAAATTGTACTAAATCAGTAGTTCTGCCTATTAATGTTCCTGATTCCCTGGGTGCATCTCTCCGCAATTCTTTTCCATTTCGTTGAACCACAGATCAGATTTCATACCTAGGTATAAACCTCACCCCCAGATACTCAAAATTATTTGCTGCTAATTGGCCACCATGTGTGTCACACCTCTCACCTCTATTGAAGATCTGGCATGGATCCCCTATCTCATTCTTGGGCAGAGTCACGGCAGTAACAATGAATGTCTTCCCTAAATTACTTTATTTAGATCACTCCCAATCCCTGTCTCATAAACGTTCTTAGATCGCTTTCAATGGATTATTAATAATTTTATTTGGTGTAACAAACGCCCTCATTTTACTTCATCGGTCCTCTACCGGTCACAATGGGTGGGAGGCCTTGGTCTCCCCAATTTCTGGCTTTACTACCTGTCAGCCCGTTTCGCACAGCTATCACAATGGGTGACTATTACTTCCCAGGTCCCATGGATCAGATTTGAATCTCAGTCTATACATCCTTTCTATTTACCAGGTGTATTATGGTCCAAAATACCCCCCCCCCCCCCGCTCGTTATTGCTCTATAACTCCATTGTTGCCCAATCATTGATGTTTTGGTCCCGTTATAAACTTAAATTGAATCTTGTCTCCCCTGTCTCACCAGGTTCATCATTTTTTGGTGACCCAAATTTTATTGCAGCATTCTCATCTTCACAGGTATTCCGTTGGTGGTATGATAGGTCCTTTATTAGGTTATCTGACTTTCAGAGAGGAGGATCTTGTATCACTTTTGAGATGCTACGCATACTTTTTGGTATTCTGCTTTGTGAATATTATCATTATCGACAGATTAAATATTTTTTTAATTCACATTTTGGTCTTACGTCTTCATCTCCGATTTCATTTTTTGAATGTATTAGCCGTGACTCTCCTAGGGGCAGGGGTCTTATTTCAGATTTGTATCGCCAATTTATGGTTCCTTTCTTTCCCTCACCCCCTCTTTATAGACAGAAATGGGAGGCTGATAGTGATGTCACTTTTTTTGATGAGGATTGGGATTCCATGGTGGATAATGTGTGTAAGAGCTCTAGATCTTTCTGTCCGTGAGACGGCCCTCAAAGTAATAACCAGATGGTATCATACCCCATCTAGACTACACGCCATGTATCCAGGGATGTCCCACCTTTGTTTCTGGGGCTGTGGCCTTGCTGATACTCTAGTGCATATATTTTGGGCCTGCCCAAGCCTCTCATTGGTGTGACGCAAAGGTTCTGAAGTTGCCTCTGCAGTGGCAGGTGCTGCGGTGCATCTGTCTATGCAGTCCTGCCTACTGGGAGCCCCTATCTCGGGAGTTCAGACTGAGGTTATGAGGCTAATCCATAGCATTTGTATATCCACCCTATGGGCTATTGCCCTACATTGGAAATCCCTCACAGTACCGTTGACCACAGTTCTGCAGAGTTGATGCGGTGATGCTCATGGAGAGAATTCATTATACTCTATTGGATAAGATGCATTTTTTGACAGAAAATGGGAACTTTGGAGAACTCACAGGCATTTACTAGATCAATAAGGACCATTTATGCTTTGATTGATTGAGTTACTTTGTTGATCGTTTTATAACTCTGCCTACCTCTCTACCTATATTGCTCATGTACTAAATTTCTTTTCTCTTTTTTTTCTTTTCTCTTTTTCCCTTTATTCTACATAATTTCAACTTTGAAATGAATACTGCAGTTGTTCCTTGTTTCTCTTGTATATTCTATTTGAAGCTGTAATGCCATTTTGAAGTCTATTTCTTAAAAAATAAAAACGTTTGTAAACAAAATATATATGTAGTATAATTCTACAATTTTTGCAACTAACAGCTCAATGCTGTTAGCTAAACCTTCTACTAATAGCTGGACAACAAAATAACAAACGGATCACCCTTTCATCCAGCTGTGGTCTAATGCTGTTTAATGCCCATGATACCCAGCCAAGCATAGCCTCTTTGAACAATGCATACACTTACCAACTGCTTATATCTGCAGGCTGACATCTTCATCCCAATAGTCTATCCTTGGCCTGACTCCTCTATACAACAGATGTTTAATATCCTGTTTTTTGGCCTCTTTGGCTTCTGAAGATGTTCACTGCTCCCCCACATTTTCCTTGGTAGCCCGAGTTGGGCCTGCCCAGGACTGTTTTCTTCCCGTCCATTTATATCCCAGTGACATAGACAGATGGACAACCTACCTGTTTTCACATCATGGCCTTTTGGCCTCCTGACCTGTTTTGTCAGACATTTCTCTCTTTACTAACCTTGCTTCTTCCTCTTTTTTCCTTTCTTTCTCTTATTCCTGTCCCAGGGGTGATGATCTCGCCATGATGCAACACCTACAATCAGCTTTGCATCTGTCCTTTATCATGGCTCCAATAAATATACGTACCCTGAATGTTCGGGGAATAAAAAAATGAAGGCCTTCAAATCCTTTGCCTCTGCCAAAGCACATGGGGTGTGCCTGCAGGAGACTCATTTCAGTGCCAGCCATATGCCAAAATATCTCAGCTCTTCCTACCCACAGGTTTATATGGCTTCTGCCGCAACTAAACACACAGGTGTACTCAAAGCTTTCCACTGCTCTACTCCCTTTACACCCAAGGCAGGGATCTGGGACCCAGAGAGCCATTATATTTTCTAATGGGTCACCTCCTTGACCTCAGAGGTCACTATAGCTTCATACTATGCAGCAATTGTAATTATAACTCCCATTTGCTACAAGTAATAGATTCCCATAAATTAGGTACACTTTTACTATGTGGCAATTCCAATCAGCTAGTTTATCCCTTTTTAGACAAATCCCCCTGTGACGGAGGAAAGGCAGGACAGAACACACAGAGAGGATGACCGATGCACAAAGCTTTATTGAGACAAACAGACGGCAGTCCTTCAATACGGGGGGTGGCAGACAGGGTGGATTTGCCACTAAAGGGTAACGAGGGTCCCCACCCACTTATAGTCCACTAGGAGAGCCAAGGGGGTGTCCCTGTAACAGGGGTAGTCCGACACAGGAGAGGGGTGCCTGGAGTCACCACCGTAACAGTTCAGGTAACAGTGGGGAAGCAGGTACTCACGGAGAACAAGGGGTTCAGTCCAGGCAGGGGATAGATCCAGGCAGATTCACGGGGACAGCCGAGCAGGGATTCCAGGCAGCACATACAGTCCAGGAGATGAGGAGGAGGACGGGGAGCTGGCGCTCAGCACAGCCTTACCTCTCACACACAGCCAGGAGAACACACGGGGGGGGGGGTTTCCTTGCTCTCTCTTAAGTATTGAGCTGGTAACCGGATACTTCCTGTCGGGTTACCATGGCAATGGGTCCTGTCCAGAGAGTTCAGGAATTTGGCATGAGGGGGAAGGGAGGAGGGGTCCAGAGTAATTTAATTAGACCATTTGGCCAGTGACACAGGGGACAATTGGAACAATACAGAGCAGGACTCTGAGGGCATGTGATACAAGGCATTAATAAGGGGATTAATAATTGGCAGGCTCCCATACCGTGACACCCCCATAACCTCTTATCCATCCACATCCTCCTTCCAGCAACAACTCCAACAACGCTCTCTCATAGACACATGGCAAGAAGCTAACCCAGCTAGAAGACACTATACATACTACTCATATCCACAGAAAACTTTCTTCCACATTGACCATAAATTTCTGACTAGAGGTATGTCCCCAGCCCTCCTATCCTGAATCATCATACCTTACCCCTGGACTGGTCACAAAGCTGTCCTCTTGACCCTCTCCTCCTTAGTACCCCAACAAACTAGCACTACATGGAGTCTAAATGGCCCACCCATCCCACAGACTGGACATTGAACTAGCCATCAAAGAATACCTGACACATAACACAACTGATGACATCTCTCTCCTGACCTTTTGGGAAGCCCATAAGTCTGTAATTAGAGGAGCCTGTATCAGCCAAGCCTCACATCTCAAGAAAGGACAGCGAGCAATCCATCACCGCTTAGAAACCTCATTTCACCAGGCCAACAAAGCCTTCCAATCAGACCCCTCACCTTCTCATAGATTGTCCTGGACAAGTCCAGGCTAGAAATAGGTGTTTTCTTGACAGAATCAGATGAAAAAATTCTACGCCAATCCAGGCATGAACATTATATGAACGCAAACAAACCTGACACTTTTCTAGCCCTGGGACTGCGAACCTCAGACCACACACACAGACTTGTCCATTTAAAGATTACAAAAACTTCACACACCAGCCATCCTAATAAAATATTACAGGTCTTCCACAAACATCTAGCAGAATTATACTCTGAGACCGGCTCCTATGATGAATCGCAGGCCACTGGACTTTTCTCAAGCCTATCTCTACCAACACTCTCAGCTTCTCAATGTTCTTCCCTGGAAACACCTATTACAGAACTTGAGGTCCCGAACTCCATCAAGTCCCTAAAGTCTAATAAGCGGCCTGGCCCAGACAGCTTACAGCCCTATATTCCAAATATTTACTAACCTCCTTCCACCTTTATTGGTTAATGCATTTAATGCCTTACTCAAAGGTTATTCTTTCTGCTCAGACTCCCTAACAGCAGTCATTTCTATGCTACCTGCACCCCAATCAGATCACACCACATGGCTTCATTACACACCAATCTTCCTTCTTAACTTGGATGTTAAAATCCTAGAAAAATCCTATCTGCATGGCTGAACTCCATCATAGGCACCTTGATACACAAGGATCAGATGGGTTTTAACCCCCCACTGCCAAGCCGAGACCACAGAGTGATTTTGCTAGAACATGCAGCTTGCATACGCCGCATACCCGGCTGTTTCCTTTCCTTAGACATAAAAAAAGCCTTTGACTCCAATGGATATCACCCCTTTACACCCCCCCAAGGGCTTACTTGAGGTACGTGGGTTACAAGTCAGACTTTATTTCCATACAAAGGGGAATGAGGCAAGGCTGCCCCTTGCCCCCCCCCCTCCTTTTCTAGCGAATGAACCTTTAGCACAGCTGATAAGAACTAACACAAATATTAAAGGATTAGAACTTGGCGGTCATCATCATAAGTTATGCTTTTTCTCTGATGACAATCTCCTCTTCATGTCTTCTCCTTTGATCTCAGCACCCAACCTTCTCCAATGCCTGGACCAATTTGCAGTGATTTCGGACCTGGTTGTGAATCCCAAAAAGTCTACAGCTCTTAATATCTCTCTACCCTCCTTAACTGTGTCACAACTACAACGTCCTCCACCCTTCTCTTGGTCCAGTCAATATATTCCTGATTTAGGACCCAAGCTGATGGCAGACCTCAATATTCTATATTCTACTAACTACCCTCCTATGTTAACACACCTTACTAATATTATGACATCCTGGTCCAGACTACCCCTCTCATGGATGGGTTGTATCACGGTTGTAAAAAATGACAATTCTTTCCAAAATATTATATCTTTTTTGGGTCCTACCCATATATATACCTTCCTTTTTCCTCTGCATATTAGTGTCACGGCACCACTTATGTATGGGGCACTATTAAACTGCATCTGCTCAGGTCTATCCGTACCTCACCGAAACTTAGAGTGGTCTGGGGCTTCCGAACTTTGCAAAATATTTCCAAGCTGCACATCTTGCTCAACTCCCTAAATATCACGCAGTAAAAGTGACCCCCCCCCCCATGTGTCACTATAGAGTCAGTAGATTGTGACCCCTTATCAGTTGCCAATTTACTATGGCTACACTCCAGAGACCATCGCTCACTCCAACACCCAATTACTCAACACTACCCATCTATCTGGGACAGTCTAAGTTCTGATACACCTTACAGTCACCCCATAACCCACTCATGGCATACCTCCTCCATCCAGGCTTTTATCCGGCATGGACGCCTCCATCTTCTTTTCATGCTTGTCCTAGAGCTAGTCTAGTTCAACACCAGACTCCTTTATACCCTTCCAAACCCTATGTGACTCCCACAAAATATCTAGACCTGAAAGTTTTAGATATCTTCAGATCAATCACTTTTGTTCCTCCTACTTACACACCAACCCCCTCCCTCCCAGACATGACAAGGTTTGAACACGTATGTAAATGTGACCCCCATATCAGAGGTTTGATTTCCACCTTATATACACAGCTACCAGCTCTACCACCTTACACTTCATACCATATACATCCAAGTGGGAATGGGATTTAAATCTACATTTGGAAATCCTCCCAAAATATAGTAGCCATGGAGACTAACCACAAAACTCTCATGCTCTGGTAAAAAAGAAAAAAGTCACACAGGCGGTGCAAACACCTAGCGCATTATCCAAGCTTTATTTAAAAAAAAAAAATAAAAAAGACAAAAAACATAATCACAGAATATGTACATGAAAAAGCCTAAAAAGCCACAGTGATGGCCCAAACTGATGTCAGAGAGTCCGACTGGTTGTGCTGTCAGCCTGCTGATGCATTTCGGGGACGTGTCCCTTTCCTCAGAGCTGACGCTGACAAGAGTTGATGCCCTAATATATATATGTGTGACCAGTGCTGCCTATAGGAAAGACCTCTCCCCTCAGGTACCTGGTCCCTGCCCAGATTACTGCATTCATTCCATACTAATCCCTGACTTGTTTCCATGGCTGCTATGAAGCAGTTACCCACCTTCACATGTGGTGCCCATCATCAGTGCCGCCTAACAGTGCCAGCTCATCAGTGCCGCCTGTCAGTGCCCACCAGTGCTGCCTATCAGTGACTATCCGTTCCCATCATCAGTGCCGCCTAACAGTGCCAGCTCATCAGTGCCGCCTAACAGTGCCAGCTCATCAGTGCCGCCTAACAGTGCCAGCTCATCAGTGCTGCCTCATCCAATAAGATAAAATGAGCGCTGGATAAATATAGAAATGGAGCAGCTGGCATGAAAGGTAAGAACCTCAAAACCCTCTAATCAATAATAAATAAAACACATGCAGCGCTAAAGGTATGAAAAAAATGTAAAATCATAAATATCATGAATGAAATGTATCTAGATACAATGGATAATATAAAAGTGACCAACTATGATCTCCATATCAATTATAGTGACATAAATAAATGCACGCACTGAGGCGTATGGTGGAGTATAGATGTGATAAACGTCCCAAGTTGACGTTTCAAAGTGCATACATGAAATATAAAAACGGTTAGTCTCTAATCCGTGTAATCAGTGCCGCCTATCAGTGCCCATCAGTGCTGCCTATCAGTGCCCATCAGTGCCGCCTCATCAACGCACATCAGTGAAGGAGAAAAATGACCTGTTTGCAAAATTTTATAATAGAAACAAAGAACTTTTTTTTCAAATGTTTTGCTCTTTTTTTGTTTATAGCACTAAAAATAAAACACCCAACGGGGAGTAAATACCACCAAAATAAAGCTCTATTTGTGTGAAAAAAAATTATAAAAATTTCATATGAGTACAATGTTGCATGACCGCGCAATTGTCATTTAAAGTGCGACAACACTGAAAGCTGAAAATTGGCCTGGTAAGGAAGGGGATATAAGTGCCTGGTAGGCAAGTGGTTAAGGACCCCACTGGCACCTTTTGGGGGGGTAACCAAAATTGGCAGGTACCCGCTCCCACTTCTGCTGCAATCACCTAGGTGATCAGAAGCGGACATTGTCCTCCCCCCTCCCTCCCTGTAGTCTTCTGGGACACATGAAAGGTCCTAGAAGACTACAGGACCATTCACAAAGCACAGAGATACTCGCACATGCTCAGTGGGCACCCGGCTATGAAGCCGCAAGCTGTTACAGCTGGGTGCCCACACTGAAGATGCCGGCACTGGAAACACATAAAACTATTATCTCTTTCCAATAACATCTATGAACAAGAGAAGATATGGACCCCACAATTCCTCTATATACTCCACAATTCTCCCATGTGGACACCTCGTAAGTGGTTCTCCAGTATAGACTCCCAGTTTGGGGAACTCATTTAGAAGAAGCCGTCAGCTAGAATCAAACTCACTACTCTACAGTATGGTGAAGACCAAGGAGGCCTAGCAATACCAAATGTTAGACTTTATATTATAGCTGCCCAACTTCAACATCTTACCAGGTGGGACTTAGTAGACACATTAGATCCCATCCATCGGTTGCTACTTCCATCAGATACAGATTTCACATCACTCTCACACTTGTTAATGGGCTTCAGATGACACCAGTGGGAAAGGCATGATCTCTCATCTATTTATTCCCATCTTTTGACTCTTACCGAAGACTTATAGAAAGAAATGGGAAACAGAGAAAATAAGAGAGAGTGGTGGGAGGTGATTGTGACCTCCATACCTCTCATCTCTCTGTCCTCTTCACAGAAACTCAGTCATTTCTTTTGCATAGATCTTTCAGGACTCCAGCTCAATTGTTCAGCTAGGACAGGAGGGATTTCCCCTTATGACCCCAATTGTAGTGGTGTTGTCGAGGATTTGATACACGTTTTGGAGATGTCCAAAATTATTCAAAAAGTGGAACAATATGACCAGTATTGTAATGTTGGTGTTCAATATTCCTCGGGTGTGCCTCTTGGTCTCAATAGAGGAGGAATTATTTACACCTCCTCCTATTACAAGTCATATAGCAATAGTGAGGCTGCTTGACCATAAAAAATATCCCGATCTTGGCTATCATCTCAAACTCCCAGCAGACACCAGTGAATTGAGCAGGTGATCTCCACATTAACATGTGAAAACTAACTTACCAACATTGTAATTCTCCCAGGAGATGTATGTCTGGCAGCACTGGCTGGATACTCCTTGCTCACTCCTAGTTAGTTCTTCATAGGCTTTTAAAATCTTAGCTCTTTTAGCCCCATAGAAGGAGAACGGCCAGTTGTATCCTACTGAATGGTGACTACATGGGAGACTGATACTTGGGGTATGATCCTGTAGACACGGGCCTCATTGAACGGTGTCAGCTTTCTATGTACAGTTGTGTTCAAAATAATAGCAGTCAGACATCACTAACCGGATCAATCACAGTTTTTGGTAGAAATTATATTTCTACATGGCAAATAATTTCCTAGCAGGTGTAGTAGAGTAATAGAAATCCAACAGACCCAAAAATCATGACATGCATGCTGCTGATTCTGTGTCATTGAATCACTCATTGAAAGGGGCGTGTTCAAAATAATAGCAGTGTGGAGTTCTATTAGTGAGGTCATTCATTCTTTGATAAACAGGTGGCAATTATTGCCCTTATTTAAGGAAGGAAGGCAGCAAATGTTGTACATGCTGGTTACAGTGCATTTCTCTCTGAAATTCTGAGGAAAATGGGTCGTTCCAGACATTGTTCAGGAGAACAGCGTACCTTGATTAAAAAGTTGATTGGAGAGGGGAAAACATATAAAGAAGTGCAGAAAATGATCGGCTGCTCAGCTAAAAAGATCACAAATGCTTTAAAATGGCAACCAAAACCTGAAAGACGTAGAAGAAAGCGAAAAACTACCATTGGAATGGATAGAAGAATAGCCAAAATGGGGCGGACTCAGCCAACAATCAGCTCCAGGAAGATGAAAGAAGGTGTGACGGTCCCTGTGAGGACTGTTACAATTAGAAGACGCCTATGTGAAGCCAAGCTATCTGCAAGAAGTCCCCACAAAGTCCCACTGTTGGAAAAAAGACGTGTGCTGAAGAGGTTACAATCTGCCAAAGAGCACATTGACTGGCCTAAAGAGAAATGGTGCAACATTTTGTGGACTGATGAAAGTAAGATTGTTCTTTTTGGGTCTAGTGGGCGGAGACAGTTTGTCAGACGACCCCCAAACACTGAATTCAAGCCACAGTACACTGTGAAGACAGTGAAGCATGGTGGTGCAAGCATCATGATATGGGGATGTTTCTCATACTACGGTGTTGGGCCTATTTATCGCATACCAGGGATCATGGATCAGTTTGAATACATCAGAATACTTGAAGAGGTCATGCTGCCTTATGCTGAAGAGGAAATGCCCTTGAAATGTGTGTTCCAACAAGACAACGACCCCAAACACACCAGTAAACGGGCAACATCTTGGTTCCAGACCAACAAGATGGACGTTATGGAGTGGCCAGCCCAATCCCCGGATCTTCATCCAATAGAAAACTTGTGGGGTGACATCAAAAATGCAGTTTCTGAGGCAAAACCAAGAAATAGAGAAGAACTGTGGAATGTGGTCCAATCATCCTGGGCTGGAATACCTGATCACAGGGGCCAGAAGTTGGGGGACTCCATGCAACACAGATGTACAGCAGTTCTCAGAAACAGTGCGACTACAACCAAATATTCATGAAGTCATTCAAAGGAAAGCAAAATCTTCAAACATTTCTCAGTTTATATAGTGAATGTTGGAGTTTGTAAAGAAGAATACAAGCACTGCGATTTTTTTGAACCGTCTAATATTCACTTTTCTTCCATTTTTTTTAGAGGAACAACACAAATTTGATATATTTTTCTTCATGTTGTGATTTGGAATAGAATGTGTCGTGTTCCCAATGCATTTGTGTGGATGGAAATAAAAGCTATTAGAAGGATTTTCAGCTTTAGTCACTTTTATCATCACACTGCTATTATTTTGAACACAACTGTATGTACTGGGGGGAGTTACTTGCCGTGTACAGCTGAATTGTTCTAGGCTGTTTCTTCTTTTCTCTGTTCATTTGTTTATAAAAGGTAAAAGTGACACCATAGACAAAGCAAGTTATTGTTCTGTATGATCTGTAACAGTGCCACAACTGCCTATACGTGAGAATGTATGACTCCATTGTCTGGGCTGAATGTTGGGAATACTGTGCGCACTTAGAAACTTTATTAATAAAAGCATTTGATTAAAAAATACTGTAGATAATGCTGTACATATTCTTTCTATTCATAAGATGTATTTCGTAATGAGCATTAAAAATAGAAAGCAACTTTATGTAGCCCTTTATTATTATTATTATTATTATTATACAGTATTTATAAAGCGCCAATAGTTGGCTCAGCGCTGTACATTACAAAGGGGGACAGAACATGTGACAGAACAATACCAATACAATGCAAAACATGAGGGGATTGAGGGCCCTGCTCTTTCGAGCTTACAATTTAGAAGGGAGGGGATGGTGGTACAGGAGGAGATAGCTGTGGGGGATGGAGTGGTAGGAAGAGTGGAGGAGGTCGGTCAAGATAGCAGGGGGTAGGCTTCCCTGAAGAGAAGGGTTTTCAGGGTGCGCCTAAAGGAGAGGAGAGTGATAATCTGATGGGTTGGGGAAGTGAGTTCCAGAGGATGGGTGACACCCTGGAGAAGTCCTGGAGGCGGGCATGGGAGGAGGAGACCAGGGAACTAGAGTGAAGAAGGTCTTGTGAGGAGCGGAGTGTGCGTGCTGGGCGGTACTTGGAAATTAGGTCAGTGATGTAGTTCGGGGCAGTATGGTGGACAGCTTTGTACGTCAGTGTTAGGATTTTAAATTTGATCTGTTGCGCAATCGGAAGCCAGTGTAGGGATTGGCAGAGGGGTGTGGAGGTCAGTGGAGGGATTGGCAGAGGGGGGTGGCGGAAACGGAGCGGTTGGAAAGGTGAATGAGTCTGGCAGCCGTATTCAGGATCGACTGAAGCGGGTATAGCCAGCGGGGAGGCAGGCCAGTGAGGAGGGAGTTGCAGTAGTCAAGTCGTGATATGATGAGGGAGTGGATGAGCTGTTTAGTGGTTTCTGGGGTTAGGAACGTGTGGATTTTGGCGATGTTGTGGAGGTGGAGTCTGCATGTTGCGGAGGTGGAGTCTGCATGTTGCGGAGGTGGAGTCTGCACGAGTTTGTTAAAGATTGGACTTGGGGCTGGAAGGATAGGTTGGAGTCCAGAATGACACCAAGTACTCTGGCCTGCAGGGCGGGTTTGATATTGGCGTTGTTGGATGTGATGGAGAAGTCAATGGGGGGTGGGGTTCGGGCTGGGGGGAAGACAAGAAACTCGGTTTTGGAGAGATTCAGTTTAAGGAAGTGGAGCGACATCCAGTCTGATATGTCGCTCAGTAGGTGTGTGATTCGGACGGAGACCGAGGGGGTGAGGTGGGGGGTTGAGAGATAGATTTGTGTGTCGTCGGCATAGAGGTGGTAGTTGAAGCCGTGAGAGTGTATGAGTTGGCCAAGGGAGGAGGTGTAGATGGAGAAGAGAAGGGGCCCAAGGACAGAGCCTTGAGGGACCCCAACAGAGAGGGGGAGTGAGGGGGAGGTGGTAGCATTATAGGTAACGCTGAAAGAGCGTTGTGACAGGTAGGATAAGAGCCAGGAGAGAGCAGAATCTCTGAGGTCGAGGGAGTGTAGTATTTTGAGGAGGAGGGGGTGGTCAACTGTGTCGAAGGCCGCAGAGAGGTCAAGGAGTAGGAGCACTGAATAGTGGCCATTAGCTTTATATAAAATTCTTTTTTTTTTTTTGTACAGGTGGATTGATGAACCAAGTTTTCGGTCATGTTGGTCTTCATGAATACAGCTGAGTCACATGGAAAACAAGACATATGGATGTCTTAATTGACTGAAAGTCTTTATTGCAGTTCACTGGAGGATTCACACGGGATACAAGTCATATCTGTGTTCTAAAAGTCATGGTTTGGATCCTCTTCCACATTGATCCAGCAGGAGAAAAGTAATTTCAGTGTTCTGGAAGTGACAATGACTTTACAATAAAGTCCAACTAAGTATAAATAAGAGGAGTCATTTCAAACTACTTCTTATTTGGAGATTTTACAATGGAAAGAAAATATATTACACACCAGAAGGTTCACAAGGGAGAGAAGTCATATCGGTGTTCTGAATGTGATAAAGCTTTTACACGGAAGTCAGATCTTATCAGACACCAAAGGATTCATACTGGAGAGAAGCCATATCAGTGTTCTGATTGTGATAAAGCTTTTACACAGAAGTCACATCTTACCAGACACCAGAAGATTCACACTGGAGAGAAGCCATATCAGTGTCCTGAATGTGATAAAGCTTTTATAAAGAAGTCAAATTTTTTCAGACATAAGAGGATTCACACTGGAGAGAAGCCATATCAGTGTTCTGAATGTGATAAAGCTTTTACATTGAAGTCACATCTTATCACACACCAGAGGATTCACACTGGAGAGAAGTCATATCAGTGTTCTGAATGTGATAAAGCTTTTACTGTGAAGTCAAGTCTTATCACACACCAGAGGATTCACACTGGAGAGAAGCTATATCAGTGTTCTGAATGTGATAAAGCTTTTACAGATAAATCACATATTATCCCACACCAGAGGATTCACACTGGAGAGAAGCCATATCAGTGTTCTGAATGTGATAAAGCTTTTACTGTGAAGTCAAATCTTATCAGACACCAGAAGATACACACTGGAGAGAAGCCATATCAGTGTTCTGAATGTGATAACGCTTTTACTCAGAAGTTAAATCTTATCAGACACCAGAGGGTTCACACTGGAGAGAAGCTATATCAGTGTTCTGAATGTGATAAAGCTTTTACATATAAGTCAGATCTTATGAAACACCAGAGGAGGCACACTGGAGAGAAGCCATTTTAATGCTCTCAATGTGACAAAGTTTTATAGTTAATGCCAGTCTAATCTATCACCGGAGGTTTCATAAATTTCTGCATTGATTAAATTCTGGAAGAAAAGGAATATTAAAGAAGTTTCAGGTGTCACAGGTTTGTTTCACATCCCCAATGTCATCCCACAAGCTAGAGAAGAAGGGAAAAGTTAAAATGTTACTTTAAAAGAAACAAACTAAAATCTGTGAGCAAACTGGAATGTAATGATCGGATGAACTGAGTTTTGACATTTTTTGATGGGGGGAGGGACTGATGGTTGTGTTATTGGTCTTGATGGAGAAGTCAGGGAGGGGGCACAGGCTGGGGGGGAATACTAAGAGCTCAGATTTGTTAAGATTGAGTTGGAGGAAGTGGAGTGACATCCATTCTGATATGTCGCTTAGTAGGTTAGTAATGAGAGAGGAGACTGAAGGGGCGAGGTGAGTAGTAGAAATATAGATTTGTGTGTCATCAGCATAGAGATGGTACTTAAAACCATGGCAGTAGGGGAAGGAGGTGTAGATGTAGAAGAGTAGGGGTCCAAGAACGGAACCTTGAGGTACCCCTATGGAAAGAGGGAGTGAAGAGGAGGAGGCAGAGTTATAGTTAACTCTGCTCTCTCCTGGTTCTCCTACCTATTGCAGAGCTTGTTCAGAGTCTTGGAGGCCAACTGAGTGGAGTTTTTTGAGGAGAAGGGATTTGTCAACCATATCAAAAGCTGCAGAGAGGTCAAGTAGTAAGAGTATGGAGTAGTGGCCATTGGTTGGGATGAGTACGGAGTAGTGGCCATTGGTTGGAATGAGTATGGAGTAGTGGCCATTGGTTGGGATGAGTACAGAGTAGTGGCCATTGGTTGGGATGAGTACAGAGTTGTGGCCATTGGTTGGGATGCGTATGGAGTAGTGACCATAGGTTGGAATGAGTACAGTGTAGTGATCATTGGCTGGGATGAGTACGGAGTAGTGATCATTGGCTGGGATGAGTACGGAGTAGTGATCATTGGCTGGGATGAGTACGGAGTAGTGGCCATTGGTTGGGATGAGTACGGAGTAGTGATCATTGGTTGGGATGAGTACGGAGTAGTGGCCATGGGTTGGAATGAGTACGGAGTAGTGGCCATTGGTTGGGATGAGTACGTAGTAGTGATCATTGGTTGGGATGAGTACGGAGTAGTGGCCATGGGTTGGAATGAGTACGGAGTAGTGGCCATTGGTTGGAATGAGTACGGAGTAGTGGCCATTGGTTGGGATGAGTACAGAGTAGTGGCCATTGGTTGGGATGAGTACGGAGTAGTGGCCATTGGTTGCGATGAGTACGGAGTAGTGGCCATTGGTTGGGATGGCTACGGAGTAGTGGCCATTGGTTGGGATGGCTACGGAGTAGTGGCCATTGGTTGGGATGAGTACGGAGCAGTGGCCATTGGTTGGGATGAGTACGGAGTAGTGGCCATTGGTTTTAACAGTTAGTAGATCATTAGTGAGGTTTAGTAGGGCAGTTTCAGTGGAGTGTAGTGAGCGAAAGGCAGACTGTAAAGGGTCAAGAAGGTTGTTGTCGGTGAGGTGGGAGGAGCTCAGGCAATTGTAGACTAAGCGTTCTAAGAGTTTAAAAGTAAACGAGCAGGGAGGTGGGTCTTAAGTTGTTCAGGTTGGTGGGGTCCAGGGAGGATTTTTTAAGTATGGGAGTGATGTGCGCATGCTTTAGAGGTGAGGGGAATACGCCGGTAGAGAGGGAGAGATTGAAGATGTGGGTGAGGGAGCAGATGAGGGAAGAGGGGGGTGACCGGAAGAGTCGAGAGGGGATAGGGTCCAGGGGGCAGGTAGTGAGACGGGCTTCTGAGAGAACCTTAGTGACCTCTTCGGTAGTAGCAAGGTCAAAAGAGGAAAGTGTTGAGGGAGGTTTAGTATAAGGTATGCTAAGTGGGATGGATGTCTGTGCAGTGGAGATGCCCCTATGAATTGCATCAATCTTGTTTTTGAAGTGATTTGCAATCTCGTGAGCAGTGAGTGAGGTACTACGTGGAGGTGGAGAAAGTAGAGAGTTAAAAGTAGAGAAGAGACAACGAGGACTGGATGACAAGCTATTGATGAGAGTGACAAAGTAGGCTTGTCTGGCAGCATGGAGGGAGGAATTGTATGTGAAGAAAGCAGATTTATATCGGGTGAATGCTTGGTGAGATTTGGTTTTATGCCACATTCGCTCCAGCACACGACTATGTCGTTTAAGATCTCTGGTGTTGTCAGTCTGCCAAGGTTGTAATGGTCGGGGCCTGATGCTTCATGTGGTTAGAGGAGCAAGTGAGTCTAATGTGGATGAAAGTGAACTGTTATAGAATGCAATGGCCAGGTCAGGGGAGAGATTCTGTCATAGAGTTGGTCAGTTGCAGAGTGGAAAGGAGAAGGGTTCAAGTTGTGATGGTTTCTGCAGGTGATTGCTGCTTGGAGGGATAAGTGTTTGATGATGAGGAGACTGTGAAGGTGATGAGATTGTGATCATAGAGAGGAAAGTGGGTGTTTGTGAGGTTGTAGGATATCATCTCATGGATGACAACCTTTTAGGCAGGTCTGCGACTGTGACACCAGCTAGAAAGAAGTCTCTGTTCAGTGAGAAAACAACATCCCAAGCTGATGCAGGCCTTCCAATACTGAGTTACTGCTGATTTAGGGGATGTATTCAGCAGTAAAACGTAAGCCCAGCTGGCCACTTGTGTTCCATGTGGTTCTGCCAAATGGGATTCCATCAGGTGAAGATCAGAAATCCTTGTTCCATGTTTTCTCTTTCCAGCTATTACTCCTCTCCATAGACTAATCACACAATACAACTGCCAGAGATCTGAACTTACAAAGTGCTGAGTGTGCGGTCATATTCCTACCACTTCTTCCGGGGGACTGACATTCCTCTGATTGGGGTTCACAGTAATCACTCTGAGTGCACACATCTCTTTTTGGTATAAAGTTTGTAAAGAAAACTTCTTCTCCCTGGAAATATTACAACGTTGGCACCAAAGTGTAACTATGGGCAAAATCACTAATGACATTAATAATGAAATCTGTCATTAGCAGAGCAGGCTTTGTTTTTTCTGAGTCTCCCATTGTTTTAATTTTTTGTTGTCCCTCCCAGTAGATTGTTTTTTTTTTTTGTACTTCCTTTTGAAGACTAAGTGTTTAGGGAAAAATGGCAGTTGGAGGGGTTGGGGCAAATCCTATAACACTGCTGGGGGTGCTCACAACTGTCAGTTGTCATTCATATGGGGGGTTGGACCTTATAGAGAACCTGTTGCTGTAACTGCTGTAGAAGCGTTAGCTGAAGTTGGGCTTTACTTGTTGTGTGTCTTACTTATTACACAGGTCTGCGACTAAAAAGCTGTTTGATTATTTTCATCTAATTTCCATGTATTTTGGTGTGCTGAAAACAAATAAAAAAATATTGAAAAACAAATAAAATATTGAAAAAACTCTTAGACGTCATGATTTGCCTCAAACTGCAAAATTGTCTTCAAATTTATAAAAAAATAATAATTTTTCGGGTTTTTTTATATTATGGGTTTTTAACCAAATTTAAAGTCCAAATTACTATTAATTCACATAAGTGCATTTAAGATATAACATGCCTAAAAAAACCTTAAAGGGGTTGTCCGAATTATGTAAAAAGAAATATAGCTCTGTAAATCTGATGGTCAGCAATATATACATAAGCTAAGCAAGTTTTAGGGAAACAAATTCTATTTCCTCATTTCCCTAGTTCTCTTCTGGCCCTTTGTTGTTATTTGCTCTTTCCTCTGGGTAAATGCATCTATCTCCTATCTCCGCTCTTAACTAGGAAAACGCATTGACTCCTGTTAAATTCAGAACAAATGGTGTATTTATATTTGTGTATGTTGACCATTCCTCACCTCCAGCTGCACTCAGGTTTATGACTGTAGCCTGTTCCCAATGAAACATCCCCCACTATTCATGTGATCCTTATCAGCTTCTAATTGGGGTGGAGTTGAATGCTCATTTGAGCATCTCCCTATAAATTTAGATCAGCTCATGGGGGGAGATCACTGATGGGGGGCACAGTCTCTGATGGGGGTGCTGCTTCTGATTGAGTGCTGTGTTGAAGGAGTGGGATGCAGTTAAACACAGCAGTTGAACTAAAGCAGGAGAACTTCAGCAGCAGGAAGACACAACAGCAAGAAACTCTACTGCACGCTGGACAGACTGCAAGCAAACACCCTGGGAAACATCTCTTACATGCCTGAGTCCCACTCCGTGTACCTTTATATAATACGCCCCTCTTCTCCTTATCATATTACTATCCTCTGTTCCCAAATCTCATTTCTTTACCCCTCTGCTCCACCCCAAAACTTGTACATCTCCCCCTCATTGCTATCATCTCCCTACTATTGCTCTCATCACCTCCCCAAAATGCCTCTTCCTCTCCTCCTTCTCATTTTCCTCTCCTCCATTCCCAAAATCCATTCACTATATCCCTCTGCCCCTCCCAAACAATTGTATATTGTGTCCTCACTGCTTCCTTCACCCCTCAACGGCACCCACCACCTCCTCCTATTACTCCACTCTCCCACTGACCCGAACACCTCCACTAGTAGTTTCTCACGCTCCTGCACATCCCGCTCCCATGCCACCTTTCTCACCCTTCTCCTCCTCCTAACCGCGGGAGACATCTCCCCGAATCCTGGCCCTCCACCACCTCCCTCACCCGCACAACACCCTCCCACCTCCACGTCCCGCCACAACCCCCACAACTTAGTATCTGTCCTCCTGCTCCCTAAATCTCCCCCCCTGTTTTCATGTGCACTCCTGAACGCCCGATCGGTGTGCAACAAGCTTACCGCCATCCACAACCTCTTTGTTTCCCGCTCCCTCAACCTCCTAGCGATCACAGAAACCTGGATCCAGCCCACTGACTCTACCTCCCCTGCTGCACTCTCCTACGGAGGTCTCACCTGGACCCACTCACCCAGGCCTAACGGTCGTAAAGGTGGTGGGGTTGGTCTGCTCCTGTCACCACAGAGCACCTTCCAAGTCCTCCCAAACCCCCCCTCCCTATCCTTCTCCTCCTTCGAGGCCCACTGCGTCCGACTATTCTCCCCAACCCCCCTGAAGATTGCTGTGATATACCGGCCTCCTGGATCCATATCCTGCTTCCTGGATGACTTCTCCTCCTGGCTACCCTTCTTCCTCTCCTCTGAGCTACCCACCATCATCCTTGGGTATTTCAACATCCCTGTCAACCTCGACAACCCGGACACATCCCATCTCCTCCACTTAACCTCCTCCTTTGCACTTGCACAGTGCATACAATCCACCACCCACTCCAACGGTAATATCCTTGATCTTGTCTTCTCCAACCGCTGCGCTCCCCACAACCTCACTAAAACCCCCTTCCCTCTCTCTGACCACAACCTTATTACCTTCTCTATCTCCTCGTCCTCCAACGCCTACCCCTCCAAATGTCACACTACTACCAGCCGTAACCTCCGCAACCTTAACCCTGCCCCCTCCACTCTGCAACTGATCAACTCCATGACAGCATCCTCCCCCTGTCCTGCCCCGACTTGGCTATGACTGCCTACAACAACACGCTGTCAACAGCCCTTGACTCACTAGCGCCTCTAACCACACGCAACATCAAACCCCGACCGCTCCAGCCCTGGCACACTGATCACACCAAAACCCTCAAACGACACAGTCGTGCCCTGGAGCGACTATGGCGCAAAACCAAATCCCAACACGCCTTCACCCGCTACAAATCTGCCTTCCACACCTACACCTCCTCCCTCCACACAGCCAAACAAGCCTACTTCCTGACCCTCATCAAGGCCCTCTCCTCAAATCCTCACCGACTCTTCTCCACCTTCAACTCTCTACTCTCGCCACCCCCACCTCCACCCAGCACCTCACTCACTGCCCTTGAGATTGCCAATCACTTCAAAAACAAGACTGACACAATCCGCAAGGACATCGCCGCAACTCACATGCCCTCTCAACCTGTCCCCTCTCACACAGCTACCCCCTCATCCTCCCTCCCCCTCGACATAACCAGCAGGGACTTCGTTGCTGCTCAAACTCCCTCCAACCCCGTTCCCCTTCACTCAGCTACCCCTTCATCACCCCTCTCCCACGGCCTCACCACTGCTCTGACCTCCACTTCCCCACCCTACATTCTTCATACTGAAGCTCCCCCAACACTCCGCACCTTTGACCTTACTACCATCGAGGAAGTCTCCAAGATCCTCTCTGATGCCCGCCTCACCACCTGCCTCCTCGACCCTATCCCCTCACAACTCCTACAACCTCCCTCCCCCTCCATCCTACGCTCCCTCACCCACATCTTCAATCTCCCCCTCTCCTCCGGCACTTTCCCCTCCCCTCTGAAACATGCACACATCACCCCCATACTTAAAAAGCCCTCCCTGGACCCCAATGACCCGAACAACCTCAGACCCATCTCCCATTTACATCTAAACTCCTTGAGCGCCTAGTCTACACCCGCCTATGCTCTCACCTCAACGACAACAACCTCCTCGATCCCCTACAGTCTGGCTTCCGTCCCCTACACTCCACCGAAACTGCCTTACTCAAACTCTCCAATGACCTGCTAACCGCCAAAGCTAATGGCCACTATTCAGTGCTCCTACTCCTTGACCTCTCTGCGGCCTTCCACACAGTCGACCAACCCCTCCTCCTCAAAAAACTACACTCCCTCGGCCTCAGAGATTCTGCTCTCTCCTGGCTCCATCCTACCTGTCACAACGCTCTTTCAGCATTACCTATAATGCTACCACCTCCCCCTTACTCCCCCTTTCTGTTGGGGTCCCTCAAGGTTCCATCCTTGGGCCCCTTCTCTTCTCCATCTACACCTCCTCCCTTGGCCAACTCATACACTCTCACGGCTTCAACTACCACCTCTATGCCGGCGACACACAAATCTATCTCTCAACCCCCCACCTCACCTCCTCGGTCTCCGCCCGAATCACACACCTACTGAGCGACATATCAGACTGGATGTCGCTCCACTTCCTTAAACTGAACCTCTCCAAAAGCGAGTTTCTTGTCTTCCCTCCAGCCCGGACACCACCCCCCATTGACTTCTCCATCACATCCAACAATGCCACCATCAAACCCGCCCCGCAGGCCAGAGTACTTGGTGTCATTCTGGACTCCAACCTATCCTTCCAGCCCCAAGTCCAATCTTTAACAAACTCGTGCAGACTCCACCTCCGCAACATCGCCAAAATCCGCACGTTCCTAACCCCAGAAACCACTAAACAGCTCATCCACTCCCTCATCATATCACGACTCGACTACTGCAACTCCCTCCTCACTGGCCTGCCTCGCCGCTGGCTATCCCCGCTTCAGTCGATCCTGAATACGGCTGCCAGACTCATTCACCTTTCCAACCGCTCTGTCTCCGCCACCCCCCTCTGCCAATCCCTCCACTGGCCTCCATTCAGTGTCCTCCACCCCCCTCTGCCAATCCCTCCACTGGCTTCCGATTGCGCAACGGATCAAATTAAAAATCCTAACACTAACGTACAAAGCCGTCCACCATACTGCCCTGAACTACATCACTGACCTAATATCCAAGTACCGCCCAGCACGCACACTCCGCTCCTCACAAGACCTCCTTCTCTCTAGTTCCCTGGTCTCCTCCTCCCATGCCCGCCTCCAGGACTTCTCCAGGGTGTCACCCATCCTCTGGAACTCCCTGCCCCAACCCATCAGATTATCACCTACTCTCCTCTCCTTTAGGCGCACCCTGAAACCCATCTCTTCAGGGAAGCCTACCCCAACCCTCTGCTAACTTGCCGACCTCCTCCATTCTTCCTACCACTCCATCCCCCACAGCTATCTCCTCCTGTGCGACCATCCCCTCCCTCCTAGATTGTAAGCTCGAAAGAGTAGGGCCCTCGATCCCCTCATGTATTGCATTGTATTGGTATTGTTCTGTCACATGTTCTGTCCCCCTTTGTAATGTACAGCGCTGAGCAAACTATTGGTGCTTTATAAATACTGTATAATAATAATAATAGGAGGGAGGGAATAGTGGTACAGGAGGAAGTGGCTGTGGGTGATGCAGTGGTAGGAGGAGTGGAGGGGATTGGCTGTTAGGTGAGGGTGGGGTAGGCTTCCCTGAAGAGATGGGATTTCAGGGTGTGCCTTAAGGTGAGGAGGGTAGGTGACAGTCTGATGGATTGGGATAGTGAGTTCCAGAGGATGGTGGAAGTCCTGGAGAAGTCCTGAAGTCATGTATGGGAGGTTGAGAGCAGGGAGCTAGAAAGTAGGAGGTCTTGTGAGGAGCGAAGATTACGGGTAGGGTGGTATTTGGGTATCAGGTCGGTGAGTTAGTTTGGGGCAGCGTTATGAATGGCTTTGTATGTCTGTGTTAGTAGTTTGAATTTAATGCGTTGGGCAATCAGGAGCCAGTAGAGGGAATGACAGAGGGGGGGTGGTGGCAGAGGCGGAGTGGTTGGTAAGGTGGATGAGTCTGGCCGCTGAGTTCAGGATAGACTGAAGCGGGGATAGTCTGTGATGAGGGAGGCCAGTGAAAAGGGAGTTGCAGTAGTCCAGACGTGAGATAATAAGGGAGTGAACGAGTTGTTTAGTAGTGTCTGGGGTTAGGAAAGTACGTATTTTGGAGATGTTGCGGAGGTGGATCCTGCATGAGTTTGCCAACGATTGGACATGGGGTTTGAAGGACAGGTTTGAGTCTAGAGTGACACCTAGGACTTTGGCTTGCGGGGTGGGACTGATGGTGGCGTTGTTGGTCGTGAAGGAGAGGGTGGGGGGCGCGGGCTGGGGAGAAAATCACAAGCTCGGTTTTGGAAAGGTTCAATTTGAGGAAATGGAGCGACATCCAGTCTGATATGTCGTTCAGTAGGTGGGTGATACGGGCAGAGACTGAAGGGGTGAGGCGAGGGGTGGAGAGGTAAATTTGCATGTCATCGGCATAGAGGTGATAGTTGAAGCCGTGGGAGTGTATCAGTTTGCCGAAGGAGGAGGTGTAAATGGAGAAGAGAAGGGGCCCGAGGACAGAGCCTTGGGGGACCCCAACAGAGAGGGGGAGGTGGTAGCGTTATAGAAAACGCTGAAGGAACATTGGGATAGATAGGATGAGAGCCAGGAGAGAGCGGAGTCTCTGATGCCGAGGGAGTGTAGTTTATTAAGGAGGAGGGGGTGGTCAACTGTGTCGAAGGCCGCAGAAAGGTCAAGGAGTAAGAGGACTGAGTAATGGCCATTAGTTTCGGCGGTTAGCAGGTCGTTAGTGATTTTGAGTAGGGCGGTTTCGGTGGAGTGTAGGGGACAGAAGCCAGACTGTAGTGGATCGAGGAGGTTGTTGTCAGTGAGGTGGGCGCTTAGGCGATTGTAGGCTAAGTGCTCGAGGAGTTTGGAAATAAATGGCAGCAGGGAGATGGGTCTGAGGTTGTTCAGGTCGGTGGAGTCCAGGGAGGGTTTTTTGAGTATGGGAGTGATATGCGTGTGCTTTAGGGGGAGAGGAATGCACCAGTAGAGAGGGAGAGATTGAAGATGTGGGTGAGGGAGCATAGGATGGAGGAGGAGGGTGACCAGAGGAGTTGTGTGGGGACAGGGTCAAAGGGGCAAGTGGTGAGGCGTGCTTCTGAGAAGACCTTAGTGACCTCCTCAGTGGAGTGTCTTGGAAATTTGCTTTTAACAAATTTTTCCTTACCATGAGTACCCGCAGTTGGATGCGCAGCAATCCCCCATAAAGCTATGTGAATTTTGCTTACCGTGCTTACCGTGACTGCAGCTTAACTCCACGATTCCTGCTCCTCCAACTGGTTTAGCTCTGTTGATATGTGGAGAACATGGAGCTCCCGTTACCCAGGAATGATCACATGACACTCTCAGGTTGCAGTTTTAATTCACTCTGAGACTGGCTCTAACCCCAGACTCCTGTTTTATTAAAAGCACACACACGCTCCCCCACATGAGGGTCAGGTCAATCCCCTCCCACACAACAATGTATAGGGACTGTCCATACACAGAATATACATCCTTATTGGAGTGTAGCCTTTCCTCTTATCTATACTGGAATACTCCCCCATAAGCTCTCTGTGGAGAGCGAACTTCCCATCCTTTACATACTATCATCTCCTAGTAGTATGTACATTGTCTGTACAAGCATCCCTTAGATTAAACAGTGTCAGTCTGTATCTGAATGGGCCCGATACGATCTTTATTAAAACACATCCATCCAGATACAGTTCAGGTCGGTAGTGGCTTGCAGAGATATCCATGAGCCTACACGCGGAGTTCGCACTGCCCAGCGCCTGGCTATACAAAGTCCATGTGGTACTATGCTGCTGATATGTGGATACAGGCCCGCAGGGGATGAGAGCGTTGCGAAGCGTGTTGTGCGAAGTCATGGAGTCATGTTGGAAGGAAGGAGGAGGGGTACGGTATGAGAAAGGTAACAGGTAAGAAGGGGTGTAGAAGGCCATTTGTGGCCTAAAAGGTGGGTTCCCTAAGGACACCCTGAATCAGGGTTGGCCAGGGAACAATAGCCCAAGTGTTATTAAATAACCAATAACACAGGGGCTAGGGTGGAGTGTGCAGGTACGCGGACCGTGAGGGTGACAGCTGCGTATTTAATAAATGGTGGCTAGGTCCCGATAGAGAAAAAAAAAAAGCTGGTGTATAAAAAGAACATTCAAGAAAATCAGGGGTCCTAGACTCAGGCGGCACTAGTAGTGCTAGTTGGATAACGTTGGTGTAAGGGTATGGTATCTCAAACCGCCAGAACCCAGGATCCCAAATATAAACTACAGTGGAGCTCAGGAGGGGGGGTGTAGAACAATCCCCAGATATTGGGGCAACCAAAATTTAACAGGGAAAGGTAGAGTGGATAACTACGGTGGTAACCGCCATGGTGATAACTAAACAAGTACACCTTACGATGCATGTGGCGAAAAAAAAGGAAAAAGAAAAATAAGCATGGAATATTGTTCAGTCCATGGTATCTTGCGAAGGTAGGCCCGGAGACGAAAAACGTCCCCGCTTGTGGAAATTGAGTTGACCTTCAACTGCACTTGTGGAGAGGGACCTCCGCTTGGCGTTTTCTGAAGACGTCGCTGGGGAATGTAGTTGCAGGATCCGTAGGGTGTCTAAAAGGTCTTCTGGAGTCTTGCAGGTGTAATCTCGGGACTGGTATCGGAAACGCACTGCGAAGGGGAAGCTCCACCTATATTGTATAGCGTGGTGTTGGAGTACTTGTAGGTGGGGTTTCATTGCCCTGCGCTTGGAGATGGGCATAGATCTTGGAACAATTGGTAGGTATGACCTTGGAACTGTAGAGATTCTGCATTACGGCAGCCTGCAGGAGTTGCTCCCTGGTACGGAAAAAGTGGAGCTTGGCTATAATATCGCGTGGTGGACCATCCGCGCGTCGTGGTGCTAACGCCCTGTGAAATCTATCCAATTCTAATCTGTCAATTGGGATAGGTGGAGCAAGCTCTTGGAACAAAACTGTTATCGTTGATTGGACATCAACAATCGTTTCCGGAAGGCCACGGATACGCAGGTTTGAGCGCCGTGCTCAGTTTTCAAAGTCCTCCAGTCGTGTTAATAATGTAGCGTTTTCGTCACGCAGAAGATCAAGGTCATCCGTAAGCGTCTGAAGCGAAGCATCAAGACCATCTACCCTCTGTTCTAGGTCCGCAGTGCGCTGTCCTAGCTCACGGATTTCCCTAGATAGCGTGGCAGTGATGCGGTCCGAGGTTTGCTTCAAAGCTTTGTGTAGCATTTTTTCAAATCATGATAAAAGGTCAGGGGGTGTAAGGTCAGGTGTCAGGGCTTGTGCAGGGGCATCTGTCTCATTGTTGGACTCACCCTCAGACGTGCAGGGATGGCTGGGCTGCGGATCCTGTAGGGCTGCATATGCCCCTGCTGCTTGCTTGCTTCCACGTGTTGGAGCGGCGGCCATCTTTGTGGAGGCCTTTGCCAAGGCCTCTTTAATAGTTTTGGTCGATGGGGGGACCTGATGCCGGGGTGCCCCTTTAACCATTTTGCTGCTTGCTAAGGGGGGGGGCTGTTATACTGTGCTCAGCCCCTCCTGCTCTCTCTCTCTTCACCGCAACCGCGGTATGCTGTGTGCAGCGGTGGGCAGGCTTATGGCCGGCTCACAGTGGGGACACAGTCCCCTGTCAGATTCCCACGGCCTGACGCTGAGGATCTGCCTCAGACCCAGGCGGATCGGACCCCGGGGTGGTTGCCATGGGGATCGGATCCCCTTTGAGTGGTTGCGGGCCAGGACCTGCTGTTGTAATGCGCCATCACCCGACGGGGAGACGGAGCCTCATGGGGACATGTCCGTCCCGTCGGCCGCGCATGCGCACTCCGTCCACCGAGGCATTATTTTCAATGGATTTTCATTCGTAAACCGAAAATTACATTCCCTGAGGCGTTGGGACCCCGAGGTACGCCTGTATTAGTATTGTAATCCTTTGTATTGGGATACATAGAACCAACATACATGTGAATTGGTAACATAGCACAACATTTGTGTCACATGGGACATATCTGGTAGTTACACTGACCTTGCCCAGGGACCTAGGATTGATTCACACCACAGATATACAGGCAGGATTAGTGTCACAGCTCCGTGGATTAGTGGTTGGCACTGCTGCCTCACAACGCTAGGGTTGTTGGTTTGAAAATCATATGCCAAGTCGCACCCTATTGTCTGCTATTAGAGCGGTCACATGGGTGCGTTTCTGACACTGATTTTTGTAGTAGTACATGGACTACATTTGTGGCGATTTGCATAGATATCGGTGTCAGATGTCTTGCAAATCGTGAGGAAATCGACATCTTCACTGTACATCGCACAATTTCTAAATCGGCTTTGATGTGACCGCGGTGTGAGGCCTTTTTATGTTTGATTTCCTGAGTGTTTTTCCAATTTATGGGAAATGCCGCATACTAGCAAAAGTGAATTGACATTTTCAGTATTGCATGCGAGATGTGGTCATGTGACTGCCTTAACTCATGCGATAATCTGGAGGGAATTGTGCCCATAGGGCCAAGAAATATTACCAATAGGGTTCCCTTCACATCCCTGTTCAATGTTCTGTTGTATGCTGCACAGGTACACGTCACTGTGGCTTTCTTTCTGACTCTGATTTGTGGGGCCTGTATACCAAGGGTTACCGCAGGTGGGAAGAGGATTCATCAGGTGCAAACACTTTGTCTGACCCAATGAATGACAGTGGTGGGTGTGGCCTATGTTATATAAACAGATGCAGTGGTGGGTGTGGCCTACCTTATATAAAGAGTTGCAGTGGTGGGTGTGGCCTACCTTATATAAAGAGTTGCAGTGGTGGGTGTGGCCTACCTTATATAAAGAGTTGCAGTGGTGGGTGTGGCCTACCTTATATAAAGAGTTGCAGTGGTGGGTGTGGCCTACCTTATATAAAGAGTTGCAGTGGTGGGTGTGGCCTACCTTATATAAAGAGTTGCAGTAGTGGCTGATTATTTCCTTGTACAGGCCACATTATTTTCTGCAAGTCCTTGTCTGTGGTGGTTTGGAGAGGAAGAGATATTGTGGTGAATTGCCCCAAACTAGCCATGTTCGTTTTCTTCCCAGGTATCTTCACTGCCCCAATAGAAGGCATGTACTTCTTTAGTACCATCTTGACTAGCTACAAAGATGAAAAGATTGAAGCTGTGCTCTCCAAATCCAACTTGGGCATTGCCAGAGTGGACTCTGAGGGCTACCAACCAGAAAGCCTGGAGAAGAAGCCCCTCGTAGAAAACAAGCTGAGTGCGGGTGACACCGTCTGCATTGACCTGGTGACCGGAAAGTTGGCTCATTCTGATGAGCCTCTGACAGTGTTCAGTGGAATCCTCCTGTATGAGGGGGAAGTGGACTTCTAGGGGGACTCAAACTACTCAACCTGTTTATTTTTTTTGTACAATAAGAAGGGCGAAACCTCTCTGTGGTGAATTTTGAGTCATTTTTCTGTTGTTAATATTATCTGGGGCCAGAAGAGTAATGAGTGAGTGTCTGAGGACAATCCTGGAAGATAAGAAGATATTTCCCCACCAAGGGACATCTTCCTGGATGAGGGGCCCGGCAGCCATCTTGTATAAACATCCGCTCAGCAAGCCTATGAATGCACCTCACAGATCCAGCTATCCCCATTATATAACCGCTTAGCTTTTCAACAGTACCAATGTTATCCCGGCACAAAGTCACCGACACAAATGATACAATCTTTATTGTATACGACACGATATATCGATGATGTGACTGGACAGACGGGTTACATGGAGTCAGTTGTGTTGTGTTTATTAAATAGGGTCAGATCAGACCTCCGTCCACAATCAGAGGTGTCTGTTCCTTCTAACACACAATACATGACAATGATTTGTATCCTGGTGAATGTGTGTGTGGGGGGGGGGTGGGGGGGGTGTCCGGGGTTTTGGCCGGCTTACTACTCAGGGTGTAACCATAGAGGTAGGCTGGGTCAAGCAGATTTAAATTACAAATGGAGACCAAACCATTAATTGTGGATGTAGTGGGGAAGGATTAGAACTCCTGTCAGGTTTTTACTATCTGGGGCTCCTTTGAGAGATTTTCCTACACTTCCTGTCCTCCTGACAACAATTTACCAATCAGGAAGTCAGGGGAACTCTACAAGGAGCACAGAAATAAAAATCTGACAGGGGCTCTAGCTTTCTTCTAAGCTACTAAGGTATTTTCCTTTCTTGTCCATTGAGGGACACAGGAGGCAGGTTATACTGCCGCCTATGGGCAGGGTCATCTTTGCCCTGCTCGCTTTCGGGTGGAGCATGCTCATTGATGTCCGGAGACCAGGTGGAGATCGCAGTCATGTGAAAAGTCAAACACTAAGGCAGTTCCCCGACTTGGAGATGAACCTTCACTGAATGCGGGAATTAAAGCACAGAGTTCCTCTGAAAAGCGACCTGTCTCATGACACTACATGCTGTATCTTGTATGTTGTATTAGGAGGGACGTGCTGAGCCTGTGCCCACTCCACCAGTCCAGTGTACCTCTGTTACCTCACTCCCAGTAACAGAATGGAGTCCCACCATGCACCTAGCATGGACCTCATGCATGCTCCTTCCTTCCCGTACCTCATGACCAGGACATAGATTTCTGTAATGGGGAGTTTGGATCTTGTTTCTGTTGGATGCCGACCGCTAGAGAGGGAGCCAGACAATGAGCCCCTCGCTACCAGAGGACATGTCACCTTACCAGGTACCACACCTAACAATTGGTTGCTTGTAGCTTGTTCCTTCACTTGGTTACCCATAGCAACTACACTCCTCTCCTGGTCTTGCCGAGTCAACCCTTTTATAACAATGTCACTTTATACCCCTCAGTGCGATACACACCCGTGTTCTTTAGATGCACCAGAACCAACATTATTCACCCCTTTGAATACCTTCACACCAGGATCCTTCACTGAATGGGTTGCAGTGTACAGTTCAATATGAACAACATCTTTCCCCCTAGCTAACTATAGTAGTGTGGCTGCCCAGTCATACCTCTGTGAGGCAAGAGTCCATGGCGTTGTTCATGGCTTGATGTCTCCAAAAGTCCCTGTGTCTTCAATGGGCTGCAGGGCTTGCACCAAAATGCCCGGGAACTGAGTTTCAGTAGTATTGGACACGAGCAAACAGAACACCTATAAGCCAGTCCCTGTGTAACCCCTTCTGCTCCCAGCAAGCTTCTGTTTTTTGCTATTATCTTAAGTGGTTGGATGCTTCAGCTCTGAAGAAAAAAGTCTACTTATTTGTTTGCTAGCTTTCTAACTTTGTGGAATTTTCTTCTTGGTGACATCAGTGATGCTACACTAATGGAGTTTTCTTTCTTGGTGACAGCAATCAAGGTTCCTTGGTGACACCAATCAAGTTTTCTTGGTGACACCAATCAATCAAGTTTTCTTGGTGAGCTCAATCAAGTTTTCTTGGTGACATCATCAATCAATCATGTTTTCTTGGTGACACCAATCAAGGTTTCTTGGTGACATCAATCAAGGTTCTTTGGTGACATCAATCAAGGTTTCTTGGTGACATCAATCAAGGTTTCTTGGTGACATCAATCAAGGTTCCTTGGTGACATCAATCAAGGTTTCTTGGTGACATCAATCAAGGTTTCTTGGTGACATTAATCAAGGTTCCTTGGTGACATCAATCAAGGTTCCTTGGTGACCTCAATCAAGGTTCCTTGGTGACATCAATCAAGTTTCCTTGGTGACATCAAGCAATCAAGTTTCCTTGGTGACCTCAATCAAGTTTCCTTGGTGACATCAATCAACTTTCCTTGGTGACATCAATCAAGATTTCTTGGTGACATCAATCAAGTTTCCTTGGTGACATCAATCAACTTTCCTTGGTGACATCAATCCAGTTTCCTTGGTGACATCAATCAACTTTCCTTGGTGACATCAATCCAGTTTCCTTGGTGACATCAATCAACTTTCCTTGGTGCCATCAATCAATCAAGGTTCTTTGCTGACCTCAATCAATCAGGTTCTTTGGTGACATCAGTTAAGATTTCTTGATGACCTTAATCAAGGTTCCTTGGTGACATCAATCAGTCAAGTTTGTTAAACTTGAACTTTAAACTTTTTAAAGGGGGCTTCCAGATTCTGATAAGCCCCCCACCCACAGACCCCCACAATCACCGGCCAGGGTTGTGGGGAAGAGGCCCTTGTCGCCATCAACATAGGGACAAGGTGCTTTGGGGGTGAGCCCCCCTGCCCCAAAGCACCCCCCCATGTTGAGGGCATGTGACCTGGTATGGTTCAGGAGGGCGGGGGGCGCTCGCTCGTCCTCCCCATTTCCTGACCTTTCAGGCTGCATGCTCGGATAAGGGTCTGGTATGAATTTTTGGGGGAACCCCACACTGTTTTTTGTTATTTCGGCGTAGAGTTACCCATTAATATACATACCAGACCCGAAGGGCTTGGTGTGGATGGGAGGGGGGACCCCCGAAGGGCTTGGTGTGGATGGGAGGGGGGACCCCTGAAGGGCTTGGTATGGATGGGAGGGGGGACAGCCGAAGGGCTTGGTGTGGATGGGAGGGGGGACCCCCGAAGGGCTTGGTGTGGATGGGAGGGGGGACCCCTGAAGGGCTTGGTATGGATGGGAGGGGGGACCCCACACAGTTTTTTTACTTTTGCAGACCTTTATTTTTACATTCAGCTGTCAAAATAAATATTGAAATAAGTAAAATCATCACAGAAATAATTATAAAGGATAAGAAACAAAAATAGAATCACTAGAACTAAGGAAATCCAATGAGAGTCCATAAAGATCTGCCGAGTGCTGGTTGTCACACACAGGAGACGCCACCGAGTGCCGGCTGTCAGAGGACTCCACACACAGGAGACGCCACCGAGTGCCGGCTGTCAGAGGAATCCACACACAGGAGACGTGACCGAGTACCGGCTGTCAAAGGACTCCACACACAGGAGATGCCACCGAGTGCTGGCTGTCAGAGGACTCCACACACAGGAGACGCCACCGAGTGCCGGCTGTAAGAGGACTCCACACACAGGAGACGCCACCGAGTGCCGTCTGTCAGAAGACACCACACACAGGAGACGCCACCGAGTGCCGGCTGTCAGAGGATTCCACACACAGGAGACGCCACCGAGTGCCGGCTGTCAGAGGACTCCACACACAGGAGATGCCACCGAGTGCCGGCTGTCAGAGGACCCCACACACAGGAGACGCCACCGAGTGCTGGCTGTCAGAGGACTCCACACACAGGAGACGCCACCGAGTGTCGGCTGTCAGAGGACTCCACACACAGAGGACTCCACACACAGGAGACGCCACCGAGTGCCGGCTGTCAGAGGACACCACATACAGGAGATGCCACCGAGTGCCGGCTGTCAGAGGACTCCACACAGAGGAGACGCCACCGAGTGCCGGCTGTCAGAGGATTCCACACACAGGAGACGCCACCGAGTGCCAGCTGTCAGAGGACTCCACACACAGGAGACGCCACTGAGTGCCGGCTGTCAGAGGACTCCACACACAGGAGACGCCACCGAGTGCCGGCTGTCAGACGACTCCACACACAGGAGACGCCCACGGACGTGCTGGTTGTCACACACAGGAGACGCCACCGAGTGCCGGCTGTCAGAGGACTCCACACACAGGAGACGCCACCGAGTGCCGGCTGTCAGAGGAATCCACACACAGGAGACGTGACCGAGTACCGGCTGTCAGAGGACTCCACACACAGGAGATGCCACCGAGTGCTGGCTGTCAGAGGACTCCACACACAGGAGACGCCACCGAGTGCCGGCTGTAAGAGGACTCCACACACAGGAGACGCCACCGAGTGCCGTCTGTCAGAAGACACCACACACAGGAGACGCCACCGAGTGCCGGCTGTCAGAGGATTCCACACACAGGAGACGCCACCGAGTGCCGGCTGTCAGAGGACTCCACACACAGGAGACGCCACCGAGTGCCGGCTGTCAGAGGACCCCACACACAGGAGACGCCACAGAGTGCTGGCTGTCAGAGGACTCCACACACAGGAGACGCCACCGAGTGTCGGCTGTCAGAGGACTCCACACACAGAGGACTCCACACACAGGAGACGCCACCGAGTGCCGGCTGTCAGAGGACACCACATACAGGAGATGCCACCGAGTGCCGGCTGTCAGAGGACTCCACACAGAGGAGACGCCACCGAGTGCCGGCTGTCAGAGGATTCCACACACAGGAGACGCCACCGAGTGCCAGCTGTCAGAGGACTCCACACACAGGAGACGCCACTGAGTGCCGGCTGTCAGAGGACTCCACACACAGGAGACGCCACCGAGTGCCGGCTGTCAGACGACTCCACACACAGGAGACGCCCACGGACATGCGCCCAGGCACAATAGTAAATCCAGGTCATACAGTCTTTGTGAAGAACTCCCATTTCTGTGTTGTGTTCATCGATGCCAATATTCCTCCCATTCTAAGTCTTGGAGAGCAGCTCTCAGCCTTGGAGAATTAGCTCTCTTAAAGTTGAACGTTTTTATTCTCCCCGTATGTGCTCGCTGTTTACAGCTAACAATAAATGAAATCATGTTATGGTCACGGCTACCCAGATGTTCTGTATATGGACATTCATAATAATCTCTGCATGGTTGGAGATGACCAGGTCCAGCAGAGCATAATTCCTAGTTGGGGCCCCTATGACCAGGTCCAGCAGAGCATCATTCCTAGTTGGGACCTTTTTGACACAGGTCCAGCAGAGCATCATTCCTAGTTGGGGCCTCTATGACCAGGTCCAGCAGAGCATCATTCCTAGTTGGGACCTCTATGACACTGGTCCAGCAGAGCATCATTCCTAGTTGGGGCCTCTATGACACAGGTCCAGCAGAGCATCATTGCTAGTTGGGGTCTCTATGACCAGGTCCAGCAGAGCATCATTCCTAGTTTGGCCCTCTATGACCAGGTCCAGCCGAGCATCATTCCTAGTTGGGGTTGGTTATTATCACTGTCCCCGCCCCTTCCATCTGTGGGAGGAGCGTAGTCTCCACCTCCTCATTAACACTGGGAGGCCTATAACAGACTCCAATGATGACCTTTGTAGTACCGCCCCCCATGTGCAGCTCCACCCATAATACTTCAACCTCATCACACTCTCCATCATCTAGGTCCTCTCACACTCGCTGAGATCACTTCTCACAGAGACAGACTCCACCCCCTTTCCTATTCCAGACAGATTCCACCCCCTTTCCTATTCCAGACTCCACCCCCTTTCCTATTTCCCCGTCACTCCGAAAGAGAACCTAGCCAGGAATATGAATGGCCCAGTCATGTGAGGAATGAAGCCAAGATTCAGCAATACCAATCCAATCCTAGTTCTCTTCATTCACCAAACCTTCCAACTCACCTATTGTGCTGGGCAGACTTCTGGCATTGGGGAACAAACACTTCCATTCACTGACACCTCCTCCATTCACTGACACCTCCTTCATTCACTGACACCTTGTCCATTCCCTGACACCTCGTTCATTGACACCATTCCCTGACACCTTCATCCACTGACACTTTGTTCACACGGATTTTGTGTATTTTTTATTTTCATACAAATGGTACCAATTCCACTGGTTGTAACATGGGAACCTTCTTACCATCTGCCATAGCCCTCCCCCCATCTTTCCCCATTTCGCCCCCCAATAAGGACTGACCCCGGTCTGATCTGTCTACCACGATATAATCCCTGATGTACAGGAAGACAGGACTTCAGTGAGGGACATTTCCACCACAGGACAGGAAAGTGGCTTCTCCCCCGTGTGATATCTCTGATGTTTGTAAAGACTGCGAGTATATGAAAAACATTTCCCGCACTAAGGACAGGAATACGGCTTCCCTCCCGTGTGAGATCTCTGATGTCTGGAAAGATAGATCTTATAGGGAAAACATTTCCCGCACTCAGGACAAGAATATGGCTTCTCTCCTGTGTGAGATCTCTGATGTATGTTAAGTTTGGACTTATAGGAAAAACATTTCCCGCACTCAGGACAGGAATATGGCTTTTCCCTCGTGTGACATCTCTGATGTGTGTAAAGACTAGAATCATCTGAAAAACATTTCCCGCACTCAGGACAGGAAAGTGGCTTCTCCCCCGTGTGAGACCTCTGATGTGTGTGAAGATAGGACTTCTGTGAAAAACATTTCCCGCACTCAGGACAGGAATACGGCTTCTCCTCCGTGTGAGATCTCTGATGTGTGTGAAGATGGGACTTCCGTGAAAAACATTTCCCGCACTCAGGACAGGAATACGGCTTCTCTCCCGTGTGAGATCTCTGATGTCTGGAAAGATAGGACTTATAGGAAAAACATTTCCCACACTCAGGACAGGAATATGGCTTCTCCCCTGTGTGAGACCTCTGATGTACGATAAGTGTTGATTTTGCTATAAAACATTTCCCACAGTCAGCACAGGAATACGGCTTCTCCCCCGTGTGAGACCTCTGATGTGTGAGAAGTGTTGAATTTTCTACAAAACATTTCCCGCACTCAGAACAAGAATACGGCTTTTCCCCCGTGTGAGATCTTATATGCACGTTTAGTTTAGATTTACGTTTGAAACATTTTCCGCACTCAGGACAGGAATAGGGCTTCTCCCCCGTGTGAGATCTTTCATGACTATTAAGATTGTATTTATATTGGAAACATTTCCCACACTCAGGACAGGAATATGGCTTCTCCCCCGTGTGAGATCTTTCATGCAAATTAAGATGGGATTTATAATGGAAACATTTCCCGCACTCAGGACAGGAATACAGCTTCTTCCGCGTGTGAGATCTTATATGCTCCTCAAGAAGGGATTTATATTGGAAACATTTCCCACACTCAGGACAGGAACACGGCTTCTCTTCCATGTGACATCTTATATGCACATTAAGACCGGATTTATGACGGAAACATTTCCCGCACTCAGGACAGGAATGTGGCTTCTCCCCCGTATGAGACATCTGATGTACGGTAAGTGTTTGTTTTGTAGAAAAACATTTCCTGCACTCAGGACAGGAATACGGCTTCTCTCCCGCATGAGATCTCTGATGTCTGGAAAGATAGGACTTATAAGGAAAACATTTCCCACACTCAAGACAGGAATACGGCATCTCCCCCGGGTGAGACCTCTGATGTATGATAAGTGTTGATTTTTCTACAAAACATTTCCCGCACTCAGAACAGGAATACGGCTTCTCCCCCGTGTGAGACCTCTGATGTATGATAAGTGTTGATTTTTCTACAAAACATTTCCCACACTCAGAACAGGAATACGGCTTCTCCCCCGTGTGAGCTCTTATATGCACATTTAGATTAGATTTAAATTTGAAACATTTCCCGCACTCAGGACAGCAATACGGCTTCTCCCCCGTGTGAGATCTTAAATGCACATTTAGTTTAGCTTTAAATTTGAAACATTTCCCGCACTCAGGACAGGAATACGGCTTCTCCCCCGTGTGAGTTCTTATATGATCCTTAAGAACGGATTTATATTGGAAACATTTCCCACACTCAGGACAGGAGAACCTCTTCCCTATTGGAAGGCCGGCCAGGTCCCGCACAGTCTGAGGTTCCTCAGGATATAAAGAATCCGATGGTCCATCTACACTGGGTGGTGCCGGATGGACATTGGAGGGAGCCGGGTTTTCTCTTGGACTATACTGTGTGATGTCCTCATCTTCTACTTTCCAGTCTGGAGACAAAGTGAGACAATCCTCGGAGGTTTTCCCCATCTCCCGGCCATGGACTAAAATACAAAGACAAAGAGGATTACTAGACAGGAGCTGATTGGTTCCCCCAAACCAGGACTCCACCCACATCAGGCAGCTTGGTCTCTGAGGAGCTTACAATTCCACCCTCAAGGGAATTAGGAAATGGCTCCTCTGATCTCCTACCAGGTCATTTCTTTATTCATGGACCTTAGTCAGAGAGGGAGGAAACAACCAGAAGTGTCTTTTATAGGAGGGACAGTGATGAGGGGATTATAGGACGAGAGATGAAGACTGGACTGATCCTGAAGACCACCATCATTGGGGTATTGACTCCTCCCTCATCCTGAAGACCACCATCATTGGGGTATTGACTCCTCCCTCATCCTGACCTTGAAGACCACCATCATTGGGGTATTGACTCCTCTCCCATCCTGAAGACCACCATCATTGGGGTATTGACTCCTCCATCATCCTGAAGACCACCATCATTGGGGTATTGACTCCTCCCTCATCCTGACCCTGAAGACCACCATCATTGGGGTATTGAATCTTCCCTCATCCTGAAGACCACCATCATTGGGGTATTGACTCCTCCCTCATCCTGAAGACCACTATCATTCGTGTATTGACTCCTCCCTCACCCTGACCCTGAAGACCACCATCATTGGGGTATTGACTCCTCCCTCATCCTGAAGACCACCGTCATGGGGGTATGGACCTCTCCACCATCCTGACCCTGAAGACCACCATCATTGGGGTAATGATTCCTCCCCCATCCTGCTCCTGAAGACCACCGTCATTGGGGTATTGACTCCTCCCTGATCCTGAAGACCACCATCATTGGGGTATTGACTCTTCCCTCATCCTGACCCTGAAGACCACCATCATTGGGGTTGTCACAGACTGCCAGTGCCTCTCCCATCCCCCGCCATATCCCTCCACCCCTCCCTTCCTCCTTGTACATTAGAAGGTCTGTGGGGCTTCCATGGACAGGGCTGGGCCAGCCGTTGCCGAGGCAACCTAGCCGCGTCCCACATGATCTTCAAGAGACACAGGAAGCAGCCTTCCCTTTTGTTCCTGACCATGTGGGTAGAATCATCCTGCTCCCAGAAAGATGTTGGGAGGCTCGGGTGAGAGGGACCGAGCCTCCCCAGCCATCCCCCCTGCGCACTCTGCAGACCCCCAAAAGGTCAGGACTGCAGCCCTCTACAATACCCCAGGGTTGGGAGTCTCCACAGCTCTGCCTGAGCCTTCTCCTCAAAGGTCAGACCCCACAACTGAGACCCTGCCAGTCTGTAAGCCTGTCTACTGAGCACCCTTGCACCCTTCCTGCTGCTGAGTGCCCTGGGAGCTGTGGCTGAGGGACCCTGTACACTATCCATGGCTGCGTGTCCCTGGAGGCTGTCTGCTGCTGAGTGCCCTGGGAGCTGCTGCTGTCTGCTGATCGCTGGTTGTCCCTGGAACGCTGACCGCTGGTCGTCCCTGTCTGGAGCCGCCTGCCGCTGAGGGTCTACAAGCTGCTTACCGTGAGTGTCCTGAACTGTTCCTGTTGTGCGCACTGACCACCCGTGTCCTGAACTGTTCCTGCTGTGCGCACTGACCACCCGTGTCCTGAACTGTTCCTGCTGTGCGCACTGACCACCCGTGTCCTGAACTGTTCCTGCTGTGCGCACTGACCACCCGTGTCCTGAACTGTTCCTGTTGTGCGCACTGACCACCCGTGTCCTGAACTGTTCCTGCTGTGCGCACTGACCACCCGTGTCCTGAACAGTTCCTGCTGTGCGCACTGACCACCCGTGTCCTGAACTGTTCCTGCTGTGCGCACTGACCACCCGTGTCCTGAACTGTTCCTGCTGTGCGCACTGACCACCCGTGTCCTGAACTGTTCCTGTTGTGCGCACTGACCACCCGTGTCCTGAACTGTTCCTGCTGTGCGCACTGACCACCCGTGTCCTGAACTGTTCCTGCTGTGCGCACTGACCACCCGTGTCCTGAACTGTTCCTGCTGTGCGCACTGACCACCCGTGTCCTGAACTGTTCCTGTTGTGCGCACTGACCACCCGTGTCCTGAACTGTTCCTGTTGTGCGCACTGACCACCCGTGTCCTGAACTGTTCCTGTTGTGCGCACTGACCACCCGTGTCCTGAACAGTTCCTGCTGTGCGCACTGACCACCCGTGTCCTGAACTGTTCCTGTTGTGCGCACTGACCACCCGTGTCCTGAACTGTTCCTGCTGTGCGCACTGACCACCCGTGTCCTGAACTGTTCCTGTTGTGTGCACCGACCACCCATGTTCTGAACTGTCCCCGATGTGTGCACCGACCACCCGTGTTCCAAACCGCCCCGCTGTGTGTGCACTGATCACCCATGTCCTGGTGGCATGCCCAGAGTATAGCTACCTGTGGTGCCCCTGAGTGCTTGAGCCATCGCTACCTGTTGAGTCCCTGTGAACCCAATGACCCTAGAAAGCTGGGTGGGAGCTGTGCTGTGGCCAGCCTCCACAGCTAGAGTCCCGTTGAGTCCCCGAGGCCCCTGCCCAGTGGTAGGTTGCCGCCTGTTGCCTGAAGCCCCTGCCCAGTAGTAGGTTGCCGTCTGTTGCCCGAGACCCCTGTCCAGTGGTAGGTTGCCGTCTGTTGCCCGAGTCTCCTGCCCAGTGGTAGGTTGCCGCATGTTGCCCGAGGCCCCTGCCCAGTGGTAGGTTGCCGCCTGTTGCCCGAGGCCCCTGCCCAGTGGTAGGTTGCCATCTGTTGCCCGAGTCTTCTGCCCAGTGGTAGGTTGCCGCCTGTTGCCCGAGGCCCCTGCCCAGTGGTAGGTTGCCATCTGTTGCCCGAGGCCCCTGCCCAGTGGTAGGTTGCCATCTGTTGCCCGAGTCCCCTGCCCAGTGGTAGGTTGCCGTCTGTTGCCCGAGTCCCCTGCCCAGTGGTAGGTTGCCGTCTGTTGCCCGAGTCTTCTGCCCAGTGGTAGGTTGCCGTCTGTTGCCCGAGTCCCCTGCCCAGTGGTAGGTTCCCACCTGTTGCCCGAGTCTCCAATCCGCTGTCCAATCACGGAGGGAGCTCGGTTGAGGCCCCAAGTCGAGGGGGGGAGATTGCCTGCCTGTCGCTGAATACCCCCCCCCCCCCCCCCGTGCCTGGAATAGTCCCTGGTTTGCGCACACATCACGCTTCCTGCCATTTCCCTGTTGAGTGTCTGTCAATTTGTTGCTTCAATAAAGTTTGTGTGTTCCCCATCTTCTCCGTGTGCTCTGTTCTGCCTACGCTTCTGTTACAGGGGTATTGACTCCTCCCCCATCCTGAAGACCACCCTCATTGTGGTATTGACTCTTCCCTCATCCTGACCCTGATGACCACCATCATTGGGATATTGAGTCCTCCCTCATCCTGAAGACCACCATCACTGGGGTATTGACTCCTCCCTCATCCTGACCCTGAAGACTACAATCATTGGGGTATTGACTCCTCCCTCATCCTGAAGACCACCATCATTGGGATATTGGCTCCTCCCTCATCCTGACCCTGAAGACCACCATCACTGGGGTATTGACTCCTCCCTCATCCTGACCCTGATGACCACCATCATTGGGATATTGACTCCTCCCTCATCCTGAAGACCACCATCACTGGGGTATTGGCTCCTCCCTCATCCTGACCCTGAAGACCACCATCATTGGGGTATTTGCTCCTCCCTCATCCTGACCCTGAAGACCACCATCATTGGGGTATTGACTACTCCCTCATCCTGAAAACCACCATCATTGGGGTATTGATTCCTCCCTCATCCTGAAGACCACCCTCATTGGGGTATTGACTCCTCCCTCATTATCACTTTATGGTTGGAGGATGTTATCACATTATTATCACCATGTAAAAGTCTGTGCTCCAATCACATCATCCGATATAAAATGTCCAGCTGGGAGGAAATGGGGGGAACAAAAGAGTATCCAGATTATGTGTATATATAGCAGTGGGGGGAGGGGGAGAGCAGGGGTCAGGAGTATATAATGTACAACACGGAGTATATAGCGCAGGGGTCAGGAGGATGGAATGTACAACATAGAGTATATAGTGCAGGGGTCAGGAGTATGTAATGTACAACACAGAGTATATAGTGCAGGGGTCAGGAGTATGTAATGTACAACATGGAGTATATAGTGCAGGGGTCAGGAGTATGGAATGTACAACATAGAGTATATAGTGCAGGGGTCAGGAGGATGTAATGTACAACATGGAGTATATAGTGCAGGGGTCAGGAGTATGGAATGTACAACATGGAGTATATAGTGCAGGGGTCAGGAGTATGGAATGTACAACATAGAGTATATAGTGCAGGGGTCAGGAGGATGTAATGTACAACATGGAGTATATAGTGCAGGGGTCAGCAGTATGTAATGTACAACATAGAGTATATAGTGCAAGGGTCAGGAGTATGTAATGTACAACACGGAGTATATAGCGCAGGGGTTAGGAGTATGTAATGTACAACACGGAATATATAGCGCAGGGGTCAGGAGTATGTAATGTACAACACGGAGTATATAGCGCAGGGGTCAGGAGTATGTAATGTACAACACGGAGTATATAGTGCAGGGGTCAGGAGTATGTAATGTACAACACGGAGTATATAGCGCAGGGGTCAGGAGTATGTAATGTACAACACGGAGTATATAGCGCAGGGGTCAGGAGTATGTAATGTACAACACGGAGTATATAGCGCAGGGGTCAGGAGTATGTAATGTACAACACGGAGTATATAGTGCAGGGGTCAGGAGTATGTAATGTACAACACGGAGTATATAGTGCAGGGGTCAGGAGTATGTAATGTACAACACGGAGTATATAGTGCAGGGGTCAGGAGTATGGAATGTACAAGTTATATAGTATAAGGGTCAGGACTCTCAGTATTAGTATTCTGTAATCAGTGGAAGCTGACAGAGGGGAGGCGGGGGACGTAGTATACTTGGACAGAGGGGTGGCGGTGGACGTGGCATACCCGGACAGAGGGGTGGCGGGGGACGTGGCATACCCGGACAGAGGGGTGGCGGTGGACGTGGTATACTTGGACACAGTTCCCCACACACGGCTAATGTGTAAGGTAAAGTCTATGGGCTGGAAAAATCCGAATATAAATGAAAACTGGCTGAAAGATCGTATTCAGAGAGTAGTGGTTAATGATTCATACTCTGCATGGTCTGGGGGTGTCAGTGGTGTACCCCAAGGGTCAGTGTTATTAGTGGGGTACCCCAAGGCTCAGTGTCGGGACCCTTACTTATTAATATATTTATGCTGCACTCCCCACAACCTCACTAACACCCCCTTCCCTCTCTCTGACCACAACCTGATCACCTTCTCTATCTCCTCGTCCTCCAACGCCTACCCCTCCAAATGTCACACTACTACCAGCCGTAACCTCCGCAACCTTAACCCTGCCCCCCTCCACTCTGCAGCTGATCAACTCCATGACAGCATCCTCCCCCTGTCCTGCCCCGACTTGGCTATGACTGCCTACAACAATGCGCTCTCAACAGCCCTTGACTCACTAGCCCCTTTAACCACACGCAACATCAGACCCCGACTGCTCCAGCCCTGGCAGACTGATCACACCAAAACCCTCAAACGACACAGTCGTGCCCTGGAGCGACTATGGTGCAAAACCAAATCCCAACAAGCCTTCACCCGCTACAAATCTGCCTTCCACACCTACACCTCCTCCCTCCACGCAGCCAAACAAGCCTACTTCCTGACCCTCATCAAGGCCTTCTCCTCCAATCCTCGCCGACTCTTCTCCACCTTCAACTCTCTACTCTCGCCACCCCCACCTCCACCCAGCACCTCACTCACTGCCCTTGAGATTGCCAATCACTTCAAAAACAAGATTGACACAATTCGCAAGGACATTTCCACAACTCACACGCCCTCTCAACCCGTCCCCTCTCACACAGCTACCCCCTCATCCCCCCTCCCCCTCAACATAACCCACAGGGACTTCGTCGCTGCTCAAACTCTCTCCAACCCCCTTCACCCTCACACAGCTACCCCCTCATCACCCCTCTCCCATGGCCCCACCACTGCTCTGACCCCCACTTCCACCCCACCCTACATTCCTCATACTGAAGCTCCCCCAACACTCCGACTCTTTGACCTTATTACCATCAAGGAAGCCTCCAAGATCCTCTCTGATGCCCGCCTCACCACCTGCCCCCTCGACCCTATCCCCTCACAACTCCTATGACCTCCCTCCCCCTCCATCCTACGCTCCCTCACCCACATCTTTAATCTCTCCCTCTCCTCCGGCACTTTCCCCTCCCCTCTGAAACATGCACACATCACCCCCATACTTAAAAAGCCCTCCCTGGACCCCAATGACCCGAACAACCTCAGACCCATCTCCCATTTACATCTAAACTCCTCGAGCGCCTAGTCTACACCCGCCTATGCTCTCACCTCAACGACAACAACCTCCTCGATCCCCTACAGTCTGGCTTCTGTCCCCTACACTCCACCGAAACTGCCTTACTCAAACTCTCCAACGACCTGCTAACCTCCAAAGCTAATGGCCATTATTCAGTGCTCCTACTCCTTGACCTCTCTGCGGCCTTCGACACAGTTGACCACCCCCTCCTCCTCAAAATACTACACTCCCTCAGCCTCAGAGATTCTGCTCTCTCCTGGCTCTCATCCTACCTGTCACAACGCTCTTTCAGCGTTACCTATAATGCTACCACCTCCCCCTCACTCCCCCTCTCTGTTGGGGTCCCTCAAGGCTCCGTCCTTGGGCCCCTTCTCTTCTCCATCTACACCTCCTCCCTTGGCCAACTCATACACTCTCATGGCTTTAACTACCACCTCTATGCCGACGACACACAAATCTATCTCTCAACCCCCCACCTCACCCCCTCAGTCTCCGCCCGAATCACACACCTACTGAGCGACATATCAGATTGGATGTCGCTCCACTTCCTTAAACTGAATCTCTCCAAAACCGAGTTTCTTGTCTCCCCCCAGCCCGAACCCCACCCCCCATTGACTTCTCCATCACATCCAACAACGCTACCATCAAACCCGCCCTGCAGGCCAGAGTACTTGGTGTCATTCTGGACTCCAACCTATCCTTCCAGCCCCAAGTCCAATCTTTAACAAATTCGTGCAGACTCCACCTCCGCAACATGCAGACTCCACCTCCGCAACAAGCAGACTCCGCCTCCGCAACAAGCAGACTCCACCGCCGCAACATCGCCAAAATCCACACGTTCCTAACCCCAGAAACCACTAAACAGCTCATCCACTCCCTCCTCACTGGCCTGCCTCGCCGCTGGCTATCCCTGCTTCAGTCCATCCTGAATACGGCTGCCAGACTCATCCACCTTTCCAACCGCTCCATCTCCGCCACCCCCCTCTGCCAATCCCTCCACTTGCCTCCACCCCCCTCTGCCAATCCCTCCACTTGCCTCCACCCCCCTCTGCCAATCCCTCCACTTGCCTCCACCCCCCTCTGCCAATCCCTCCACTTGCCTCCACCCCCCTCTGCCAATCCCTCCACTGGCTTCCGATTGCGCAACGGATCAAATTCAAAATCCTAACACTGACGTACAAAGCTGTCCACCATACTGCCCCGAACTACATCACCGACCTAATAACCAAGTACCGCCCAACACGCACACTCCGCTCCTCACAAGACCTCCTTCTCTCTAGTTCCCTAGTCTCCTCCTCCCATGCCCGCCTCCAGGACTTCTCCAGGGTGTCACCCATCCTCTGGAACTCCCTGCCCCAACCCATCAGATTATCACCTACTCTTCTCTCCTTTAGGCGCACCCTGAAAACCCATCTCTTCAGGGAAGCCTACCCCACCCCCTGCTAACTTGCCGACCTCCTCCACTCTTCCTACCACTCCATCCCCCTCAGCTATCTCCTCCTGTGCCACCATGCCCTCCCTCCTAGATTGTAAGCTCGAAAGAGCAGGGCCCTCGATCCCCTCATGTATCACATTGTATTGGTATTGTTCTGTCACATGTTCTGTCCCCCTCTGTAATGTACAGAGCTGAGCAAACTATTGGCGCTTTATAAATACTGTATAATAATAATAAACAATATAGGGTCTGATATTAAAAATCCCAATACATAAGGGGGGATATGATCTCCATGTATAATACATAAGGGGGGATATGATCTCCATGTATAATACATAAGGGGGGATATGATCTCCATGTATAATACATAAGGGGGGATATGATCTCCATGTATAATACATAAGGGGGGGGATATGATCTCCATGTATAATACATAAGGGGGGATATGATCTCCATGTATAATACATAAGGCGGGATATGATCACCATGTATAATACATAAGGGGGGATATAATCTCCATGTATAATACATAAGGGGGGATATGATCTCCATGTATAATACATACGGGGGGATATGATCTCCATGTATAATACATAAGGGGGGATATGATCTCCATGTATAATACATAACGGGGGGATATGATCTCCATGTATAATACATAAGGGGGGATATGATCTCCATGTATAATACATAAGGGGGGGATATGATCTCCATGTATAATACATAAGGGGGGGATATGATCTCCATGTATAATACATAAGGGGGATATGATCTCCATGTATAATACATAAGGGGGGATATGATCTCCAGGTATAATACATAAGGGGGGGATATGATCTCCATGTATAATACATAAGGGGGATATGATCTCCATGTATAATACATAAGGGGGGATATGATCTCCATGTATAATACATAAGGGGGGGATATGATCCCCATGTATAATACATAAGGGGGGATATGATCTCCATGTATAATACATAAGGGGGATATGATCTCCATGTATAATACATAAGGGGGATATGATCTCCATGTATAATACATAAGGGGGGGATATGATCTCCATGTATAATACATAAGGGGGATATGATCTCCATGTATATTACATAAGGGGGGATATGATCTCCATGTATATTACATAAGGGGGGATATGATCTCCATGTATAATACATAAGGGGGGATATGATCACCATGTATAATACATAAGGGGGATATGATTTCCATGTATAATACATAAGGGGGGATATGATCTCCATGTATAATACATAAGGGGGGGATATGATCTCCATGTATAATACATAAGGGGGGATATGATCTCCATGTATAATACATAAGGGGGGGGGATATGATCTCCATGTATAATACATAAGGGGGGATATGATCACCATGTATAATACATAAGGGGGGATATGATCACCATGTATAATACATAAGGGGGGATATGATCTCCATGTATAATACATAAGGGGGGGATATGATCTCCATGTATAATACATAAGGGGGGATATGATCTCCATGTATAATACATAAGGGGGGGATATGATCTCCATGTATAATACATAAGGGGGATATGATCTCCATGTATAATACATAAGGGGGGGGATATGATCTCCATGTATAATACATAAGGGGGATATGATCTCCATGTATAATACATAAGGGGGGGATATGATCTCCATGTATAATACATAAGGGGGGGATATGATCCCCATGTATAATACATAAGGGGGGATATGATCTCCATGTATAATACATAAGGGGGGATATGATCTCCATGTATAATACATAAGGGGGGATATGATCTCCATGTATAATACATAAGGGGGATATGATCTCCATGTATAATACATAAGGGGGGATATGATCTCCATGTATAATACATAAGGGGGGATATGATCTCCATGTATAATACATAAGGGGGGATATGATCTCCATGTATAATACATAAGGGGGGATATGATCTCCATGTATAATACATAAGGGGGATATGATCTCCATGTATAATACATAAGAGGGAATATGATCTCCATGTATAATACATAAGGGGGGATCCATTCAGTGTCCTGCACCCCCGTCTGCCAATCCCTCCACTGACCTCCATTCAGTGTCCTCGACCCCCCTCTGCCAATCCCTCCACTGGCCTCCACCCCCCTCTGTCATTCCCTCGACTGGCCTCCATTCAGTGTCCTCCACCCCCTCTGCCAATCCCTCCACTGACCTCCACCCCCCTCTTTCATTCTCACCACTGACCTCCACCCCCCTCTGCCAATCCCTCCACTGGCCTCCATTCAGTGTCCTGCACCCCCCTCTGCCAATCCCTCCACTGACCTCCATTCAGTGTCCTCCACCCCCTCTGCCAATCCCTCCACCCATCTCTGCCAATCCCTCCCCTGACCTCCACTCCTCTCTGCCAATCCCTCCATCCCCCTCTGCCAATCCCTACACTGGCCTCCACCCCTCTCTGCCAATTCCTCCACTGACCTCCACCCCCCTCTTGTCATTCCCTCCACTGGCCTCCACTCCCCTCTATGATTACAGCACGTCCACCATGTGAATGACAACCTTTCTATGACCCGTGTGATCTAATACATACAACATGGCATTGAACGTTTGTAGGTCACATGACTCCGCATGGGATGGAAGGAACCACTTTGGAGGCGGTAATGCGCCAATCAGCCGCCATTTTTTCTGAGTTCCAGTATTTCAGGTTTACAATCCACGCTTTTATTGAAGTGAGTCGCAGATATAATCCAGATACGTTTACCGGATCAATCGGGATGGCATTGTTTCTTCTGATGTATTACAGGCTGATATCACCCCGCCCCCGCCCTACTCTGGACCAATCAGTGAGCAGTATGGGTGGAGGAATGGATTTGGTGTTCATGACCCACCTGTGCTGATCTCTGTAGGAGTGTCCTCCTCTATAAATGTCCCCGTTATTCCATCCTCCTCCATAGACTGCTGATCATCCCTCACATACGCCTCTTCTTCTTCTGATTTCACCTCAAATTCTATATCGATTGGATCTCCACTCTACATCAAGAGAAGGAGAGGAAATATCATCTGGAAGATAGAAGGTCACAGAAACGCCACACATTGTCTGTATGAATCCATGTTCTAGATGCTCCATCCCACCAACCTTGCAATGGTGAGGGATGGTGTGACCTTCCTGTGTGGAATCCCGGGAATACAGAGGACGGGGACATCTCTCTGGTGGGTTCCTGGTATTAGGTGGCTCCATCATCTCCTTGTGTCCTTCTGAAAACTCCTCCATCACTCCATACTCCTCATCCTCCTCTTTATACTCTTCTTTACCATCAATATTCTCATCCCCGAGGATTCCACTCTGAGAGATATAATAAAACATTCATTGTAACAAACATGCTGTGTATAAATCCCACCTACCAATAATTGTCATCATCTACCCCATTATCATCTCACGTGTGGACTACTGCAACTGCCTCCTCACCGGCCGACCTCATCACCGGCCTCCCGCACCACCGGCCAAACTCCTCACCGGCCATCCCTCCTCACCGGCCAACCTCCTCACCGGCCTCCCCCCTCACCGGCCGACCTCCTCACCGGCTATCCTGAACTCAGCGGCCAGCCCCTCCTCACCGGCCTCCCGCACCACCGGCCATCCCTCCTCACCGGCCTCCCCCCTCACCGGCCTCCCGCACCACCTACCATCCCTCCTCACTGGCCATCCCGCACCACCGGCCTCCCTCCTCACCAGCTATCCCTCCTCACCGGCCTCCCCTCCGCACCGGCCAGCCCTCCGCACCGGCCTTCCCTCCGCACCGACTATTCCCGCTTCAGTCTATCCTGAACTCAGCGGCCAGACTCATCCACCTCACCAACCGCTCTGCCACCCCCCTCTGTCATTCCCTCCACTGGCCTCCACTCAGTGTCCTCCACCCCCGTCATTCCCTCCACTCAGTGTCCTCCACCCCTCTCTGTCATTCCCTCCACTGGCCCCCATTGAGTGTCCTCTAAACCCCCTTGTCATTCCCTCCACTGGCCTCCATTCAGTGTCCTCCACCCCCTCTCTGTCAATCCCTTCAAAGGCCTCCACCCCCCTCAGCCAATCCCTCCACTGGCCTCCATTCAGTGTCCTCCACCCCCCTCAGCCAATCCCTCCACTGGCCTCCATTCAGTATCCTCCACCCCCCTCTGTCATTCCCTCCACTGACCTCCATTCAGTGTCCTCCAACCCCCTCTGTCATTCCCTCCACTGGCTCCAGATTGCCCAACTCATTAAATTCAACCTCCTAACATTGACATACAAAGCCATTCATAACTCCGCCCCAAACTACCTCACCGACCTGATACACAAATACCACCCAACCCGTACTCTTCGCTCCTCACAAGACCTCCTACTTTCTAGCTACCTGGTCTCCTCCTCCCACTCCCGACTCCAGGACTTCCCCCATCCTCTGGAACTCACTACCCCAATCCATCAGACTGTCACCTACCCTCCTTACCTTCAGGCGCACCCTGAAAACCCATCTCTTCAGGGAAGCCTACCCCACCCTCACCTAACAGCCGATCTCCTCCACTCCTCCTACCACTCCATCCCCCACAGCCACTTTCTCCTGTACCTCTACCCCCTCCCTTCTAGATTGTAAGCTCCAAGGATCAGGGCCCTCGCACCCCTCGTGTATTGTATTGTTACTGTATTGTCTCATGTTCTGTCCCCACTATAATGTACAGCGCTGAGCACACCTTCTGCCGCTATATAAATACTGTATAATAATAATCTACCTGATGATGGTGAGGGATGGTGTGACCTTCCTGTGTGGAATCCCGGGAATACAGAGGATGGGGACATCTCTCTGGTGGGTTCCCATGACTGGATCCATCTACCTGATGATGGTGAGGGATGGTGTGACCTTCCTGTGTGGAATCCCAGGAATACAGAGGACGGGGACATCTCTCTGGTGGGTTCCTGGTATTAGTTGGCTCCATCATATCCTTGTGTCTTTCTGAAAACTCCTCCATCACTCCATACTCCTCTTTATACTCTTCTTTAACAATATTATCATCCCCGAGGATTCCACTCTAAACGTTCAAAAAGAAATTCAATGTAACAAACACCCTTGAGGAACAATCACTAATAGTTATAATTTATACACATCTACCTGAGGATGGTGAGGGATGGTGTGACCTACCTGTGTGGAATTCTGGGAATACAGAGGACGGGGACATCTCTCTGGTGGGTTCCCATAACTTGATCCACCTACCTGATGATGGTGAGGGATGGTGTGACCTTCCTGTGTGGAATCCCGGGAATACAGAGGACGGGGACATCTCTCTGGTAGATTCCTGTAGCTGGATGACTCCACCATGGTGTCCTGGTACAGATCTTGGTGTCCTTCTGGAATCTCTGACTCCTCCATCCCCCCATCCTCCTCCTCTTTTATCTCTTCTTTAACTTCAACTTCAGGATCTCTCAGGTTTCCACTCTGAATATATAATAAAAATGACATCAATGGTAACAATGCAGATAATTTACAGATCCTAATGATGCTATCAGTGATTGTTCCTCATCTACCTGATGATGGTGAGGGATGGTGTGACCTTCCTGTGTGGAATCCCGGGAATACAGAGGACGGGGACATCTCTCTGGTGGGTTCCCATGACTGGATCCATCTGTAGGAAACACACACACTGACTGAATCCATTGTTTCTATGTGTTTATCAGATGATGGGGGATCTAGGTGGATCCTCCCTACTGCTCTCTCCTTTACAATAAAGTCTCCTCTTACCCGGTGATGTGAGGGGCGGCTGATTGTCCATCATGACGTCCTTGTAGAGGTCCTTGTGTCCTCTCTGGTGGTCCTCCATCATGACATCCTTGTAGAGGTCCTTCTGTCCTCTCTGGTGGTCCTCCATTATGAAGTCCTTGTAGAGGTCCTTGTGTCCTCTCTGGTGGTCCTCCATCATGACTTACTTGTAGAGGTCCTTGTGTCCTTCTAAATTTTGATGTGTATCATCTGCTGGAAATAAAAGACGTCACATGACTATGGAGGAAGAGGACGGACATGACGGGGGGTTACTGGGTGTAAATAGAACACAACATCTTATTACCTCCTCTGCTGCTACTTTCTGCAATGTCTCCGATCTCCTTCACACCGCATGGCACAGTCTGTCTTTATTCCACATCACTTCCTGTCTGTTCCTGACATCATTTCCTGTCTGTTCCTGACATCACTTCCTGTCTGTTCCTGACATCACTTCCTGTCTGAATTCCATAGAGAAGTCCTGTCTGGTTAGCAGAAATGAGATCACCATCTTGTGGAGTTCAGAGGAACTGCAGCCCCGAGAAATGTCCCCTAATACCCATTCCTGCATTGTATTACCTTACAAAGATATCAGGGAGGAGCCAAAATAACTAATAAAAAGTAAGAAACAATAAACCTAACTCTTATGTAACCAACTGTTTAACAAATATATTTTACTACAGATAGAAAAGTCTTATAAACACAGAACACAAGATAAAAACAAAAGATATACAGAATAAATAAATAAATCCCTTGGCAACTAATCTTGCTTTGTATCTATGGATGTTTCCTTCTGCATCATATTTCACTTTAAAAGTCCATTTGCTTCCGATGGTTTTGTGACCGGGAGGGAGTTCTGTTAGTGACCAAGTTTTATTTTCTTGAAGTGATTTCATTTCTTCTTCAGCTGCTTTTCTCCACTGATCGGCTTCCCTTCTCGGCAAAGTTTCTATGTCTTCCCAGGATGTTGGCTCCCGTGTTTGATGTGTTTTAGCAGCGTATGATAACCTGCGGGGTGGTATCCCTTTTGTCATTCGAGAGGATCTTCTGATTTCTTGTTGTTCAGTGGGTTCTATTGGCTCGTTGATTGTAAGTTCCACTTCTTCTTGTTCTGGCTCTTGTCCTGCTTCGCATGGGTCAGTGTCTCTTGCCGATTCAGCGCGTAAATCCTCTCCACATTTTTCAAGAATTGTATTATCTGGTGCTTCACTTTCATCAAAATAAACACTGCGGCTTACTGTGACCTTGTTGGTCTTTGGACAAAGGATTCTATATCCCTTACTCTGCTCACTGTAGCCAACCAGAATGCCTTCTATGGCTTTGTTCTCCAACTTGGAGCATTTCTGACTTGGAATGTGGGCATATGCTTTACAGCCAAACACTCTGATATGTTGTTGGATTTTTAGACACGTATAATACTTCTTCTAGTGTCTTGAGGCGATTATGAATGAAAGAGCCATTGAAATAAAAAATGAAGTGTGATTTTATTCTATCACACAATGGTGTAAAATAGACAATGTAAAGCGTATCATGAACAGTTCCATGTAGATAAAACTACTGTAAAAATGACAAGCAAAAGTTCAAAGAAAGAGTCACCATTATCTGTCATGGCTGTTCTGTCCTTCATGTCCTTGTCCTTCATGCTGTCCTTCTAGACTTTGTAAAGAAGCCGGAAGTAGACGGAAATGATGATCTAGCAGCTGTTGCAGCTTCTCAGACGTGTGTATGCAAGAGTCATGTAGCGTGTAAGTGTGTGTGTGTGAGAGAGTCTCTCTTGTCCGATGTCTCATGGTCTTTTAAGAGGCAAATGTACGTCATAGTTAGTGATCTTAATACCTTCTATGGAAATTATTACTGCTTAGCAAAGCCATTTCATATAAGGAAGGGATGCTATACATATGATGTTTGATGGACAGGAACATATGAATGCTGATGTAAATAATATTATAAGCTAATGACGTAAAGAATAATATAGCTTAAGAACATATCAATGTATAATCACTAATCTATATATGTATCAGTGTTAGAGACGTATACTAAATACACACAGATACTATTAAAATACATAATGTAATAGTAAGTCACTTCTAATAACCTCGACATAACTACCAGATACTTTATGCCTAAATATAGTATACTCAACCTAACTTGTATATCTTTTGGTCTCAGCTATAATTGAAGAATAGTAAATACTACCATTTGTCAATAGAGCACTTACACATATTAATATTAATTATGACTAATCATAAAAACCAAATATTTTGCAAGCTTGCCATCAATATAAGTGCCGAATCATAATTTAGATTTAACATATCCCCCTTATTATGATTAGTCTAAAATTAATGATCAATCAATTCACACTTCATTCATGTCCCATACACACCGTCTTATACCAAATGATCGTACATATTCTTCATAACTGGACCAATCAAAAATAACTTTCCTTCAGAACTCTATACCTTATCTTCAGTTTCTCTTCCTAAAAATTCGTAATCATAATGTTAATTGATATATGATAATAGTAATAATAATAATAATAAAAATAATAATTAAATGATGTAATAATAATTAATGTAGTATATTTCCATATTTGTATAATATTTTAACTCTCCGGAAATATACTTTCCATTCTAAAATGTGTCATAAGTTTCTATTACTCCTATAAGAGTAATATATTTCTTAAATCTTTTGACAAAAGATATTATAATAACTGGAATAACTCTATGAAGTTTTAACCAAAAAATATTCTGTATATGAATATGTAAAAAATAAAAAATAATAATAATAATATTAATATAATCCCAATATGGATGTAAGTATCGGAATAAAAGGATCATTAAAATGTATATGTGACCTATAACAATATTTTCAATAATAAATGATGTTATCACTAATAATAAATAGATTTCCTCTTGATGAATCTTTTCTTCATGCAATGTCTATAAAATATCTTCTTTAAGTTCTGTAAAGTAGAAACATTTTTGTTGAACGTGATAAATCAGTCACAAGTGTGAAGTATTGAGCTCTTGTTCAATCTTCTTCCCATATGAAGATCTCTTCTTTAACGTCCAAATTCCTTCACGTTGGCTTGTAGGAGATTGTTACGCTTCATATTTGATTTTAGATGCCATTTCTGTAAAGAAATGCAGTATCATTACTTTGGCACAAACATTACATTATTCTTACACCTTTTTTCAACAAATATGAAAGATTATGGAACAATCAGTGTATGAGTTTGAAACACATATTGTGAAGTATCATTACTTCCTATTTCCTTTTACAGAAAACTTCTATACAGTCATGGCCGAAATTGTTGGCACCCTTGATATTTTTCCTGAAAATCAAGTATTTCACACAAAAAAGGTATTGCATTAACACATGTTTTGCTATACACATGTTTATTCCCTTTGTATGTATTGGAACAAATATAAAACAGAGGCAGAAAAGCAAATATGACATAATGTCACACAAAACCCCAAAAATGGGCTGGACAAAAGTATTGGCACCCTTAACTTAATATTTGGTTGCACACCCTTTGGAAAACATAACTGAAATCAGTCGCTTCCTATAACCATCAATAAGCTTCTGACACCTCTCACCCGGAATTTTGGACCACTCTTCCTTTGCAAACAGCTCCAGGTCTCTCTTATTGGAAGGACACCTTTTCCCAACAGCAATTTTAAGATCTCTCCACAGGTGTTCAATGGGATTTAGATCTGGGCTCATTGCTGGCCACTTCAGAACTCTCCAGCGCTTCTTTGCCATCCATTTCTGAGTGCTTTTTGACGTATGTTTGGGGTCATTGTCCTGCTGGAAGACCCAGGATCTTGGACGCAAACCCAGCTTTCTGACACTGGGCCCTACAGTGCGACCCAAAATCCTTTGGTAATCCTCAGATTTCATGATGCCTTGCACACAGTCAAGGCACCCAGTGCCAGAGGCAGCAAAACAACCCCAAAACATCATTGAACCTCCACCATATTTTACCGTAGGTACTGTGTTTTGTTCTTTGTAGGCCTCATTCCGTTTTCGGTAAACAGTAGAATGATGTGCTTTACCGAAAAGCTCTATCTTGGTCTCATCTGTCCACAAGACGTTTTCCCAGAAGGCTTTTGGCTTACTCAAGTACATTTTGGCAAACTGTAGTCTTGCTTTTTTATGTCTCTGTGTCAGCAGTGGGGTCCTCCTGGGTCTCCTGCCATAGCGTTTCATTTAATTTAAATGTCGACGGATAGTTCGCGCTGACACTGATGCTCCCTGAGCCTGCAGGACAGCTTGAATGTCTTTGGAACATGTTTGGGGCTGCTTATCCACCATCCGGACTATTCTGCGTTGCAATCTTTCATCAATTTTCCTCATCCGTCCACGACCAGGGAGATTAGCTACAGTGCCATGGGTTGCAAACTTCTTGATAATGTTGCGCACTGTGGACAAAGGCAAATCTAGTTCTCTGGAGATGGACTTGTAACCTTGAGATTGTTGATATTTTGCCACAATTTTGGTTCTCAGGTCCTCAGACAGTTCTCGTCTCCTCTTTCTGTTGTCCATGCTTAGTGTGGCACAGACAGACACACAATGCAAAGGTTAAGTGAACGTCTCTCCTTTTTATCTGCTTTCAGGTGTGATTTCTATATTGCCCACACCTGTTACTTGCCCCAGGTGAGTTTACAGGAGCATCACATGCTTGTAACATTCTTATTTATCCGCAGTTGTGAAAGGGTGCCAATACTTTTGTCCAGCCCATTTTTGGAGGTTTGTGTGACATTATGTCGAATTTGCTTTCTTTCCTCCCTTTTTTTGTTTTGTCCCAATACACACAAAGGGAATAAACATGTGTATAGCAAAACATGTGTTAATGCAATACGTTTCGTGAGAAATACATGATTTCCTGGAGAAATATCAAGGGTGCCAACAATTTCGGCCATGACTGTATATCAATCAAAATACTGTCCTAATCCTGTCTAAAAGTACCTAAACTAGAATACAAAAGTAGTGTGATATTTAGGTATGACAGGACGCAATATTTCATCATAGGTCATGACCGCAAAACCCTGTTTTACTAAACAAAGAAAGGTTTTGTATCACCCCAGAGATGACAAAGGTTTATGCCTTTGTTCTCATCCTTATAATATTAGAAATATGCGTAGCTGTTTTCTGTGCTGATGTCATTATTCTGGTGTTAGAGTGTTCTTCAGTAATACATGTGTTGCTGTGAATGTGAGGTAGAGACTTGTCTGATACAGCTGTACCTATCACAATGTGTTTGGCTAACAGTGCTCTTATCCACTGAGGATACCTTTCACCACATTCTCTGAATGTATCTTCCTCAAGAATTCTTCTTAGTGAACTGTCAGGAGACTGTAATATGATACTGTGTGACTTCACTGTGCTTTCTGAAGCTTTGATTGCATAAAAGAAACTCAACAGTTGTTGTGCCTCTGATGTAAAAGTTCTTTCCAATGGTGATAAATCTCTGGAGAAGTAACTAATTAGTCTCTCATTACCTTCTTTTAATTGAGACAAAGTTACTGAAATTGCATTATCAGATACATGAGTTTTCACAACAAAAGGAGCATTGGAACAAACCTCAATTGTACCTAATGCTGGCGCATTCTGCAAATCCTTTTTCAACACTTTTAAAGCATTATTCTCATTTGGACCCCATTGGTCAACTAAGTTATTTTTACTCTTCAAAAGATGATGTAATGGCTTAACTTTCTCTGCGAAACCATGTATAAACTCTTTGCAATTATTTATGTTTTTCAAAAATTGTTGCAATGCTTTATGAGTTGTAGGAACTGGAATGGCAGTGAGAGCTCTGACTGTTTCTTGTAATAATTGTCTCTTTCCTTGACTAATCTGCATGTGAAAGCATTTCACCTGACTTTTCATCAGCTGAACTCTTTCCGGGTTTAATTTTAGGCCTGCATCCTGTAACAACATAAATAACTCAGACAAAAGAGTAATATGTTCGTTAACATTCTGCGTACTTAGCATAATTGTATTTACATGCTGAAAAATGCATTCTGGCCTTGAAAATGTTGATAGAATTTTTGCTATGGACTCATGGACTACACCATCACTGATATCTATACCAGCTACTAATCGAGTGAATGCATAGGTCTCTTTCTGAAACTTAAAAGCTAACTTGTATTGACAACTTTTAGCTAAGGGGATCGAAAAATGACTGTTATCGATTTCCGAAACAGAAAACACTTTGGATTCGGCCTTTAAATGTAACTTGATATTAGAATGATCCGGAACAACTGCTTTGTTATTTGTGATATGTTTCTTCAGTGTCCTGAAGTCAACTGACAAAGAATATGAATTGTCAGCATTTTTGATAGGCCAAATACAGTTATTTACCACTGATTGTGTTTTCTTTAAAATGCCAAGTTGTACAAACTCTTGAATAATGGCAGAAAGTGGTCCTATTGATTCTTGTGGTAACTCATACTGATTAAGGGGTATGGGATCTTTTCCCTCAATATTCAATTCTGTATCTTTCAATGTTCCTATGTCATTTTTAAATTTTGACCACAAACTTGGAAAACGTTGTACCATTTCTTTTAAAGCACAATTACCATCAGTATCGGGCCATTTTTGTGCTGTAGACATTTTAGAGTTGAAACCAACATCACTGTATATAGAAGGATCCATTAACATTGATTTGGGCCTAGATGGATTCCTCCAAATAACTTTGGTCATAATATCAATAATCCACTTCTGCTTATTGATAAAATCAATGCCAAGAATATTCTCGGTGGCATTACTATACCAAATATCAATGTTAGTTTTCACTAGCCCAGGTACTTCAAATGTTACATTAGGCACCTGTCTAGCAGTGGAATGACCTGTATTATTAAAACCTTTTATATTACACATGGGTGAATTTGGTTTCACAGGTATGTTTTCTCTGGTAAGACTAATCTCAGATCCGCTGTCAATTAAAAATGTAATCTTTTTACCATTTAGTAATCCTTGTACAAATGGTCTTCCATTGTCATCCAATACAATTGGAGCGACACATTCTAACGATATTGGGGATGAATGTGGACGTGATTCTATTTTTGGAACTGGTAATAAACCATTTGTGTCAGTGACAGCCCTTCTCACCATGTTGTCAGAACAGTTGTTTCTAGTCAAAGTATGAATCTGTGTAACTGTTGAGGCATAAGGCAATTCAGTTAAACTTTTATCATTACACAACACAGCAGGTTGTACAAAAGCTGCTTTTTCACTTTTTATTTCCATTTTCTTTATTTGTGAGTCCAGTTTAAACTTCCAACAATGCCGTCTGATATGACCTTGTTTATGACAGTGAAAGCATGTGGCATACTCTTTATGACTCACTTGCTTGCATCTGTCGTTGTCATTCTTACTGGGACTTGTGGTACCTGGCATGGCTGCTGTCTGACTATTTTTGTCACTTTGAATCACAGCTACCTCATAAGTGAGATTGCTATTTTTCAATTTTCTCCAGATTTTGTCAATGAAACTTACTATGTCATTCAGATTTTGTTTTTCCTCTGCTATGACAACGGTTACTGGATCAATATACTTGAATTTCTTTACAAAAGCTTTGATCATAGCTGAGTCTTCCTCATTTTCTACTCCAAATATAATTTTATATGCTTTGGAAAACTTATTTTTAAACTCAAAAGGGTCTTCGTCAGCAGTAGTCTGAAGTAAGTCTAGCATTTCTACAGAAGGTACGTCTTCACCTGTTGAACATAACAGCAATTGTCGCAGTCTGTCTGTCGCGTCACTATTTTTTTCTGATATTTATCGTTAATAACAGAATTTTTAATTCGAGACATAAATTTAGTTGGTAGCCATAACGGAAATAAATAATTTATTTCATGAATTTATTTCAGGGTGCGCCTGAAGGCGAGGAGGGAAGGTGGCAGTCTGATGGATTGGGGTAGTGAGTTCCAAAGGATGGGGGAGGACCTGGAGAAGTCTTGTAGTCATGCGTGGGAGGAGGAGACCAGGGAGCAAGATAGAAGGAGGTCCTGTGAAGAGCGAAGGGTACGGGTAGGGTGGTACCTTGGAATCAGATCGGTGAGGTAGTTAGGGGCAGTCTTGTGAATGGCCTTATAGGTCAGAGTGAGCAGTTTGAATTTAATGCGTTGGGCAATGGGGAGCCAGTGGAGGGAGAGGCAGAAAGGGGTGGCAGAGGTGGAGCGGCTGGTGAGGTGGATGAGTCTGGCAGCTGAGTTCAGGATGGTCTGAAGCGGGGAGAGTTTGCACTGGGGTAGGCCGGTGAGGAGGGAGTTGCAGTAGTCAAGGCGTGAGATAATCAGGGAGTGTACGAGTAGTTTAGTGGTGTCTGGGGTAAGGAAGGAGCGTATCTTTGGCGATGTTCTGGAGGTGGAGCCTGCATGTGTTTGTAAGTGATTTGACATGAGGTTGAAAGGAAAGGTTTGAGTCCAGAATGACGCCAAGGACCTTGGCTTGCTGGGCGGGATTGATGGTGGTGTTGTTGGTAGTGATGGAAAGGATGGGGGGGAAGGGGGAAAGATGAGAAGCTCAGTTTTGGAGAGGTTGAGCTTGAGGAAATGGAGCGACATCCAGTCAGAGATGTCGTTTAGGAGGTGAGTGATGCGGGCGGAGAATGTGGGGGTGAGGTGAGGGGTGGATAGGTAGATTTGAGTATCATCAGCGTAGAGGTGGTAATTGAAGCCGTGGGAGTGTATGAGTTTGCCAAGGGAGGAGGTGTAGATGGAGAAGAGAAGGGGTCCAAGGACAGAGCCCTGGGGGACCCCAACAGAGAGGGGGAGGAAAGGGGAGGTGGTACCGTTGTAGGAAACGCTGAAGGAGCGTTGGGATAGATAGGACGAGAACCAAGAGAGAGCGGTGTCTCTGATGCCAAGGGAGAGTAGTTTATTAAGGAGGAGGGGGTGGTCGACTGTGTCAAAGGCCGCGGAGAGGTCTTGGAGAAGGGGGACAGAGTAGTCGCCTTTGGCTTTGGCGGTTAGTAGATCGTTGGTGATTTTGAGGAGGGCAGTTTCGGTGGAGTGTAGGGGACGGAAGCCGGACTGTAGTGGGTCAAGGAGGTTGCTGTCAGTTAGGTGGGCGCTTAGGAAATTGTAGACCAAGTGCTTAAGGAGCTTGGAAGTGAGTGGCAGCAGGGAAATTGGTCTGAGGTTGTTGAGGTCAGTGGGGTCCAGGGAGGGCTTTTTGAGTATGGGGGTGATGTGCGCATGTTTTAGGGAGGAGGGGAAGACGCCAGTAGAGAGGGAGAGATTTAATATGTGGGTAAGGGAGCGGATGAGGGAAGAGGGGGGTGACCGGAGGAGTTGAGAGGGGATAGGGTCCAGGGGGCAGGTAGTGAGGCGGGCTTCTGAGAAGACTCTGGTGACTTCCTCAGTGGTAGTAGGGCTGAAGGAGTGCAGTGATGGGGGGGTTACGGTAGGCAGGGCCTTGGGTGTGGTGGGGGCAGTGCCGTTGCGAGGTCAGAGGAGGGGAGAGATGAGGGGGTGATGGAAGGGGGGAGGCTAGATGGGGAGGTAGATTGCAAGTTGACTATGTCCTTGCGGATTGCATCAATCTTGTTGTGGAGATGAGTGGCAATCTCGTGGGCGGTAAGTGAGGTACTGAGTGGAGGAGGGGGGGGGAGAGAGCAGGGAGTTGAAGGTGGAGAAGAGTCGGCGAGGGCAGGTGGAGAGGGTTTTGATCAGGTTAACGAAGTAGGCCTGCTTGGCGACGTGGAGGGTGGAGGTGTAGGTGAGGAAGGCAGATTTGTAGAGGGAGAATGCATGAGGGGACCTGGTTTTGCGCCATAGTCTCTCCAACGCACGACTGCGATGTTTGAGGCATTTAGTATGGTCGTTCTGCCATGGTTGGAGCGGTCTGGGTTTGATGTTGCGTGTGGTTAGGGGTGCCAGAGAGTCTAGGGTAGCTGATAGTGAGTCGTTGTACGCGGTGGTGGCTAGGTCAGGACATGACAGTGGAAGGATGCTGTCGTGTAAGCGGTCGGCAGCCGAGTGGAGGGGGGCCGGGTGCAGGTTGCGGAGGTTGCGGCTGGTGATGGTTTGGCGCACTGGGGGGGGGAGTTAGGGGAAGGGGAGGTGAACGTGAGGAGGTGGTGGTCGGAGAGAGGGAAGGGGGTGTTAGTGAAGTGGTTAAGGGTACAGAGGTGGGAGAAGACGAGGTCCAGGGTGTTCCCATTGATGTGGGTGGAGGATTGAGTGTATTGTGTGAGCGCGAAGGAGGAGGTTAGGTGGAGGAGTTGGGAGGTAGCTGGGGTGTTGTCGTTGATGGGGATGTTGAAGTCCCCGAGGATGATGGTCGGTAGCTCAGAGGAGAGGAAGAAGGGAAGCGGGCTATGGATCCGGGGGGCCTGTAGATCACTGCGATCCTTAGGGGGGTGGGTGAGAAGAGCCGGATGCAGTGAGCCTCAAAGAAGGAGAAGGTTAGGGAGGGGGGGTTAGGGAGGACTTGGAAGGTGCTCAGCGGTGATAGGAGCAGGCCGACACCACCACCTTTGTGTCTGCTCAGTCTTGGTGAATGGGACCAGACGAGACCTCCATGGGAGAGTGCCGCAGGGGAGGTAGAGTCAGTGGCCTGTACCCAGGTTTTGGTGATGGCTAGGAGGTTGAGGGAGCGGGAGATAAAGAGGTCATGGATGGCAGTTAGTTTGTTGCAGACCGAACGGGCGTTCAGAAGTGCAACCGAGAGAGGGGGGATGGATGTGGGGAGGAGGTGCACAGGTATGAGGTTGAGGGGGTTGCGGCTGCTGGCGGGAGCAGGGGGGTCCCTGGAGGGGGGGTTCCTGGAGGGGGGGTGAGGTGGTGAGGGGCCAGGGTTCGGGGAGATGTCCCCAGCGGATAGGAGAAGGAGAAGGGTGAGGAGGGTGGCATGGGAATGGGAGGTGCAGGAGCGTGTGGGTCTGGTAGTGGTGGCACGTGAGTCGACGGGGGAGTGGAGTACCAGGAGGAGGTGGTGAGTGCCGTAGTGGGGAGAGGGCAGAAGTGAAGGGGCAATGTAGAGCTGTTTTGGGGGGGTGGGCAGGTAGAGGGAGGCGATTTTTGGGATGGAGGAGAGGAAAACGAGGAGGAGAAGTGCAGGTGGCATGCTGGGGTGAGTGCAGTGCTGTTCGGTTCAGGGGAGGTGAAGGGATACGGGTCAGGTCGAGGTGATGTGGAGAGTCTGTATCACCATGGAGGAGTCCACTAGAGTCCTTCTGTAGGGGGAGAGTGGGAGTAAAGGGCAGCAGCAGGCTGGCTGCAATCTGTGGGTGCAGTATGCTGGCGTCCGAGGGGTCTTCAGTGGGTCCGGTGGATCGGCGAGTGGAGGGGTCGTAGGGTGCGATGTCTGGGGGTGTTGGTAGGCACGGCGTCTGGTGATGCTGGCGGCTCGGTGACTGGAGATGTTGAGGCCGGGCGTCAGGTGCTGAGGGCTCGGTGTCGGGAGGCGCAGAAGGCGCTGAAGGGCGCAGCGTCCGGAGGTGTTGAAGGGTCGTCGTCAAGAGGTGGTGTGGATCGACGTCTGGAGGTAGAGTGAGTTAGGACCAGGGTGCTGAGGGCCGCGTGGCAGGCTTTACTCCATCAGATAGGATAGGGCTCAGGGCTGTGTGGTGGTAGGTGCCCGGCTGCGTGGACCCCGGAGGGGAGCAGGGAGGCGCGGTGCGGGAGCCAGGGGTGCGGCAACGTCTCGATTCGCTGGGTGGTCCGGGTGTTGGGTGTCCAGAGGTGGTAGCTGGGTGCCCGGTAGCTGGGTGCTTGGTGTCCAGGGGTGGTAGCTGGGTGCCCGGTATCTGGGTGCTGGGTGTCCAGGGGTGGTAGCTGGGTGCCCGGTAGCTGGGTGCAGGGTGTCCAGGGGTGGGCCCAGAACCGATGTATGGGCTGGGCAGCAGAGCAGCGATCAGTGGGCCTGAGCTGGTTCCTGGTGGTCAGGGATGGACACAGGGCTAGTGAGGAGGGCCCTGCGGAGGCTGGCAGGTCGGTGGGGATCAGTGGTGGCAGCTTACCCGTTCTGGTGGCGCCGCTGTGCAGGTATCCTGGGGTGGTCCTGGGCTGCTGTCAGCTTGGTGGTCCTTGCTAGGCAGATCTTTGGTGGGGTGGTTGTTGTCGCCTTGCGTCAGGCTGCTGTGGCCCTGGAGACGGTGGAGAGGGTCAGGGGCTGCCTGGGGAGGACCACCCCACTGTGTGTCAGAGGGCAGGAGCCGAGGGACGGAGCGGCGGCGCCGTGATTCGGCGGCGGTGTCGCAAGTCGGCCCGCAAATTAATCGAGGCCGCAGCTTCGCCGGTTGTAGTAGGCCGCGATTTCGGAGGGGGCAAAACTGCTCGGGACCCCTCCCGGATGCTTCACTAGGGGCCGCAGGTGTGTCGGGGCCCTCATAGTGTCCGTTGCCGCCCGGATGGCAGCGGATTAGGCAGTGGGACGACGGAGCTCTCTGATGCCATGTTGCTCCGTCGCCATCTTGAAGACACATATAATGTATTTGCAACTTAAGTTTTGCAGTTTTACATAACAATTCTTTATGTTTACTTTGTGTTTCGTCATCAGAGTCAATATCCGAACTTCAGAGATATCGGACAGCTGTGGCTCTGATCTTGAATCACTCTGTTTGTCATCTGTGTTTATCATGGCAACCTGTTTATTGTCATTCTGCAGTCTTAACAAAAGATTTGTCTTTAAGTCAATTTGTTCCTCAAGATTTTCTATGTAATTACAAAAAATGGCACAGTTTGGGCAACTAAGAGCATCTTGAGACAAATTTTCATGTATTTCTGTATTCTGTACAGTACTACATTCTGTCTCTTTTAATGTACAAGCTTTTTTAACAGATAAATCAACATTCAAAATTCAACATTTTGTTGCATATTCTTACTAAATTTAAGATGTTAGATATCTTTTTACGCTGTCTGTGCACAGTAAATCTAGATTTATCTATCTGAATATTGGCCTGTAAACATTCATTATACATATAGTGCCATAGCTGACCGTCTTCAGGATATAAAGAAACATCTTTAAACTCTAGCTTGCTTTCATTAACTAAGTCATCAATAAATTCCATAATTGTTACTCACCGAAATCAAAAGATTTTCTCGTTTGACCCGGCTCAGTCACTGGACCTCTCGTCCACGTCTGTTTAATCGCCTTTTCTGCTAGGTTCTTTTCACCGCACTTTTCCCAGACTTGACAATCACAGAATTGTGCGTTCTCCCCCTTATCAAGGAATGGAAAACCGGAGAAAAAACTTTGGCGGAGGCTGGCTCACCAAAATGTTGGATTTTAGACACATACAATACTTCTTTTAGTGTCTTGAGGCGATTATGAATGAAAGAGCCGTTGAACTAAAAATAAAGTGTGATTTTATTCTATCACACAATGGTGTAAAATAACAATGTAAAGCGTATCATGAACAGTTCCATGTAGATAAAACTACTGTAGAAATATCGAGCTGAAGTTTAAAGAAAAAGTCCCCATTTTTAGTTATTGAAGTCCGGCCATGTGCTGTTCTGTCTTTCATGTTCTCCTTGTCCTTCTCATGTCTTTTTGGGAAGAAACCAGAAATAGACGGAAATGATGATCTTGTCTTCAGTAAGCACCTGTTCCAGCTTCTCATACGTGTGTGTGCGTGTATGTCAGAGTGTCAGTGTTAGCGTGTGAGTGTTTCCCCTCCTCTGTCCCTTATGGACCTTTTTATGCAGAATGAGTGTGTCATAACGAGAGATTCGTAATACCTTGTATGGCATAGAAGGGAGGGGACGACACTCACATAATGTTTTTGATGGACAGGAACATATGGATGCTGATGTACATAATATTATAAGCCGATGATGTAACCTCAGCTATTCATATTTAAAGAATAATATAGCTTAATAACATATCAATGTATAATCACTAATCTATATATGTATCAATATTAGAAACGTATACTAAATACACACAGATACTATTGAAATACATAATGTAATAGTAAATCTATAATGAGTCCTCCTAATAACCTTGACATATTACTACCAGAGACTTCTAACCAGCTATGCCTAAATATAGTCTTCAGCTGGTTTAGCTGGTCTAGCTAACTTACCCATATTTACTGTCTCAGCCTAACTTATATATCTTTTGGTCTCAGCTATAATTGAAGAATTGTAATACTATTGGCTTCAGGCGTCTATTCAAACATATTAATATTAATTATGATTAATCATAAAAAACAAATAATTTGCAAGCTTGCCATCAATATAAGTGCTGAATCATAATTTTGATTTCTAACACTGTGCCTTACATCACTTCCTGCCTGTGCCCGACATCACTTCCTGTCTTTGCCCGACATCACTTCCTGTCTTCCATAGAGATTTCCTGTCTCTGTAATTGTGTGATCACCACCTCGTGGAGCTCAGAAGAACTGCAGTCCAAGAAATGTCACAAGAAAATGAAACCAAACTGTACGATGACAGCAAGATTTATTTATTTCTACTTCAGCTCCGGAAAGTTTTACCCCCTTCATGACCGGGGTATTTTTTGCCATTCAGCACTGCCAATTGTGCGGTCATGCAACACTGCACACAAATTAAATTGATATCATTTTGCACACAAATAGAGCTTTCTTTGGTGGTATTTGATCAGCACTGGGGGTTTATTTTTTATTACAAATGATATTTTTCATGGAATCCTTTTGCTTGGTTGACCTATATTAGTTTATAGGTCCATACTATGAGGTGAGCGGCCATCCTCATCCATAGGTGGAGGTGCAGATTTCACGGGGGAGCACTGCAGTCTTTCTGGAGCACATTCTATATCAAACACATTTATTCAAGCACAATATTTAAATTAACTGTTCCAATTATAAGGACTTTTATTGTATATTTTATATGTATATATGTACATGAATATGGCGTGTATGAGAGAGAGCAACACTGATTTTCAGATTGGATTAAATGATATCTTCTACTTTGGTATAAAACATATCCCATAAAATCAGATTTCTTCATACATGTAGTACAACGTGTATTCTGCTCCGTGTCTTTGGTAGAAGCATAGCTGAATCCGTGGATATTGATTGGTTTGTGTGAAGTTATGGCGTCTACAAACTATGGGATATAGAATGGAATTTATGCAGCTTTTACGTCGCTGTTACTTTCTGACTGCCGATCACATTTCTTGAGGCAGTAAAATGCCCGGACCTTACAAACATCCCCAAATGTCCCCTTTATGGGAAGGATACATCCCAAGGTATGTGCTGAGAGGCATGTTGTGTCCATGGAACATTTACAGTTATTGCCATAAGTTATTGGAAAATGAAAAACAAAATGTAATTTAATGAGCTTTTTCTGGCACACGCCTTGGGAATATGTGGAATTACACCCAAAACACATTCTGCTACTTCTCCCCAGTATGAGGACACCACAATGACCACCTTAAGGAGGCTTAGGCAACCATCTTAGGGTGCCAGGATAGGGGGGTGGTAAAATATGAACCTGCAGCCACTTGCTGGGGATTTGGATTTTTAACAATCCTACAGATTTGTTATTTTTTGAACATTCCCCACCACTATACAGCCAGGAGTGTGAGGACTTTAGTAAAGTCTGATTTCATGTGGAAGTGATACAAATGGCTGTGAATCCGCCTGTTACTTCCATGAACATTGCTGCAATGTGCCCTGACCCCGCCACCGGACAGCAGAGCATGGTCCTGTCATGGTGGGTGTCACTGGGAAGGGTGGCGGGAGCTCAGTGGACCTCCTGTACACAGACCAGGAAGTGACATGCATGACATGGATGACATCACTTCCTGGACTGGAGCTGTCAATCTCCGGGATCAGTGCCGGGGGAAGCAGCTAATGGAAGGTGGTCTGTGTTCCATCATCTGTAATGGAGTAGACAGGAGACATCTACAGTCTAATATACCCCGGGGGTCTCCATAAAGAGAACCTGTCACCTATATGCCATCACATAGGAGGCTAGTAGTCCCCTACATGATAGCAATACAAGTTATGGACAAAATAAATAAAGTTTTAAGCATAGAAAGAAACAATTTTTTTAATAATGCAAAAATGTTAGAGCCCCTCCTCCCCCGACACACACCTACAAAAATACGCACATTGGGGCGCCTACATAGGAACACAGTGATCCCCACACACGTTACATATCAGCGCACACGCCGGAGGGAGAGCAATGATTGGAGCACCAGTGCTCCTGTGTAACTCTATACTGATGACCTGGAGGGGCTATTAAAGCGTTCCAAGTGCACACAGTGTTACGGCTTGACATGTTGGGAATCCCATTTCCTCGGCACAACCTCATCTTTTATATTTCACCAGAAAATAGGTCATGAATTGCATTTATGTGCTCAGAAATAAACGTTACTATATTGTTCCTGAAATGTTGCCTTTCATAAACTGTTGTGCTAATATCATGTAACATAGAAAATGACAACTCCCAACATTGTATTATATCGGGTGTCTGCTATCAAAGAATACATCAGATTTGGGGTTTAGTGATCTTCAGGAATAATGATTTTTAAAAGGTGTAAACAAGAAATAAAATAAATATGTAAAAATGTCCCCAGGACTCCATGGACCCCTTCATTCCACGCCATCTCCAGGAACCGGGAAACCACAGAGAAGCCAAGTGTCCCCCGACTTCCTCTCCAGGCTGGGATGTCACTCTGGTTGGCGCCACCTACAGGGGAAGAAGCAGACTGCACCGGCCTACATCTGCTCTATGCTTTGTCTGATCAGGATGGCGGCCATTTCTCCCTGAACACAGAGCGCCCTAAACACGAGGTAAACGTGGTGCAGCATTGAGCCCCGTCCAGCTGTAGTGTAGACTTTGACAGGCTGCAGGCAGCGGGGCTGGACGCTGTACCTGTGCCTACCAGGTGTATTATAATGACAGCATTGCACCCACAGGGGCCGGACCCCCCATGTACAAGGGGCCTAAGAGATACCATCAGCTTGTGTCCCATTCCACCAGACTCCTAGAACTGGAAGAGGACATTTTTGGGGGGATGTTGTAGAAGAACCCAGACCACGCTATTGTGCGGTGAAAATATCATCCAACTTTATTCATCATATATATGTGACACTTTAACAACGGAAGGAAAGAGATATATTGTTTACATTTCAAGGATCTATTTATACCATTTATATCATCTATGCTAAGAAACTGATTAACATATGCCACGCCCTTCATTAATACCAACCCCGCCCACTTATGTAACCCTCTAAACATCCAAATCCCTGTAACTTCCCAGAAGACACTTTCATCTTTTATCCATAACAAGCTGATTGGGTACAAGAGAACCCCGAGCCCCTCCTGCTCATTCCCACACAGCAAGTCCATGTCACCATCTACAAGGTGAGAGGACCTGAAGGAGAACAAGACCATGACCACCAGGACCATCGCCTGACTGAAGCCATGCTCACATTTCTTTCTAATGCTGCTTCTATGGTCTACTCAGATACAGATTTGGCAGATGTACATTCGTGTCTTCAAGGAGCTGATCAAACATGATCTGTGCTTGACTATCTTTTTTGGGGTCCAGAGGTGACATTAGGGGTCTGATAGACCTCTTGTGTTTCTTTAAAGAGGATCTGTGACCAGCAATATGTTATCACATGCGAGGCTATTAACCCCCTATATGGCAATTAGAGATGAGCGAATCGAAGTAGCCGAAGTGGAATTCGAGTCGAATATCGGAAAAATTTCGATTCGCGCTGAATCCGAAAAATAGCCTACTTCGGACGCGCGAATCGAAATTTTTCCGAAAATGGTGGCTGACATGTGCGGCGACGGAGCGGGGATGTCTGGGAAGGCGCGCAGACAAGGCGCGCTGACCCATAATGCATTCCTCAACGACATGTGATCGCATCATCCAATCAGCAGCCAGCCAGCCAGCACTGTGTAATGGTCGAGCTATAAATAGCGGCCATTTTGGAATTCTTCATTTGCCTGCAGTCATTGAACAGAGGCAGACCGCTCTGTATTAGGGACAGAGTTAGGGCCACAGAAACGATACTTGGGGACAGAGAAACGTTACTTAGGGACAGAGAACCATTACTCAGGGACACAGAATTGTTAATGAGGGCCACAGAATCGTTACTTAGGGACAAAGAAACACTAGTTAGGGCCACAGAATTGTTACTCAGGGACAGACAGAATTGTTACTTAGGGCCACAGAAACGTTATTAGGGCCACAGAATTGTTACTCAGGGACAGACAGAATTGTTACTGAGTGCCAGAGAATTGTTACTTAGGGCCACAGAAACTTTAGTTAGGGCCACAGAATTGTTACTCAGGGACAGACACAGAATTGTTACTGAGGGCCACAGAACTGTTTCTTAGGGCCACAGAATTGTTACTCGCACAGACACAGAAATGTTACTCAGGGACACAGAATTGTTACTGAGGGCCACAGAACTGTTACTTAGGGCCACAGAATTGTTACTCGCACAGACACAGAATTGTTACTCGCACAGACACAGAATTGTTACTGAGGGCCACAGAACTGTTACTCGCACAGACACAGAATTGTTACACAGGGACACAGAATTGTTACTGAGGGCCACAGAACCGTTACTTAGGGCCACAGAATTGTTACTCAGGGACACAGAATTGTTACTGAGGGCCACAGAACTGTTACTTAGGGCCACAGAATTGTTACTCGCACAGACACAGAATTGTTACTCAGGGACACAGAACTGTTACTGAGGGCCACAGAACTGTTACTTAGGGCCACAGAATTGTTACTCGCACAGACACAGAATTGTTACTCGCACAGACACAGAATTGTTACTGAGGGCCACAGAACTGTTACTTAGGGCCACAGAATTGTTACTCGCACAGACACAGAATTGTTACACAGGGACACAGAATTGTTACTGAGGGCCACAGAACCGTTACTTAGGGCCACAGAATTGTTACTCAGGGACACAGAATTGTTACTGAGGGCCACAGAACTGTTACTTAGGGCCACAGAATTGTTACTCGCACAGACACAGAATTGTTACTCAGGGACACAACTGTTACTGAGGGCCACAGAACTGTTACTTAGGGCCACAGAATTGTTACTCGCACAGACACAGAATTGTTACTCAGGGACACAGAATTGTTACTGAGGGCCACAGAACTGTTACTTAGGGCCACAGAATTGTTACTCGCACAGACACAGAATTGTTACTCAGGGACACAGAACTGTTACTGAGGGCCACAGAACTGTTACTTAGGGCCACAGAATTGTTACTCGCACAGACACAGAATTGTTACTCAGGGACACAGAACTGTTACTGAGGGCCACAGAACTGTTACTTAGGGCCACAGAATTGTTACTCGCACAGACACAGAATTGTTACACAGGGACACAGAATTGTTACTGAGGGCCACAGAACTGTTACTTAGGGCCACAGAATTGTTACTCGCACAGACACAGAATTGTTACACAGGGACACAGAATTGTTACTGAGGGCCACAGAACCGTTACTTAGGGCCACAGAATTGTTACTCAGGGACACAGAATTGTTACTCAGGGACACAGAACTGTTACTTAGGGCCACAGAATTGTTACTCGCACAGACACAGAATTGTTACTCAGGGACACAGAATTGTTACTGAGGGCCACAGAACTGTTACTTAGGGCCACAGAATTGTTACTCGCACAGATACAGAATTGTTACACAGGGGCACAGAATTGTTACTGAGGGCCACAGAACTGTTACTTAGGGCCACAGAATTGTTACTCGCACAGACACAGAATTGTTACTCAGGGACACAGAATTGTTACTGAGGGCCACAGAACTGTTACTTAGGGCCACAGAATTGTTACTCGCACAGACACAGAATTGTTACTCAGGGACACCGAACTGTTACTGAGGGCCACAGAACTGTTACTGAGGGCCACAGAACTGTTACTTAGGGCCACAGAATTGTTACTCGCACAGACACAGAATTGTTACTCAGGGACACAGAACTGTTACTGAGGGCCACAGAACTGTTACTTAGGGCCACAGAATTGTTACTCGCACAGACACAGAATTGTTACACAGGGACACAGAATTGTTACTGAGGGCCACAGAACTGTTACTTAGGGCCACAGAATTGTTACTCGCACAGACACAGAATTGTTACACAGGGACACAGAATTGTTACTGAGGGCCACAGAACCGTTACTTAGGGCCACAGAATTGTTACTCAGGGACACAGAATTGTTACTCAGGGACACAGAACTGTTACTTAGGGCCACAGAATTGTTACTCGCACAGACACAGAATTGTTACTCAGGGACACAGAATTGTTACTGAGGGCCACAGAACTGTTACTTAGGGCCACAGAATTGTTACTCGCACAGATACAGAATTGTTACACAGGGGCACAGAATTGTTACTGAGGGCCACAGAACCGTTACTTAGGGCCACAGAATTGTTACTCAGGGAAACAGAATTGTTACTGAGGGCCACAGAACTGTTACTTAGGGCCACAGAATTGTTACTCGCACAGACACAGAATTGTTACTCAGGGACACAGAACTGTTACTGAGGGCCACAGAACTGTTACTTAGGGCCACAGAATTGTTACTCGCACAGACACAGAATTGTTACTCAGGGACACAGAATTGTTACTGAGGGCCACAGAACTGTTACTTAGGGCCACAGAATTGTTACTCGCACAGACACAGAATTGTTACTCAGGGACACAGAACTGTTACTGAGGGCCACAGAACTGTTACTTAGGGCCACAGAATTGTTACTCGCACAGACACAGAATTGTTACTCAGGGACACAGAACTGTTACTGAGGGCCACAGAACTGTTACTTAGGGCCACAGAATTGTTACTCGCACAGACACAGAATTGTTACTCAGGGACACAGAACTGTTACTGAGGGCCACAGAACTGTTACTTAGGGCCACAGAATTGTTACTCGCACAGACACAGAATTGTTACACAGGGACACAGAATTGTTACTGAGGGCCACAGAACTGTTACTTAGGGCCACAGAATTGTTACTCGCACAGACACAGAATTGTTACACAGGGACACAGAATTGTTACTGAGGGCCACAGAACCGTTACTTAGGGCCACAGAATTGTTACTCAGGGACACAGAATTGTTACTCAGGGACACAGAACTGTTACTTAGGGCCACAGAATTGTTACTCGCACAGACACAGAATTGTTACTCAGGGACACAGAATTGTTACTGAGGGCCACAGAACTGTTACTTAGGGCCACAGAATTGTTACTCGCACAGATACAGAATTGTTACACAGGGGCACAGAATTGTTACTGAGGGCCACAGAACCGTTACTTAGGGCCACAGAATTGTTACTCAGGAACACAGAATTGTTACTGAGGGCCACAGAACTGGTACTTAGGGCCACAGAATTGTTACTCGCACAGTCACAGAATTGTTACTCAGGGACACAGAATTGTTACTGAGGGCCACAGAACTGTTACTTAGGGCCACAGAATTGTTACTCGCACAGACACAGAATTGTTACTCAGGGACACAGAATTGTTACTGAGGGCCATAGAACTGTTACTTAGGGCCACAGAATTGTTACTCGCACAGACACAGAATTGTTACTCAGGGACACAGAACTGTTACTGAGGGCCACAGAACTGTTACTTAGGGCCACAGAATTGTTACTCGCACAGACACAGAATTGTTACACAGGGACACAGAATTGTTACTGAGGGCCACAGAACCGTTACTTAGGGCCACAGAATTGTTACTCAGGGACACAGAATTGTTACTGAGGGCCACAGAACTGTTACTTAGGGCCACAGAATTGTTACTCGCACAGACACAGAATTGTTACTCAGGGACACAGAACTGTTACTGAGGGCTACAGAACTGTTACTTAGGGCCACATAATTGTTACTCGCACAGACACAGAATTGTTACTCAGGGACACAGAATTGTTAGTGAGGGCCACAGAACCGTTACTTAGGGCCACAGAATTGTTACTCGCACAGACACAGAATTGTTACACAGGGACACAGAATTGTTACTGAGGGCCACAGAACCGTTACTTAGGGCCACAGAATTGTTACACAGGGACACAGAATTGTTACTGAGCGCCACAGAACTGTTACTTAGGGCCACAGAATTGTTACTCGCACAGACACAGAATTGTTACTCAGGGACACAGAACTGTTACTGAGGGCCACAGAACTGTTACGTAGGGCCACAGAATTGTTACTCGCACAGACACAGAATTGTTACTCAGGGACACAGAACTGTTACTGAGGGCCACAGAACTGTTACTTAGGGCCACAGAATTGTTACTCGCACAGACACAGAATTGTTACTCAGGGACACAGAACTGTTACTGAGGGCCACAGAACTGTTACTTAGGGCCACAGAATTGTTACTCGCACAGACACAGAATTGTTACTCAGTGACACAGAATTGTTACTGAGGACCACAGAACCGTTACTTGGGGCCACAGAAACGTTAATCAGGGACACAGAATTGTTCCTGAGGGCCACAGAACCGTTACTTAGGGCCACAGAATTGTTACTCAGGGACAGACACAGAATTGTTTCTTGAGGGACACAGAATTGTTAATGAGGGCCACAGAACCGTTACTTAGGGCCACATAAACGTTAATCAGGGACACAGAATTGTTACTGAGGGCCACTGAACCGTTACTTAGGGCCACATAAACGTTAATCAGGGACACAGAATTGTTACTGAGGGCCACAGAACCGTTACTTAGGGCCACAGAATTGTTACTCAGGGACACAGAATTGTTACTGAGGGCCACAGAACTGTTACTTAGGGCCACAGAATTGTTACTCGGACAGACACAGAATTGTTACTCAGGGACACATAATCGTTGAATTAAAGAGTATGTCAGACAACATGCAGAGCAGTGGCAGAGGAGGCAATGTTTTAGGAGCGAGCAGACGTGGCAGCAGAGGAAGGGGTCGAGGCAGCACTATTCGCAGCCAGAGGCCAGTGCTCCCGGTGTCATCCAGCGGTCGTGTCTCCACCGACAACCCTGCCGTCATCGATTGGTTGGCTCGGTCGTCTTCCTCTTCCCAGGTCACCTCTGACACCTACAGCCAACGGTCGGTGGGTACGTCAGACACAACCGTTAGTTGGCATGGCCCGGGAGCAAGCCCACTGAAATCACATGTCCTCTACCTGCCCCTGTCCTTTGCTGTTCCCTCACCAAGCGAAGTATCGCATGCTGTGGGCTCAGCCCCACTGTACAGTGAGGAAGAGCTAACAGAGGGCGGTCAGGAACGGGGGGAGACATCCGCCTTTTCAGCAGCCAGGCGAACAAGTACTGGCGAGGAGAGTGGCTCGGTAGCCGGTCTAGAGACAGGTCTGTCTCCTGACCCAGACGCAGCCGAGGGGGCTAGTAGTGAGGCGGAGACCGTACTTGATGATGAGGAGGTTGATCGCACTTGGCTGCCTCGTCGTCATCAGGCAATTTCTTCCGCATCATCAGGAGAAGAGGGTGCCAGCTTGGCAGCGAGCGAAACAGTCGGTGGGTTGCCCAGGAGGCAGCAGGGTCGCATCAGTGTCAGTGGAGCCAAACGTCCACGGAGTAGAGCACCAGCTCCACTGCAGCCTACCACCACGGCCAGTAGTGGTGCCGGTGTGCACGGAGGAAGTAGCAGTCAGCCAGTGAGGAGTAGCGGGGGCAAAGTTTCCTACTCGGTGGTGTGGCAATTTTTCGTCAAGCCGCCCGAGGAAGTAAACGTAGCCGTATGTCGACTATGTGGCCAGAAATGCAAGCATGGCCAGGGGGCCCATGTTGGGACTACAGCGTTGCGTCAGCATATGCAGCGTCACCATTCGGTGGCCTGGGAAAACCGTGATAAAGATACGGCGGTTCTGCTTGCCCCAGCCCCCGCTCCATCACCCGCTCCGTTACTTGCTCCGTCACCCGACGTCGTCAATCACCCTCTATCAGCCAGTCAAGGCTCCAACACCTCTGCTGAGGGGAGTTGTCACTCGTTGGCATCTTCCGCTCGTTCAGATGCTCCTTCTCCTGCTACTCCTCTTCTCGGATTCCGTCAACAGTCTTTCTTCGAATCCGTTTCCAAGAGACAACAGTTTGCGAGCACGCACCCGACGGTGCAAAAGCTGAACGTCCTCCTGTCCAAGTTGCTGGTGCTGCAGTCCCTCCCTTTCCAACTGGTGGACTCAGCACCTTTCCGAGAAATGATGGCTTGTGCCGCGCCGCGGTGGAGAGTGCCAAGCCGTCATTTCTTCGCCATAAATGCAGTGCCAACCCTGCATTCACATGTAGAAGAGATGGTGGGCCAGTCTTTGAGCATGTCGGTCTCTGCCAAAGTGCACGGCAGCGCCGACGTGTGGAGCTGTAACTACGGTCAGGGACAGTACATGTCATTTACGGCCCACTGGGTAAACGTGGTGCCGGCACAGCCGCACCAGCAACTTGGACAGGTCACGACGCTTTTGCCTCCACGTTTGCACGTCCTTGGTCCAGCAAACATGTCCGCCTCTACCACCTCTTTTTCCGCCGTGTCCTCAGCCGCCACCCCCGTGCCAAGTCCCATTACCCGACCAGCATATCACATGTGCAGGGCGCAACGGTGTCACGCTGTGCTGCACCTGGTATGCCTTGGCGAACGTAGTCACACAGGGGAGGAACTTCTGAGTGTAATGAACAGAGAAATCGACAGATGGCTGTCTCCGCGCAAACTGAAAATCGGAACCATGTTGACCGACAACGGAAAGAACATGGTGTCTGCTCTGCGTCAAGGAAGGTTGTGCCATGCGCCATGCATGGCTCACGTGTTCAATCTGGTTGTCAAGCGGTTCCTAAAATCCACCATCCCACTGCAAGACATCCTTAAAATGTCACGTAAACTTTGCATGCATTTCAGCCATTCCTACACCGCAAAGAACACCCTCATTGAGCTGCAGCGGCAGAACGGAATTCCACAGCATCGCCTGATCTGCGACGTTGCAACAAGGTGGAATTCAACCCTACACATGTTAGACCGCCTTTACGAGCAGCGAAAGGCCATCACCGATTTCCTGATGTTACAAGCGGATAAAGGTACTCCCCTGTGTAACTTCGATGTCAGCCATTGGCAGCTCATGCGTGACACCTGCCGCTTGCTCAGGCCCTTTGAGGAGGCCACGCTATTCGTGAGTCAGCAGGACTATGGGATGAACGACGTCATTCCTCTGTTGCACGTCCTGGAACAAATGCTGTTAACAATGGCTGGTCAGGGTGCGGTAGACGTGGCGCACAGATCTCAACGCCACATGACCCCTGTGGGGCCAGGACATGAAGAAGAGGAGGAGGTAGAGGAGGACATTTGTGCTCAGGAATTATTGAGTGAAATGGGTGGTTTTTCCACTCAGCGGACAGGAGTGGAGGAGCAGGAGCATGTGGTAGAGGAGGAGGAGGAGGAGACAGAGGACCCAGACGCACCGTGGCAGTATGCTGTGGAGATGGAGGCAGGGAGTCCCTCGCATTCCTTGGCGCAAATGGCCCATAGCATGCTCGGTTGCTTGCGTAGCGACAGCCGAATAATAACCATCAGACAGAGGGATGACTTTTGGCTGTCCACCTTGTTGGACCCTCGCTATCGTTCCAAAATGGTGGCCTTTTTCACACCTGCTGAGAGGGAGGCCAAAATTACGTACTATAAAAACCACCTATGTAGTCAGTTGGTCTCTGCCTTTGTGCGCCAACGTCCATCCTCAGACACTGTGGGCCCTGTGCGCTCGCGTTCCGCTGCCATGGCAGCAGGGGAGGGGTGGGGTGGTAGGAGCAGTGGCAGCTCCACCAGCAGCGGCTGCCTCAGTCTGCAGTCGATGATGAGTAGCTTTCTTCACCAGCGCAGTGAGGAAACTACTAACCAGCCGCAGCAGCAGCAGCAGCATCAGGTGGACCTGGAGCAGGAGCTCAAACAACAGGCTTGGGCCTACTTGGACAGCACCCTGCCAACCGAGGTAGACAATCCCCTTGACTACTGGGCAACGAAACTTGACCTTTGGCCCCAACTAGCTGAATTTGCCCTTGAAAGGCTGTCATGCCCGGCCAGTAGCGTGGCATCGGAGCGCGTGTTTAGTGCAGCAGGAGGTATTGTAACTCCGCGGAGGACACGACTGTCCACCCAAAGTGTGGAGAGACTCACGTTTGTGAAAATGAATCAGGCGTGGATTAGTCTTGATTTCAAACCACCAGTTCCTGACACAACTGACTAAATCCGCCATGAATCATGCCCCTGCCATGTGCCACTTTCAGGTCTCCTCACACACTGCTGGTGTGTTCCATTTTTTGTCATAGGGTGCTGGCAGATTACGGGCCTCCCATAGCTGCTGCCAGGCCCCTAATCTGCCATGGGCCCCTATACCGCCTCCTCATGATGCTGCCAGGTCCAGAGTCTCTCATGCCATGTGCCACTTTCAGGTCTCCTCACACTGCTGGTGTGTTCAATTTTTTGACATAGGGTGCTGGCAGATTACGGGCCTCCCATAGCTGCTGCCAGGCCCCTAATCTGCCATGGGCCCCTGTACCGCCTCCTCATGCTGCTGCCAGGTCCAGAGTCTCTCATGGGTCCCTGTACGGCCTCCCATTGCTGCTGTCTCCCATCGCCTCACTCTGCCATGTGCCACTTTCAGGTCTCCTCACACACTGCTGGTGTGTTCAATTTTTTGACATAGGGTGCTGGCAGATTACGGGCCTCCCATAGCTGCTGCCAGGCCCCTAATCTGCCATGGGCCCCTGTACCGCCTCCTCATGCTGCTGCCAGGTCCAGAGTCTCTCATGGGTCCCTGTATGGCCTCCCATTGCTGCTGTCTCCCATCGCCTCACTCTGCCATGTGCCACTTTCAGGTCTTCTCACACACTGCTGGTGTGTTCCATTTTTTGTCATAGGGTGCTGGCAGATTATGGGCCTCCCATTGCTGCTGTCTCCATCGCCACACTCTGCCATGTGCCACATTCAGGTCTCTTCACACTGCTGTTGTGTTGAATTTTTTGACATAGGGTGCTGGCAGATTACGGGCCTCCCATAGTTGCTGCCAGGCCCCTAATCTGCCATGGGCCCCTATATACCGCCTCCTCATGCTGCTGCCAAGTCCAGAGTCTCTCATGGGTCCCTGTACGGCCTCCCATTGCTGCTGTCTCCATCGCCACATTCTGCCATGTGCCACATTCAGGTCTCTTCACACTGCTGGTGTGTTGAATTTTTTGACATAGGGTGCTGGCAGATTACAGGCCTCCCATAGCTGCTGCCAGGCCTCTAATCTGCCATGGGCCCCTATATACCGCCTCCTCATGCTGCTGCCAAGTCCAGAGTCTCTCATGGGTCCCTGTACGGCCTCCCATTGCTGCTGTCTCCATCGCCACATTCTGCCATGTGCCACATTCAGGTCTCTTCACACTGCTGGTGTGTTGAATTTTTTGACATAGGGTGCTGGCAGATTACGGGCCTCCCATAGCTGCTGCCAGGCCCCTAATCTGCCATGGGCCCCTATATACCGCCTCCTCATGCTGCTGCCAAGTCCAGAGTCTCTCATGGGTCCCTGTACGGCCTCCCATTGCTGCTGTCTCCATCGCCACATTCTGCCATGTGCCACATTCAGGTCTCTTCACACTGCTGGTGTGTTGAATTTTTTGACATAGGGTGCTGGCAGATTACAGGCCTCCCATAGCTGCTGCCAGGCCTCTAATCTGCCATGGGCCCCTATATACCGCCTCCTCATGCTGCTGCCAAGTCCAGAGTCTCTCATGGGTCCCTGTACGGCCTCCCATTGCTGCTGTCTCCATCGCCACATTCTGCCATGTGCCACATTCAGGTCTCTTCACACTGCTGGTGTGTTGAATTTTTTGACATAGGGTGCTGGCAGATTACGGGCCTCCCATAGCTGCTGCCAGGCCCCTAATCTGCCATGGGCCCCTATATACCGCCTCCTCATGCTGCTGCCAAGTCCAGAGTCTCTCATGGGTCCCTGTACGGCCTCCCATTGCTGCTGTCTCCATCGCCACACTCTGCCATGTGCCAATTTCAGGTCTCCTCACACACTGCTGTTGTGTTGAATTTTTTGACATAGGGTGCTGGCAGATTACGGGCCTCCCATTGCTGCTGCCAGGCCCGTAATCTGCCATGGGCCCCTGTACCGCCTCTTCATGCTGCTGCCAGGTCCAGAGTGTCTCATGGGTCCCTGTACGGCCTCCCATTGCTGCTGCCAGGAGGCAGCAGGGTCGCAGCAGTGTCAGTGGAGGCAAACGGCCACGGAGTAGAGCACCAGCTCCACTGCAGCCTACCACCACGGCCAGTAGTGGTGCCGGTGTGCACGGAGGAAGTAGCAGTCAGCCAGTGAGGAGTAGCGGAGGCAAAGTTTCCTACTCTGCGGTGTGGCAATTTTTCGTCAAGCCGCCCGAGGAAGTAAACGTAGCCGTATGTCGACTATGTGGCCAGAAAGTCAAGCGTGGCCAGGGGGCCCATGTTGGGACTACAGCGTTGCGTCAGCATATGCAGCGTCGCCATTCGGTGGCCTGGGAAAACCGTGATAAAGATACGGCGGTTCTGCCTGCCCCAGCCCAGGGTTCCATTTTGTCATAGGGTGCTGGCAGATTACAGGCCTCCCATAGGTGCCGCCAGGCCCCAAATCGGCCATGGGCCCCCGTACCGCCTGGTCACGCTGCTGCTGGGCCCACAGTGTGACCTGGGTCCCTGTACGGCCTCCCATTGCTTCCACTCTGCCATGTGCCACTTTGAGGTCTCCTCACACTCCTGCGGTTGTCCATTTTGTCATAGGTTGCTGGCAGATTACAGGCCTTCCATAGGTGCCGCCAGGCCCCAAATCGGCCATGGGCCCCCGTACCGCCTGGTCACGCTGCTGCTGGTCCCACAGTGTGACCTGGGTCCCTGTACCGCCTCCCATTGCTCCCACTCTGCCATGTGCCACTTTGAGGTCTCCTCACACTCCTGTGCTTTTCCATTTTGACATAGGTTGCTGGCAGATTACAGGCCTTCCATAGGTGCCGCCAGGCCCCATATCGGCCATGGGCCCCCGTACCTCCTGGTCACACTGCTGCTGGTCCCACAGTGTGACCTGGGTCCCTGTATGGCCTCCCATTGCTTCCACTCTGCCATGTGCCACTTTGAAATCTCCTCACACTCCTGCGGTTGTCCATTTTGTCATAGGTTGCTGGCAGATTACAGGCCTTCCATAGGTGCCACCAGGCCCCAAATCGGCCATGGGCCCCCGTACCGCCTGGTCACGCTGCTGCTGGGCCCACAGTGTGACCTGGGTCCCTGTACGGCCTCCCATTGCTTCCACTCTGCCATGTGCCACTTTGAGGTCTCCTCACACTCCTGCGGTTGTCCATTTTGTCATAGGTTGCTGGCAGATTACAGGCCTTCCATAGGTGCCACCAGGCCCCAAATCGGCCATGGGCCCCCGTACCGCCTGGTCACGCTGCTGCTGAGCCCACAGTGTGAACTGGGTCCCTGTACGGCCTCCCATTGCTCCCACTCTGCCATGTGCCACTTTGAGGTCTCCTCACACTCCTGTGCTTTTCCATTTTGACATAGGTTGCTGGCAGATTACAGGCCTTCCATAGGTGCCGCCAGGCCCCATATCGGCCATGGGCCCCCGTACCTCCTGGTCACGCTGCTGCTGGTCCCACAGTGTGACCTGGGTCCCTGTACGGCCTCCCATTGCTTCCACTCTGCCATGTGCCACTTTGAAATCTCCTCACACTCCTGCGGTTGTCCATTTTGTCATAGGTTGCTGGCAGATTACAGGCCTTCCATAGGTTCCGCCAGGCCCCAAATCGGCTATGGGCCCCCGTACCGCCTGGTCACGCTGCTGCTGGGCCCACAGTGTGACCTGGGTCCCTGTACGGCCTCCCATTGCTGCTGCCAGGAGGCAGCAGGGTCGCAGCTGTGTCAGTGGAGGCAAACGGCCACGGAGTAGAGCAGCAGCTCCACTGCAGCCTACCACCACGGCCAGTAGTGGTGCCGGTGTGCACAGAGGAAGTAGCAGCCAGTGAGGAGTAGCGGGTGCAAAGTTTCCTACTCGGTGGTGTGGCAAGTTTTCGTCAAGCCGCCCGAGGAAGTAAACGTAGCCTAATGTCGACTATGTGGCCAGAAAGTCAAGCGTGGCCAGGGGGCCCATGTTGGGACTACAGCGTTGCGTCAGCATATGCAGCGTCGCCATTCGGTGGCCTGGGAAAAACGTGATAAAGATACGGCGGTTCTGCCTGCCCCAGCCCAGGGTTCCATTTTGTCATAGGGTGCTGGCAGATTACGGGCCTTCCATAGGTGCCACCAGGCCCCAAATCGGCCATGGGCCCCCGTACTGCCTGGTCATGCTGCTGCTGAGCCCACAGTGTGACCTGGGTCCCTGTACGGCCTCCCATTGCTCCCACTCTGCCATGTGCCACTTTGAGGTCTCCTCACACTCCTGCGGTTGTCCATTTTGTCATAGGTTGCTGGCAGATTAGCGGCCTTCCATAGGTGCCGCCAGGCCCCATATCGGCCACGGGCCCCCGTACCGCCTGGTCACGCTGCTGCTGGTCCCACAGTGTGACCTGGGTCCCTGTACGGCCTCCCATTGCTTCCACTCTGCCATGTGCCACTTTGAAATCTCCTCACACTCCTGCGGTTGTCCATTTTGTCATAGGTTGCTGGCAGATTACAGGCCTTCCATTGGTGCCGCCAGGCCCCATATCGGCCATGGGCCCCCGTACCGCCTGGTCACGCTGCTGCTGAGCCCACAGTGTGACCTGGGTCCCTGTACGGCCTCCCATTGCTCCCACTCTGCCATGTGCCACTTTGAGGTCTCCTCACACTCCTGTGCTTTTCCATTTTGACATAGGTTGCTGGCAGATTACAGGCCTTCCATAGGTGCCGCCAGGCCCCATATCGGCCATGGGCCCCCGTACCTCCTGGTCACGCTGCTGCTGGTCCCACAGTGTGACCTGGGTCCCTGTACGGCCTCCCATTGCTTCCACTCTGCCATGTGCCACTTTGAAATCTCCTCACACTCCTGCGGTTGTCCATTTTGTCATAGGTTGCTGGCAGATTACAGGCCTTCCATAGGTGCCACCAGGCCCCAAATCGGCCATGGGCCCCCGTACCGCCTGGTCACGCTGCTGCTGGGCCCACAGTGTGACCTGGGTCCCTGTACTGCCTCCCATTGCTTCCACTCTGCCATGTGCCACTTTGAAATCTCCTCACACTCCTGCGGTTGTCCATTTTGTCATAGGTTGCTGGCAGATTACAGGCTTTCCATAGGTGCCGCCAGGCCCCATATTGGCCATGGGCCCCCGTACCGCCTGGTCACACTGCTGCTGAGCCCACAGTGTGACCTGGGTCCCTGTACGGCCTCCCATTGCTCCCACTCTGCCATGTGCCACTTTGAGGTCTCCTCACACTCCTGCGGTTTTCCATTTTGTCATAGGTTGCTGGCAGATTAGCGGCCTTCTATAGGTGCCGCCAGGCCCCATATCGGCCATGGGCCCCCGTACCGCCTGGTCACGCTGCTGCTGGGCCCACAGTGTGACCTGGGTCCCTGTACAGCCTCCCATTGCTTCCACTCTGCCATGTGCCACTTTGAAATCTCCTCACACTCCTGCGGTTGTCCATTTTGTCATAGGTTGCTGGCAGATTACAGGCCTTCCATTGGTGCCGCCAGGCCCCAAATCGGCCATGGGCCCCCGTACCGCCTGGTCACGCTGCTGCTGAGCCCACAGTGTGACCTGGGTCCCTGTACGGCCTCCCATTGCTCCCACTCTGCCATGTGCCACTTTGAGGTCTCCTCACACTCCTGCGGTTGTCCATTTTGTCATAGGTTGCTGGCAGATTACAGGCCTTCCATAGGTGCCGCCAGGCTCCAAATCGGCCATGGGCCCCCGTACCGCCTGGTCACGCTGCTGCTGGGCCCACAGTGTGACCTGGGTCCCTGTACGGCCTCCCATTGCTTCCACTCTGCCATGTGCCACTTTGAGGTCTCCTCACACTGCTGGTGTGTTCAATTTTTTGACATAGGGTGCTGGCAGATTACGGGCCTCCCATTGTTGCTGCCAGGCACGTAATCTGCCATGGGCCCCCGTACCGACTCCTCATGCTGTGACGTTGCAACAAGGTGTAATTCAACCCTACATATGTTAGACCGCCTTTACGAACAGCGAAAGGCCATCACAGATTTCCTGATGTTAAAAGCGGATAAAGGTACTCCCTGTGTAACTTAGATGTCAGCCATTGTCAGCTCATGCGTGACACCTGCGCTTGCTCAGGCCCTTTGAGGAGGCCACGCTATTCGTGAGTCGGCAGGACTATGGGATGAACGAGGTCAAATCGGCCATGGGCCCCCGTACCGCCTGTTCACGCTGATGCTGGTCCCACAGTGTGACCTGGGTCCCTGTACCGCCTCCCATTGCTCCCACTCTGCCATGTGCCACTTTGAGGTCTCCTCACACTCCTGCGGTTTTCCATTTTGTCATAGGTTGCTGGCAGATTACAGGCCTTCCATAGGTGCCGCCAGGCCCCAAATCGGCCATGGGCCCCCGTACCGCCTGGTCACGCTGCTGCTGGGCCCACAGTGTGACCTGGGTCCCTGTACGGCCTCCCATTGCTCCCACTCTGCCATGTGCCACTTTCAGGTCTCCTCACACTCCTGCTGGTTTCCATTTTGTCATAGGTTGCTGTATGGCCTCCCATTGCTGCTGGCTCCACCGCCACACTGTGGCTCCAAACACTGGTTTTGGCCCCGTGACTGCCCAAATGAGTGAAGTGTGCGGTGATTCTAAGATCGACGGCACTCACCTGCATGTCATACTGACTGACAGTATTATTTCTCTTCCCCAGCAGACTCCAAGGGCATTTAAATTAAAGGTACAGTGTTCTGCACTAATATTAAGTCTCTCTGAAGCCTAGAAACACCCTTTTTTAAGTTAAATTCACAGCGAATTTATTCGACTCGAATCGAATATTGTCCACGAATTCGCCGAATCAGTCGAATCAAATTTTTCATTTCTTCGCTCATCTCTAATGGCAATAATAAAGTTCAGAGAAAGAAAAGTGTAAAGTAACACACTGAAAATGAAAAAACACACAAAACACATTTCAAAGCCTCCAGTTCCCGTATACATGAGCAATTGCAAGGGTTGGGTGCGGTTATGTAGGAAAACATCAATCACACTACACATTGTACATATCTCTGCACACACCAGAGGGAGAGGAATAACTCTAGGGCCATCATTCATGGTTCACTATATAAACTGATGACCTGTAAAGGCTTTTAAAGCGTCACCTATGGACAATATCTGGTACTGAAGTTTGTCACCATTTCACAAGCACATGCCATTTTTTAAGTTTGACATGTTTGGTATCTATATACTTGATGTCAACCTCATCTTTCATATTTCATGAAATTGGGTCATATAATGTGTTTGTCTGCACTGGAATTATCGGTATTGGGTTTTTTTACTGAAAATATGCATTTCATAGACAGCTGTGCTAATATTGTGTGATAAAAACCACCACCATTTTATTCTCCAGGGTCTCTGCTTTCAGAAAATAAGAAAAAGTTTTTGGGGTTTTAAATAATCTTCTGGCCTAACAATTTGAATGTAATCATGTGCATAAACAAGCAAAATCAACTGGCAGCAAGAGACACAACAGCAACAATGTATAAAATTATCATCAAATCTATAGTAGGAACTAATGGCCTAAGAAGCAAAGCCGCCATATTACTCAACCAAGTTCCAACTAAACCCATCCAAGAAAATGGATCCCACTTCCCCCACCCAGGTGACTGTTGGAACTCCTTTACCTTGTGTAGATATCTCCTTCTGAGATCCTCATGATCTAATATAAATGTACAACACTCTCTGACACCAGTTTGTAGACTCTGCATTGAGCTTCCGATCGATAGTCAGCCGCCATGCAGTTCTGTGACACCACCTTAGGTGATGGAGCCACTTCTGCTGTCAGCTCTGCTATACCATCAATGGTGTCATTGGTTATCTGATCCATGACTCCAGTACACCGGTTCATCTTACTTATCTTAGATTACTTAGATTCCCCATCCCGTCTATGAAGGGCTCACTGCATAAAACATCTCCACTCCAGAGAAAATGTTTCTTCTCACTGGAAGGCCAGGGGAGTATTGGGAGAAATTGAGGCTTTCCCTTACAGATATGGGGGAGGGGCAACATCACCTAAAGTACAGCTATGGGTGGAATTGAAGGGAAGCCATTTTAGGGTGCTCCTTCCACACAAGAAGCAATGCATCTGGAAGGACTAGGAATCCATTGGACCAATGGGGATTAAACATTCTGCAATACATTGAGACACCATGAAATGTTACTGGCCTGTGATTGGCTCTCCTATTGTTAGTGAAGTGAGACTCCCCTTGTCGGTGTCATTAATGGAAAGAAACTATGTGAAATGTTTCCCCCAAATCCAAAAAGGTGACTCCCTCGGGTAGGTACCCATCCTACTATTCCTGATATGAGTTTGTAGTCCCTGCTACTACAGGAAACATGCGGGCGATCATTTACACCTTTTACAGCAGGACAGTAAATATCAGAACACAATTCAAACATCAGACCAACAGCAGGAAGTCTGCTAACTGAATGTGTAATGCAATCTGTCATTAGCATTCCCAGAGTTCCCTCTGCAACATAGTTGTATCAGCTGTTGGTCCTGTCTGTACATCTGTTATTTTCCCACCTTCTGTAACAGGGTGACAACCCTGATCATTCTGCAGGAACATTACACAGCAGCGTTGTCACCCTGTACAGGGAAGTCTTAGATAGATTATAAGTAAGACACACAACAAGTGACCGCACACTCAGCACTTTGTAAGTTCAGATCTCTGGCAGTTGTATTGTGTGATTAGTCTATGGAGAGGAGTAATAGCTGGAAAGAGAAAACATGTAACAAGGACTTCTGATCTTCACCTGATGGAATCCCATTTGGCAGAACCACATGGAACACAAGTGGCCAGCTGGGCTTACGTTTTACTGCTGAATACATCCCCTAAATCAGCAGTAACTCAGTATTGGAAGGCCTGCATCAGCTTGGGATGTTGTTTTCTCACTGAACAGAGACTTCTTTCTAGCTGGTGTCACAGCTGCAGACCTGCCTGAAAGGTTGTCACCCATGAGATGATATCCTACAACCTCACAAACACCCCCTTTCCTCTCTATGATCACAATCTCATCACCTTCACAGTCTCCTCATCTTCAAACACTTATCCCTCCAATCAGCAATCACCTGCAGAAACCTTCACAACTTGAACCCTTCTCCCTTCCACTCTGCAACTGACCAACTCTATGACAGAATCTCTCCCCTGTCCTGCCCTGACCTGGCCACTGCTGTCTACAACAGTTCGCTTTCATCCACATTAGACTCACTTGCTCCTCTAACAACATGAATCATCAGGCCCCGACCATTACAACCTTGGCAGACTGACAACTCCAGAAATCTTAAACGACTTAGTCGTGTGCTGGAGCGATTGTGGCGTAAAACCAAATCTCACCAAGCATTCACCTGATATAAATCTGCTTTCTTAACATGCAATTCCTCCCTCCATGCTGCCAAACAAGCCTACTTTGTCACTCTCATCAATAGCTTGTCATCCAGTCCTCGTCGTCTCTTCTCTACTTTTAACTCTCTACTTTCTCCACCTCCACCCAGTACCTCACTCACTGCTCACGAGATTGCAAACCATTTCAAAAATAAGATTGATGCAATTCGTAGGGACAACTCTACTGCACAGACATCCATCCCAATTAGCATACCTTATACTAAACCTCCCTCAACACTTTCCTCTTTTGACCTTGCTACTACCGAAGAGGTCACTAAGGTTCTCTCAGAAGCCCGTCTCACTACCTGCCCCCTGGATCCTGTCCCCTCACAACTACTACGGTCATCCTCTTCTTCCATCCTATGCTCCCTCACATCTTCAATCTCTCCCTCTCTACTGGTGCCTTCCCCTCCCCTCTAAAGCATGCGCACATCACTCCCATACTTAAAAAGCCCTCCCTGGACCCCACCAACCTGAACAACTTAAGACCCATCTCCCCGCTGCCATTTACCTCTAAACTATTACAACACTTAGTCTATAATCACCTGAGCTCCCACCTCACCGACAACAACCTTCTTGTCCCTTTACAGTCTGGCTTTCACTCACTACACTCCACTGAAACTGCCCTACTAAAACTCACTAATGATCTACTAACTGCTAAAACCAATGGCCACTACTCCGTACTCATCCCAACCAATGGCCACTACTCCGTACTCCTCCCAACCAATGGCCACTACTCCGAACTCATCCCAACCAATGGCCACTACTCCGTACTCATCCCAACCAATGGCCACTACTCCGTACTCATCCCAACTAATGGCCACTACTCCGTACTCATCCCAACCAATGGCCACTACTCAGTACTCTTACTACTTGACCTCTCTGCAGCTTTTGATACAGTTGACCATCCCCTCCTCCTCCTAAAAAAACTGAACTCTTTTGGCCTCCAAGACTCTGCTCTCTCCTGGTTCTCCTCCTACCTATCGCAGCGCTCGATCAGCGTTACCTATAACTCTGCCTCCTCCTCTTCACTCCCTCTTTCTGTAGGGGTCCCTCAAGGTTCTGTCCTTGGACCCCTTCTCTTCTCCATCTACACCTCCTCCCTTTGTCACTTGATAAGCTCCCATGGCTTTAAGTACCAACTCTATGCTAATGACACACAAATCTATCTTTCTACCCCTCACCTCATCCCTTCAGTCTCCTCCTCACCACGCCCCTTCAGTCTCCTCTTGCATTACTAACTTACTAAGCGACATATCGGCATGGATGTCACTCCACTTCCTCAAACTCAATCTTTCCAAAACTGAGCTCTTAGTATTCCCTCCAGCCTGTGCCCTCTTCCCTGACTTCTCCATCAAGATCAATAACACAATCATCAGTCCCTCCCCTCATGCCAGGGTACTAATTGTAATCCTAGACTCCCATCTGTCCTTTCAGTCCCAAATCCAATCACTGTCCAAATCTTGTAGACTTCACCTCCGCAACAGCTCCAAGATACGGCCGTTCCTAACCTCGGAAACCACTAAGCAACTTATTCACTCCCTTGTTATATCTCGCCTTGACTATTGTAACTCCCTCCTCATTGGCCGACCACGTTGCAGGCTATCCCCTCTTCAGTCTATCATGAATGCTGCTGCCAGACTCATCTACCTTACTAACCAATCTGTATCAGCCACCCCTCTCTGCCAATCCCTTCACTGGCCTTCACTCAGTGTCCTCCACCCCTCTCTGCCAATCCCTCCACTGGCCTCCACTCAGTGTCCTCCACCCCCCTCTGCCAATCCCTCCACTGACCTCCATTCATTGTCCCCTACCCCCCTCTGCCAATCCCTCCACTGGCTTCCCATTGCCCAACGGATAAAATTCAAAACATTAACAATAACATATAAAGTCATTTATAACTCTGCCCCAAATTACATCACCAATATTGTCTCCAAATATCACCCAAACCGTACTCTCCGCTCCTCGCACAACCTCCTGCTCTCTAGCTCCCTTGTCTCCTCCTCCCATGCTCATCTCCAGGACTTCTCCAGAGCTTCCCCCATCCTCTGGAATGCTCTACCCCAATTTATCAGACTATCGCCTACTCTGCTCACTTTTAGGTGATCTCTGAAAACTTCTCTCTTTAGGGAAGCCTATCCTGCCCTCAGCTAATAATAGAATCTTCTACTCCTCCTACCAGTCCATCCCCCACATTTACTACCTTTTGTACCACTAGCCCCTCCCTCCTAGATTGTAAGCCCCGAGGAGCAGGGTCCTCCTATCCCTCTTGTTTTTAACTGTATTGTTGCTGTATTGTCTCCCATTATATTGTAAAGCTCTGAGCAAACTGTTGGCGCTATATAAATCCTGTATAATAATAATGAGAAGAGATGAAATGTGGAAAGAAGGCATTGATAATGGGAGAGGAGATGGAACATGTAATGGGAGGAGTGGACAAGGTGGGCTTAGCTGGAGACCTCAAGCCTGGCTGATCATGTATCAATAGTCAGAAGAACCTGGAATGGACTCTCCCACTGAGGCTTCAGAGACTTGGTAAGGTGACAATAGACCCCATCCTAGTCTCTGGTACTGAGGCAGTGTTGGTCATGTATTACCTCAGGATCCAGAAATGAAGAAAATGCTTGGAAACACAACTCGGTTGGTGTATCATGAAAATGCATTACATGTTCATTCAAAGCTCCATAAAAAAAGATAAAGATGAGAATCATGAGGGAAGCTGTTCAGTTATTGATGCTTATCTTAAAAAAATTGTCAAAAGATAAAATATTCAAATCCCTTCTAGTTGTGTATTGATGGACATAAGCACTAAACTCAGTTCATCCGATCATTACATTCCAGTTTGCTCAGATTTTAGTTTGTTTCTTTTAAGGTATCATTTTATCTTCCCTTTTTCTCTAGCTGGTGGGATGACATTGTGGATGTGAAACTAACTTGTGACACCTGAAACTTCTTTAATATCTCTTTTCGTCCAGTATTTAATCTATGCTGAGATTTGTGAATCCTCCGGTGATAGATTAGACCGGCATTAACTGTAAAAGTTTTGTCACATTGAGAGCATTAAAATGGCTTCTCTCCAGTGTGAATCCTCTGGTGTCTGATAAGATCTGACTTCTGTGTAAAAGCTTTACCACATTCAGAACACTGATATGGCTTCTCTCCAGTGTGAAACCTCTGGTGTGTGATAAGATCTGACTTCTGTGTAAAAGCTTTATCACAATCAGAACACTGATATGGCTTCTCTCCAGTGTGAATCCTCTGGTGTGTGATAAGACTTGACTTCCGTGTAAAAGCTTTATCACATTCAGAACACTGATATGAATTCTCTCCAGTGTGACTCCTCTGGTGTGTGATAAGACTTGACTTCACTGTAAAAGCTTTATCACATTCAGAACACTGATATGGCTTCTCTCCAGTGTGAACAATCTGGTGTGTGATAAGATGTGACTTCCGTGTAAAACCTTTATCACATTCAGAACACTGATATGACTTCTCTCCAGTGTGACTCCTCTGGTGTGTGATAAGACTTGACTTGACTGTAAAAGCTTTATCACATTCAGAACACTGATATGTCTTCTCTCCAGTGTGAATCCTCTGGTGTGTGATAAGACTTGACTTCCGTGTAAAAGCTTTATCACATTCAGAACACTGATATGACTTCTTTCCAGTGTGAACAATCTGGTGAATGATAAGATGTGATTTCCGTGTAAAACCTTTATCACATTCAGAACACTGATATGGCTTCTCTCCAGTGTGAACAATCTGGTGTCTGATAAGATGTGACTTCCATGTAAAACCTTTATAACATTCAGAACACTGATGTGACTTCTCTCCAGTGTGAATCCTCTGGTGTGTGATAAGATGTGACTTCTGTGTAAAAGCTTTATCACATTCAGAACACTGATATGGCTTCTCTCCAGTGTGAACTCTTTGGTGTACTATAAGGTCTCTCTCGCTTGTAAAAGTTTTGCCACATTCAGAACACCGATATGACTTCCCTCCATTGTGAACCTTCTGGTGTGTGATATATTTTCTCTCCATTGTAAAATCTCCAAACAAGAAGTAGTATGAAATGACTCCTCTTATGTATATGTGGTTTGGACTTTAGTGTAAAGTAATTGTCACTTCCAGAACACTGAAATTCCTTTTCTCCTGTTGTCCTCTGAGGCTGGATCAATGTGGAAGAGGATCCAAACCATGACTTTTAGAACACAGATATGACTTGTATCCCATGTGAATCCTCCAGTGAACTGCAATAAAGACTTTCAGTCAATTAAGACACCCATATGTCTTGTTTTCCATGTGACTCAGCTCTATTCATGAAGACCAACATGACCGAAAACTTGGTTCATCAATCCACCTGTACAAAAAAAAAAAAAAAAAATTCTATATAAAGGGCTACATAAATTTGCTTTCTATTTTTAATGTTCATTACTAAATATATCTTATGAATAGAAAGAATATGTACAGCATTATCTACAGTATTTTTTTTTATTAAATAGATTTTATTAAGAAAGTTTATAAGTGCGCACAGTATTCCCAACATTCAGCCCAGACAATGGAGTCATACATTCTCACGTATAGGCGGTTGTGGCACTGTTACAGATCATACAGAACAATAACTTGCTTTGTCTATGGTGTCACTTTTACCTTTTATAAACAAATGAACAGAGAAAAGAAGAAACAGCCTAGAACAATTCAGCTGTACACGGCAAGTAACTCCCCCCAGTACATACATAGATAGCTGACACCAATCAATGAGGCCCGTGTCTACAGGATCATACCCCAAGTATGGGTCTCCAATGTAGTCACCATTCAGTAGGATACAACTGGCCGTTCTCCTTCTATGGGGCTAAAAAAGCTAAAGTTTTAAAAACCTATGATGTTAATGTGGAGATCACCTGCTCAATCCACTGGTGTCTGCTGGGAGTTTGAGATGATAGCCAAGATCGGGATATTTTTTATGGTCAAGCAGCCTCACTATTGCTATACGACTTGTAATAGGAGGAGGTGTAAATAATTCCTCCTCTATTGAGATCAAGAGGCACACCAGAGGAATATTGAACACCAACATTACAATACTGGTCATATTGTTCCACTTTTTGAATAATTTTGGACATCTCCAAAACATGTATCAAATCCCCGACATCACCACATTTGGGGTCATAAGGGGAAATCCCTCCTGTCCTAGCTGAACAATTGAGCTGGAGTCCTGAAAGATCTATGCAAAAGAAATGACTGAGTTTCTGTGAAGAGGACAGAGAGATGAGAGGTATGGAGGTCACAATCACCTCCCACCACTCTCTCTTATTTTCTCTGTTTCCCATTTCTTTCTATAAGTCTTCGGTAAGAGTCAAAAGACTGGAATAAATATATGAGAGATCATGCCTTTCCCACTGGGGCCATCTGAAGCCCATTAACAAGTGTGAGAGTGATGTGAAATCTGTATCTGATGGAAGTAGCAACCGATGGATGGGATCTAATGTGTCTACTAAGTCCCACCTGGTAAGATGTTGAAGTTGGGCAGCTATAATATAAAGTCTAACATTTGGTATTGCTAGGCCTCCTTGGTCTTCACCATACTGTAGAGTAGTGAGTTTGATTCTAGCTGACGGCTTCTTCTAAATGAGTTCCCCAAACTGGGAGTCTATACTGGAGAACCACTTACGAGGTGTCCACATGGGAGAATTGTGGAGTATATAGAGGAATTGTGGGGTCCATATCTTCTCTTGTTCATAGATTTTATTGGAAAGAGATAATAGTTTTACAAGGAGCTGATAACAATGTGATTGCAGGACTCACCAACAGTAAGTCAGAAGGGGTACAACCCTTAGAGGTAACGTACAGGTTGTAATTTGTACACTACAAATAATATCTTCATACATTAAAGTGGAGTTCCAGTGAAAATAAAAAAAAATAAAAGTCAGGAGCTACAAAAACTGTAGCTGCTGACTTTTAAAAGATGAGCACTTACCAGTCCCTCGATCTCGTGGTGTCCTCCCCACAGCCCGTTTCACCGGCCGCCCTGTGTTTCCAGTGCCGGCATCTTCAGTGTGGGCACCCAGCTGTGACAGCTTGCGGCTTCACATCCGGGTGCCCACTGAGCATGTGCGAGTATCTCTGTGCTTTGTGAATGGTCCTGTAGTCTTCTAGGACCTTTCATGTGTCCCAGAAGACTACAAGGAGGGAGGGGGGAGGACAACTTCCGCTTCTGATCACCTAGGTGATTGCAGTAGAAGTGGGAGCGGGTACCTGTCAATTTCGGTTACCCCCCCCAAAAGGTGGCAGTGGGGTCCTTAATCACTTGCCTACCAGGCACTTATGCCCCCTTCCTTACCAGGCCAATTTTCAGCTTTCAATGTTGCCACACTTTAAATGACAATTGTGCGGTCATGCAACATTGTACTCATTTTTATCATTTTTTTTACACAAATAGAGCTTTCTTTTGGTGGTGTTTACTTCCCGCTGGGTGTTTTATTTTTTGTGCTATAAACAAAAAAAGAGCAAAAAATAATAAAAAAAAAGTTTCTTTGTTTCTATTATAACATATTGCAAACAGGTAATTTTTCTCCTTCACTGATGTGCGTTGATGAGGCTGCACTGATAGGCAGCAAGGATAGGCAGCACTGATGGGCACTGATAGGCAGCACTAATGAGGCGGCACTGATAGGTGGCACTGATGATGGGTACTGATAGTTGTCACTGATTGGCAGCAGTGCTGGGCACTGACGGACGGTACTGCTGGGCGGCACTGGTGGTCAAAGGTGGGTGGCACTGCTGGGCACTTGTGGGCGGAACTGGTGGGTGGCGCTGCTGGGCACCGATCCTCAGGTCACTGATCATAAGTGCCCTGATGATCCCTCCTCTGACAACTGCTGGCAGTACCTTCCTCATGCTCTGACAGCGTGAGGAAAGTGCAGCTGAGCACCGGCAACTGCAATTCCCGATGACCAGCGTGTCATAGGACACAGCAATCATGGAGATCGCCAGGTTCATGCCCCCGGGGGCATGCAGGAGAGCACATTCTGGGAGGACGTCATATGAGATTTCTACATGGCAAATAATTTCCTAGCAGGTGTAGTAGAGTCATAGAAATCCAACAGACCCAACAGTCATGACATGCATGCTGCTGATTCTGTGTCATTGAATCACTCATTGAAAGGGGCGTGTTCAAAATAATAGCAGTGTGGAGTTCTATTAGTGAGGTCATTCATTCTTTGATAAACAGGTGGCAATTATTGCCCTTATTTAAGGAAGGAAGGCAGCAAATGTTGGACATGCTGGTTACAGTGCATTTCTCTGAAATTCTGAGGAAAATGGGTCGTTCCAGACATTGTTCAGAAGAACAGCGTACCTTGATTAAAAAGTTGATTGGAGGGGAAAACATATAAAGAAGTGCAGAAAATGATTGGCTGCTCAGCTAAAATGATTGCAAATGCTTTAAAATGGCAACCAAAACCTGAAAGAAGTGGAAGAAAGCGAAAAACTACCATTGGAATGGATAGAAGAATAGCCAAAATGGGGTGGACTCAGCCAACAATCAGCTCCAGGAAGATGAAAGAAGGTGTGACGTTCCCTGTGAGGACTGTTACAATTAGAAGACGCTGATGTGAAGCCAAGCTATCTGCAAGAAGTCCCCGCAAAGTCCCACTGTTGGAAAAAAGACGTGTGCTGAAGAGGTTACAATCTGCCAAAGAGCACATTGACCGGCCTAAAGAGAAATGGTGCAACATTTTGTGGACTGATGAAAGTAAGATTGTTCTTTTTGGGTCTAGTGGGCGGAGACAGTTTGTCAGACGACCCCCAAACACTGAATTCAAGCCACAGGACACTGTGAAGACAGTGAAGCATGGTGGTGCAAGCATCATGATATGGGGATGTTTCTCATACTACGGTGTTGGGCCTATTTATCGCATACCAGGGATCATGGATCAGTTTGAATACATCAGAATACTTGAAGAGGTCATGCTGCCTTATGCTGAAGAGGAAATGCCCTTGAAATGGGTGTTCCAACAAGACAACGACCCCAAACACACCAGTAAACGTGCAACATCTTGGTTCCAGACCAACAAGATGGACGTTATGGAGTGGCCAGCCCAATCCCCGGATCTTCATCCAATAGAAAACTTGTGGGGTGACATCAAAAATGCCGTTTCTGAGGCAAAACCAAGAAATAGAGAAGAACTGTGGAATGTGGTCCAATCATCCTGGGCTGGAATACCTGATCACAGGGGCCAGATGTTGGGTGACTCCATGCAACACAGATGTACAGCAGTTCTCAGAAACAGTGCGACTACAACCAAATATTCATGAAGTCATTCAAAGGAAAGCAAAATCTTCAAACATTTTTCAGTCTATATATTTTTTTAGAGGAACAACACAAATTTGATGTATTTTTCTTCATGTTGTGATTTGGAATAGAATGTGTCGTGTTCCCAATGCATTTGTGTGGATGGAAATAAAAGCTATTAGAAGGATTTTCAGCTTTAGTCACTTTTTCCAACACACTGCTATTATTTTGAACACAACTGTGTATGGTATGAAGTGTAAGGTGGTGGAGCTGGTAGCTGTGTATATAAAGGTGGAAATCAAACCTCTGACATGGGGGTCACATTTACATATGTTATGTGACAGTAGGCAGGTGAAATCACCTGGTTGCGATAGGAGTCCCAGAGTGACTGGTCCAGCCCCATAGTGTTGATGCCCAAACCGGATGGGAGCTGGCGATTTTGTAATGACTTCCGACAGTTAAATAAAGTTAGAAAGTTTGACACCTACCCCATGCCGAAGATAGATGAATTAATCGACCGTCTGGGAGCAGCCCGGTACATGACGACGCTCGATTTGACCAAAGGATATTGGCAGATACCCCTAGCTGAGTCAGCAAAGGAGAAGACTGCATTTGTAACCCCGGAAGGGTCATTCCAGTATAGAAGAATGCCGTTCGGGTTACAGAATGCACCGGCTACCTTTCAGAGCAAAATGGATCAAATTCTTCGCCCCCATCAGAAGTATGCTGCAGCTTACCTGGACGATGTGATTGTCCATAGCGCAGATTGGGCCTTACATTTGCCAAAAGTTCAGGCTGTACTAGACTCAATACGGAAATCTGGGTTTACGGCCAACCCAAAGAAGTGTATGATTGGACAGGCAGAGGCCAGGTACACCATTGGGAGAGGAGTAATAAAACTTGACAAAAAGGAAGGAGTCAGTCGTGGTTAAGTGGTCCCTGGAAGCTGAAGCAGCATTTCAGTCTTTAAAAAGGGCCTTATGTAGCCAGCCAGTTCTATACTCACCAGACTTCTCAAAAGACTTTGTGGTCCAGACGGATGCATCCGATGTTGGCTTAGGAGCAGTGTTGTCCCAGGTTTGGAAGGGGGAGGAGCACCCGGTAATCTACCTGAGCAGAAAGCTTAAATCTCACAAGGAAAATTACACCACGATTGAGAAGAAGTGTTTAGCAGTAAAGTGGGCTCTAGATTCCCTGCGGTACTATCTGCTAGGCAGACATTTTGACCTAGTCACGGATCACGCTCCCTTGAAATGGATGGCTCAAAATAAAGAGACCAATAGAAGGGTAAATAGGTGGTTCCTGGCCCTACAAGAATTTAACTTCATGGTAAAGCATCGCCCTGGAGTTCAGATGGGAAATGTGGATGCTTTAGCCCGGGTTCATGCCTGCCTGGCTACTGGTGTTACAACCCCAAGGCTGAAACAAGAGGGGGGGGTATGTGACAGTAGGCAGGTGAAATCACCTGGTTGCGTCCTGGATGGACGATACATCTGTCCAAGGTTTAGACTATATGGGGATTTGTTCCACTAGGGGGGAAGTGCTGAGTCCTTCAGCACTGAGGTAATGAGCCCAGCTGAAGATAGTGGGCTCATTAAGGCCTTTATAAAACTTCCCAGCCTGCTTAGGGAGTTGCTCCATCCTGGAACCAGATCTGTGCCTGAACTGACTGGGGACAACATCCTATCTGTGTGCAGTGAGACAAAAGCCTGTGTGGCTAAGCCTCCAACTAACAGGGGCTAGGTATAGCATCAGGCTATACCTGGTGGGTAGCTAGGGAAGCTATGTTGTACAGTAAGTATCCAAGTTGGCCGGATTTGATGTTTCTTATTTTTTTTTACGTTTTTCTGTATATATTGTAAATAAACTGCACCTTTTTGTTTTTTTCACCTCCACTATTGTGCTGTGCCTGTGTTTTGTGTTGTGCACCCATCCAGGGGGTCACACACACCCGCTGCCGAGCGAAACCCGTTACAGTGTTCAAACCTGGTCATGTCTCGGAGGGAGGGGGTTGGTGTGTAAGTGGGAGGAACAAAAGTGATTGATCTGAAGATATCTAAAAAGTTCAGGTCTAGATATTTTGTGAGAGTCACTTAGGGTTTGGAAGGGTATAAAGGAGTCTGGTGCTGTGAAATTGTAAGTTTGAACTAGACTAGCTCTAGGACAAGCATGAAAAGAAGATGGAGGCATCCATGCTGGATAAAAGCCTGGAATGAGGAGGTATGCCATGAAAGGGTTATGGGGTGACTGTAAGGTGTATCAGAACTTTAGACTGTCCCAGATAGATGGGTAGTGTGACGGAGCGTAGGCAGGACAGAACACACAGAGTAGATGGCAAACGCACAAAGCTTTATTGAGACAAACAGACGGCAGTCACCGAATAGGGGAGTTCGCAGGGAGGGTGAATACTCCAGTCCAGGATGACACGGAAGGACCAACACACTTAAAGTCCAGCACCGAGAGCCAAGGAAGAGTCTCTGTAGCAAGTAAAGTCTTCCCCAGCTGTGGGAGAAGGGGGGTCCTAGGCAGCCTTGGGCCTCTGCCAAGCCTGGCCACAAAAGGTCCAGGCCACAGCTCTCGGGCTCCTTCCGTCAGCTACCCAGCGATGAATACCTCGGGAGCTCTGCATCAGCTTCTTAAAACAGGTTGGACCCCCCTAGTCACCTAGGCAACCCGGGGGGGGGGCAGAGCTAGGGTGGCTCAAGCTTGCCTTAAGAATTCCTTTCATATTTGCAGGAGAGGGGAGGGGCATGGATGAGAGATGGCAGAGAGGGAGCAGGGACAGAGAAGGGGCTGGGGAGGGCAGCTGTGACAGGTAGTGTTGAGTAATTAGGTCTTGCAGTGAGCGATGGTCTCTGGAGTGTAGCCATAGTAAATTGGAATCTGATAAGCGGTCACAATCTACTGACTCTATAGCGACCCATGGGGGGGGAGGGGGTCATTTTTACTGCATGATATTTAGGGAGTTGAGCAAGATGTGCAGCTTGGAAATATTTTGCAAAGTTCAGAAGCCCCAGACCACTCTAAGTTTCGGTAAGGTTTGGATGGACCTGGGCAGATGAAGTTTAACAGTGCCCCATACATAAGTGGTGGTGCGACACTAATATGCAGAGGAAACAAAAAGGTATATATATGGGTAGGACCCAATAAAGGTATAATATTTTGGGCAGAATTGTCATTTTTTACAATCATGATACAACCATCCATGAGAGGGGTAGTTTGGACCAGGATGTCATAAGATTGGTAAGGTGTGTTAACATAGGAGGGTAGTTAGCAGAATATAGAGTACTGAGGTCTGCCATCAGCTTGGGTCCTAAATCAGGAATATATTGACTGGACCAAGAGAAGGGTGGAGGACGTTGTAGTTGTGACACAGTTAAGGAGGGTAGAGAGATATTAAGAGCTTTAGACTTTTTGGGATTCACAACCAGGTCCAAAATCGCTGCAAATTGGTCCAGGCATTGGAGAAGGTTGGGTGCTGAGATCAAAGGAGAAGATATGAAGAGGAGATTGTCATCAGAGAAAAAGCATAACTTATGATGATGACCGCCAAGTTCTAATCCTTTAATATTTGTGTTAGTTCTTATCAGCTGTGCTAAAGGTTCATTCGCTAGAAAAGGAGGGGGAGGGGGGCAAGGGGCAGCCTTGCCTCATTCCCCTTTGTATGGAAAAAAGTCTGACTTGCAACCCACATATCTCAAGTAAGCCCTTGGGGAGGTATAAAGGGGTGATATCCATTGGAGTCAAAGGCTTTTTTTATGTCTAAGGAAAGGAAACAGCCGGGTATGCGGCGTATGCAAGCTGCATGTTCTAGCAAAATCACTCTGTGGTCTCGGCTTGGCAGAGGGGGGTTAAAACCCATCTGATCCTTGTGTATCAAGGTGCCTATGATGGAGTTCAGCCATGCAGATAGGATTTTTCTAGGATTTTAACATCCAAGTTAAGAAGGGAGATTGGTGTGTAATGAAGCCATGTGGTGTGATCTGATTGGGGTTCAGGTAGCATAGAAATGACTGCTGTTAGGGAGTCTGAGCAGAAAGAATAACCTTTGAGTAAGGCATTAAATGCATTAACCAATAAAGGTGGAAGGAGGTTAGTAAATATTTGGAATATAGGGCTGTAAGCTGTCTGGGCCAGGCCACTTATTAGACTTTAGGGACTTGATGGACTTCGGGACCTCAAGTTCTGTAATAGGTGTTTCCAGGGAAGAACATTGAGAAGCTGAGAGTGTTGGTAGAGATAGGCTTGAGAAAAATCCAGTGGCCTGCGATTCATCATAGGAGCCGGTCTCAGAGTATAATTCTGCTAGATGTTTGAGGAAGACCTGTAATATTTTATTAGGATGGCTGGTGTGTGAAGTTTTTGTAATCTTTAAATGGACAAGTCTGTGTGTGTGGTCTGAGGTTCACAGTCCCAGGGCTAGAAAAGTGTCAGGTTTGTTTGCGTTCATATAATGTTTATGCCTGGATTGGCGTAGAAATTTTTCATCTGATTCTGTCAAGAAAACATCTATTTCTAGCCTGGTCTTGTCCAGGACAATCTATGAGAAGGTGAGGGGTCTGATTGGAAGGCTTTGTTGGCCTGATGAAATGAGGTTTCTAAGCGCTGATGGATTGCTTGCTGTCCTTTCTTGAGATGTGAGGCTTGGCTGATACAGGCTCCTCTAATTACAGACTTATGGGCTTCCCAAAAGGTCAGGAGAGAGATGTCATCAGTTGTGTTATGTGTCAGGTATTCTTTGATGGCTAGTTCAATGTCCAGTCTGTGGGATGGGTGGGCCATTTAGACTCCATGTAGTGCTAGTTTGTTGGGGTACTAAGGAGGAGAGGGTCAAGAGGACAGCTTTGTGACCAGTCCAGGGGTAAGGTATGATGGTTCAGGATAGGAGGGCTGGGGACATACCTCTAGTCAGAAATATATGGTCAATGTGGGAGAAAGTTTTATGTGGATATGAGTAGTATGTATAGTGTCTTCTAGCTGGGTTATCTTCTTGCCATGTGTCTATGAGAGAGCGTTGTTGGAGTTGTTGGTGGAAGGAGGATGTGGATGGATAAGAGGTTATGGGGGATTTGTCTAAAAAGGGATAAACTAGCTGATTGGAATTGCCACATAGTAAAATTATACCTAATTTATGGGAATCTATTACCTGTAGCAAATGGGAGTTAGGATTGGGATTGGGGCATAGTATGAAGCTATAGTGACCTCTGAGTCAAGGAGGTGACCCACTAGAAAATATAACGGCCCTCTGGGTCCCAGATCCCTGCCTTGGGTGTAAAGGGAGTAGAGCAGTGGAAAGCTTTGAGTACACCTGTGTGTTTAGTTGCGGCAGAAGCCATATAAACCTGTGGGTAGGAAGAGCTGAGATATTTCGGCATATGGCTGGCAGTAAAATGAATCTCCTGCAGGCACACCACATGTGCTTTGGCATGGGCAAAGGATTTGAAGGCCTTAATTTTTTTATTCCCCGAACATTCAGGGTAAGTATATTTATTGGAGCCATGATAAAGGACAGATACAAAGCTGATTGTAGGTGTTGCATCATGGTCACATCATCACCCCTGGGACAGGAATAAGAGAAAGAAAGAGGAGAGAAGTGGGGGAAGCAAGGTTAGTAAAGAGAGAAATGTCTGACAAAACAGGTCAGGAGGCCAAGAGGCCATGATGTGAAAACAGGTAGGTTGTCCATCTGTCTATGTCACTGGGATATAAATGGACGGGAAAAAAACTGTCCTGGGCAGGCCCAACTCACGGCTACCAAGGAAAATGTGAGGGAGCAGTGAACATTAGAGATGAGCGAATTATTCAAAAATTCGGTTCGGCCGATTCGCCAAATTCGCTTCGAGCCGAATATATTCGCTGCGAATTTAACTTATAAAAAGGTGTTTCTAGGCTTCAGAGAGCCTTTATATTAGTGCAGAACACTGTACCTTTAATTTAAATGCCCTTGGAGTCTGCTGGGGAAGAGAAATAATACTGTCAGTCAGTATGACATGCAGATGAGTGCCGTCGATCTTAGAATCACCGCACACTTCACTCATTTGGGCAGTCACGGGGCCAAAACCAGAGTGTGGAGCCACAGTGTGGCGGTGGAGGCAGCAGCAATGGGAGGCCATACAGCACCCTATGACAAAATGGAATCCACCAGCAGTGTGAGGAGACCTGAAAGTGGCACATGGCAGAGTGTGGCGATGGAGACAGCAGCAATGGGAGGCCGTAGAGGGACCCATGAAACACTCTGGACCTGGCAGCAGCATGAGGAGGCGGTACAGGGGCCCATGACAGATTACGGGCCTGGCAGCAGCATGAGGAGTCGGTACGGGGGCCCATGGCAGATTTCGGGCCTGGCAGCAGCACGAGGAGGCGGTACAGGGGCCCATGGCAGAGTGGCGGAGCGTAAGCAGCTAAAATTGAAGGCCATACAGAGGCCTATGTTAAAAAGTCCCCCCAGCAGCAGCGTGGGGAGACGACTATCAAGAGTCCAATGGCAGAGTGGCGGAGCAGAAGCAGCTTCAATTGAAGGCCATACACAGGCCTAGGTTTAAAAGTCCCTCACAGTTAATTCCAATAACGAACTCTACTCCTCCGTGCAATCTACTTACGAGACCCTGGGCAGGTCTGGGTCCAATTTGTGGTAGAGACTGGTTTTGTTCAGCCATGCTTGAGCGAGTAATAACAGGTCTGTGCTGCCCTTTGGTGTCTGGCTTAATGCGCACAACACTGAACGTCCCAGCATTTGTCAACGATTTGCCGTTAAGTGATGCAAACCCGCTGAACCGCGTTCATGAGGAGCCGGTACAGGGGGCCATGAATCAGTATGGACCTGGCAACAGCGTGAGCAGACGACAGAGGCACATGGCGCAGGGTGGCGGTGTAGGCAGCATTATTCTGAAGCCATACACAGGCCTAGGTTAAAAAGCGGAAGCCGTCAGCAGCGTGAGCAGATGACAGAGACACATGGCGCAGGGTGGCGGTGGAGGCAGCAGCAATGGAAGGCCATACAGCACCCTATCACAAAATGGAACCCACCAACAGTGTAAGGAGACCTGAAAGTGGCACATGGCAGAGTCTGGCGATGAAATCAGCAGCAATGGGAGGCCGTACAGGGACCCATGACACACTCTGGACCTGGCAGCAGCAAAAGGAAGCGGTACAGGGGCCCATGGCAGAGTGGCGAAGCGTAAGCAGCTTAAATTGAAGGCCATACAGAGGTCTATGTTAAAAAGTCCCCCCAGCAGCAGTGTGGGGAGACGACTATCAAGAGTCCAATGGCAGAGTGGCGGAGCGGAAGCAGCTTCAATTGAAGGCCATACACAGGCCTAGGTTAAAAAGTCCCCCCAGCAGCAGAAGTGTGGGGAGACGACTATCAAGAGTCCAATGGCTGAGTGGCGATCCGGGAAGTCAGCGTTGTGATTGCAGATGCAATGCAGAGATTCTATGAGGTGATGCCGTGGGTGCGAAGAAGATCATATACCGTCGTACTTCCATCCATAAGACGGAACAACCTGCGAACCGGGAGCTTTATTGCCCTGACCCGCTCCACACGTCGGCGCTGCCGTGCACTTTGGCAGAGACCGACATGCTCAAAGACTGGCTCACCATCTCTTCTACATGTGAATGCAGGGCTGGCACTGCCTTTTTGGCAAAGAAATGCCGGCTTGGCACTCTCCACCGCGGCTCGGCACAAGCCATCATTTCTCGGAAAGGTGCTGAGTCCACCACTTGGAAAGGGAGGGACTGCAGCACCAGCAACTTGGACAGGAGGACGTTCAGCTTTTGCACCGTCGGGTGCGTGCTCGCAAACTGTTGTCTCTTGGAAACGGATTCTAAGAAAGACTGCTGACGGAATCCGTGAAGAGGAGTAGCAGGAGAAGGAGCATCTGAACGAGCGGAAGATGCCAACGAGCGACAACTCCCCTCAGCAGAGGTGTTGGAGCCTTGACTGGCTGATAGAGGGCGATTGACGTCGGGTGACGGAGCAAGTAACGGAGCGGGTGATGGAGCGGGGGCTGGGGTAGGCAGAACCGCCGTATCTTTATCACGGTTTTCCCAGGCCACCGAATGGCGACGCTGCATATGCGGACGCAACGCTGTAGTCCCAACATTGGCCCCCTTGCCACGCTTGACTTTCTGGCCACATAGTCGACATACGGCTACGTTTACTTCCTCGGGCGGCTTGACGAAAAATTGCCACACCGCCGAGTAGGAAACTTTGCCCCCGCTACTCCTCACTGGCTGACTGCTACTTCCTCCGTGCACACTGGCACCACTACTGGCCGTGGTGGTAGGCTGCAGTGGAGCTGGTGCTCTACTCCGAGGCCGTTTGGCTCCACTGACACTGCTGCGACCCTGCTGCCTCCTGGGCAACCCACCGACTGTTTTGCTCGCTGGCAAGCTGGCACCCTCTTCTCCTGATGATGCGGAAGCAATAGCCTGATGACGACGAAGCTGCCAAGTGCGATCAGCCTCATCATCATCAATTAGGGTCTCCGCCTCACTACTAGCCCCCTCGGCTGCGTGTGGGTCAGGAGACAGACCTGTCTCTAGACCGGCTACCGAGCCACTCTCCTCGCCAGTACTTCTTCGCCTGGCTGCTGAAGAGGCGGATGTCTCCCCCCGTTCCTGACCGCCCTCTGTTAGCTCTTCCTCACTGTACAGTGGGGCTGAGCCAACAGCATGCAATACTTCGCTTGGTGAGGGAACACCAAAAAACAGGGGCAGGTCGAGGACACGTGATTTCAGTGGGCTTGCTCCCGGGCCATGCCAACTAACGGTTGTGTCTGACGTACCCACCGACCGTTGGCTGTAGGTGTCAGAGGTGACCTGGGAAGAGGAAGATGACCGAGTCAACCAATCGATGATGGCAGGGTTGTCGGTGGAGACACGACCGCTGGATGACACCGGGAGCACTGGCCTCTGGCTGCAAATAGTGCTGCCTCGACCCCTTCCTCTGCTGCCACGTCTGCTCGCTCCTGAAACATTGCCTCCTCTGCCACTCCTCTGCGTGTTGTCTGACATACTCTTTAATTCAATAAGCACCCCAAAAATAAAACCAGATTTAACTCTTTGAACGTACAATAGTGGTTGTGAAGCAGAAAGTCAGTTTATTTAGCACAATCGGTCAATTGCAGCTTGCCGTTGGCTGGAAACTGTACGTTTATGTCACTGGAATGCACTAATCACCCAAAAAATATTACCGCCACCCGGCGTGTAAATGGATCTAACTCTTTGAATGTACAATAGTGGTTGTGAAGCAGAAAGTCAGTTTATTGTACACAATCGGTCAATTGCAGCACCAACTGTGCACGACAGCCACCAAAAAAAAAAGGGTGTATGTCACTTTAAATTTTCGATTCTTTGATAGCTGTGGCCCTAAGTAACGATTCTGTGTCCCTGAGTAACGATTCTGTGTCCCTGAGTAACGATTCTGTGGCCCTAAAGTCTCTGTGGCCCTAACTCTGTCCCTTAATACACACAGGTCTGTCTCTCTTGAATGACCGGAGGCTAATGGAGAATTCTAAGATGGCCGCAATTTATAGCTCCACCATTACACAGTGCTGGCTGGCTGCTGATTGGCTAATGCGATCACGTCATGAATGCATTATGGGTCAGCGCGCCTTGTCTGCGCGCCTTCCCAGAGATCCCCGCCCCATCTTCTCTGTCCATTTTCTCCGTCGCCACACATGTCGCCGCCATTTTTGGGAAAATTCGATTCGTGCATCCGAAGTTTGCTAATCTTCGGGTTCGTCGCGAATAGAATTTTTCCAAATCTTCGGAACGAATTCCACTTCGTCATGTTCGATTCGCTCATCTCTAGTGAACATCTTCAGAAGCCACATACCAAAAACAGGATATTAAATATCCGTTTGGTAGAGGAGTCAGGCCAAGGATAGACTATTGGGAATAAGATGTCAGCCTGCAGATATAAGCAGTTGGTAAGTGTATGCATTGTTCAAAGAGGCTATGCTTGGCTGGGTATCATGGGCATTAAACAGCATTAGACCACTGCTGGATGAAAGGGTGATCCGTTTGTTATTTTGTTGTCCAGCTATTGGTAGAAGGTTTAGCTAACAGCATTGAGCTGTTAGTTGCAAAAATTGTAGAATTATACTAAATATATATTTTTTTGTTTACAAACGTTTTTATTTTTTAAGAAATAGACTTCAAAATGGCATTACAGCTTCAAATAGAATATACAAGAGAAACAAGGAACAACTGCAGTATTCATTTCAAAGGTGAAATTATGTAGAATAAAGGGAAAAAGAGAAAAGAAAAAAAAGAGAAAAGAAATTAAGTACATGAGCAATATAGGTAGAGAGGGAGGCAGAGTTATAAAACGATCAACAAAGTAACTCAATCAATCAAAGCATAAATGGTCCTTATTGATCTAGTAAATGCCTGTGAGTTCTCCAAAGTTCCCATTTTCTGACAAATAAATGCATCTTATCCAATAGAGTATAATGAATTCTCTCCATGAGCATCACCGCATCAACTCTGCAGAACTGTGGTCAATGGTACTGTAAGGGATTTCCAATGGAGGGCAATAGCCCATAGGGTGGATATACAAATGCTATGGATTAGCCTCATGTACTCAGTCTGAACTCCCGAGATAGGGGCTCCCAGTAGGCAGGACTGCATAGACAGATGCACCGGAGCACCTGCCACTGCAGAGGCAACTTCAGAAATTTTGTGCCACACCAATGAGAGGCTTGGGCAGGCCCAAAATATATGCACTAGAGTACCAGCAAGGCCACAGCCCCGGAAACAAAGGTGGGACATCCCTGGATACATGGCGTGTAGTCTAGATGGGGTATGATACCATCTGGTTATTACTTTGAGGGCCGTCTCACGGACAGAAAGAGATCTAGAGCTCTTAAACACATTATCCACCATGGAATCCCAATCCTCATCAGAAAAAGTGACATCACTATCAGCCTCCCATTTCTGTCTATAAAGAGGGGGTGAGGGAAAGAAAGTAACCAAAAATTGGCGATACAAATCTGAAATAAGACCCCTGCCCCTAGGAGAGTCACGGCTAATATGTTCAAAAAATGAAATCGGAGACGAAGGTGTAAGACCAAAATGTGAATTAAAAAAAAGTCTAATCTGTCGATAATGATAATATTCACGAAGCAGAATATAAAAAAGTATGCGTAGCATCTCAAAAGTGATACAAGATCCTCCTCTCTGAAAGTCAGATGACCTAATAAAGGACCTATCATACCACCAACGGAATACCTGTGAAGATGAGAATGCTGTAATAAAATTTGGGTCACCAAAAAATGATGAACCTGGTGAGACAGAGGAGACAAGATTCAATTTAAGTTTATAACGGGATGAAAACATCAATGATTGGGCAACAATGGAATTATAGAGCAATAACGAGCGGGGGGGTGAAATTTGGACCATAATACACCTGGTAAATAGAACGGATGTATAGACTGAGATACAAATCTGATCCATGGGACCTGGGAAGTAATAGTCACCCATTGTGATAGCTGTGCGAAACGGGCTGACAGCTAGTAAAGCCAGAAATTGGGGAGACCTAGCCCTCCCACCCATTGTGACCGGTAGAGGACCGATGAAGTAAAACGAGGGCATTTGTTACGCCAAATAAAATGATTAATAATCCTTTGAAAGTGATCTAAGAACGTTTTTGAGACAGGGATTGGGAGTGATCTAAATAAAGTAATTTAGGAAAGACATTCATTGTTACTGCCGTGACTCTGCCAAGAATGAGATAGGGGATCCATGCCAGATCTTCAATAGAGGTGAGAGGCGTGACACACATGGTGGGCAATTAGCAGCAAATAATTTTGAGTATCTGGGGGTGAGGTTTATACCTAGATATGAAATCTGATCTGTAGCCCAACGAAATGGAAAAGAATTGCGGAGAGATGCACCCAGGGAATCAGGAACATTAATAGGCAGAACTACTGATTTAGTAAAATTTACAGTAAGACCTGATACTGTTACAAAGTCATTCAATAATGAGCAGAAGTCAGGCAATGACACCAACAGTTTAGTAAGGAAAAGCATAACATCATCTGCATACATACAAATTGTGAAATGTGAACCAATAATGGGGAACCAGAAATGTCTGAGTGTGATTATTGCAATTGCCAAGGGTTCCAAAACAAGCGCCAATAATAAGGGTGAAAGAGGACAACCCTGACGGGTACCTCCGCCTAGTGTACAAAATACAGAATTGCAGCCTGGAAGTCTTATTCTTGTTTTGGGGGGAGTCATACAAAGCATGTACACCAGACAGAAATTCATCACTAAAGCCCATCTTCTGCAGTAATGAAAACAAGTATGGCCAGAGGACACTATCAAAGGCCTTGTTAATGTCCCGGCTCAGCAACAAAACTTCTTGAGAATGCAAATTGACGTCCTAAATAACATTTAATGTGAGAGGAATATTGTCCGTGATAAGTCTGCCTGGGATAAATCCGATTGGTCCGGTGAGACCAAAGAGGAGATAATGGGGCCAACCTATCTGCCAGAATGCGGCTAAATATTTTCAGATCGTTGTTCATCACTGAGATTGGTCTATAGTTTTGAGGTAAATGATGGTCTTTCAGGGGTTTAGGTAATAGAGACAGGTTAGCCAAGAGTATCTCCTCAGGAAACCTACCGCCCTGCAAAACATCATTGAATAATGACATCAAAGAGGGAGCCAATGTAGGACCAAAATGTTTATAATAACTGGCCATGAACCCATCGGGGCCGGTGCTGTGGAAGTTCTGAGTGCGCTAATCACACAGGATATTTCCTTCAAAGTGCATGGGGCATTGAGAGAGGATATCTGAGAGGGTGAGAGAACAGGGAGGGGTATAGAATCAAGCCATGAGCCATTTGAGGAAGCAGAAGTTGGTTGCAGAGGAGCTAATAGGGTGGAATAAAATTTTCAAAAATACCCAGGACTTCACGAGGAAGAGAGGAGATACTGCCGGATTTAGTATGTAACTTGTAGATATGTGGGGGTCGTATTGAAAGGTTTAATTTCTATGTGAACATAGTAGACGCTGAATTACTATGTAATAAAAAGGAGGCCTTCGACCAGCGTAGAGCTTTTTCAGTTTTCTGGGAAAGTAAAGTATTCAGTTCTAGACGCTTTTGCGATATCAAGGTTTGTTACGGAGAGATGGATTGCCATCATGAGCCCTATAATGTGATTCTAATTCTCGGATAAGTTTCTGAATTTGTTTCCACCGCTCTCTATTTCTAGAAGAAGCCATAGAAATAAGGTGACCTCGCAGGACTGCCTTATGGACTACCCACAAGATGGCCGGGGAGATATCAGGAGTTGTGTTTGACTGAAAGTATTCTTGAATGGAAGTAACTACTTCATGGCGGGTGTTAGTATCCGTAAGCATAGAGTCGTTAAGTCTCCAGGAGTAGGGAGTAGGGGCTAGACCTATAAAAGTGATAGACAGCGCGATAATATTATGATCTGACCAGGGACTTAAATGAATGCAAGCTTTCCTAGAGTTAGCCAGCAGAATGGGGGAGCAATAGATATAATCTAGTCTAGCATAAGAGTCATGTGGGTGGGAGTAAAATGAATAATCTCTAGCTCCTACATTATGTGCCCTCCAGGAGTCTACCAGTTGAAGGGTGTCTAATTTTTTAAATAAATAAATATGCAGTGCTAGAAAAATATAGAGAAAAGAAAATCATAATATTGGTATGTCTATGTACAACAAAAGTATAGGAGTCCCATCATAATAATGGAAAGTTCCATAGGAATAACATCCAAAAAATTGTAGCAGGTGTTCCGTATCTAGTGATATAGGTGCCAGAATCCGGTAAGGATCTGGTTAAGTTATGCACTTACCAGAAGTACATATAATATGAGCATTATATGTATAATCCTGATGATGGAGTCATCTGGATCTGGTCAGAGGCTGCGGTGTCATCCGGCTCACCAGTGGACACACAAGATGAATTCTCACACTCGGGGTCACACTTCGCTCACAGACTCATCACACAGCTATGGGTATGGGTATTGGCTCCACACTCCCAGACAGGCTCCACCTTGTAATGCTCGCAATAAGCAAGCCAGGACAAAAAATGGTGCTAATAGTGTAGTTAAGACGCCTAGCTGTACATGGCCACCAGGAAGGCCACTTATTGACCTAATGTGAGTTTTATCATTTTTGTATCTTGGATTTGTTACAATACTTAATAAAAGTGGTACTACACTATTAGCACCATTTTTTGTCCTGGCTTGCTTGTTGTGAGCATTACAAGGTGGAGCCTGTCTGGGAGTGTGGAGCCAATACCCATACCCATAGCTGTGTGATGAGTCTGTGAGCGAAGTGTGACCTCGAGTGTTAGAATTCATCTTGTGTGTCATCTTGTGTGTCCACTGCTGAGCCGGATGCCACCGCAGCCTCTGACCAGAACCTCCTTGATTACTTGAGAAAAAGGGTTTCCTCTCAGGGCTTTCCCATTCCTGCTTAATGGTATCAACCAGGGAACTATGGACTGGAAAGACCCTAGTCTAACATACAAACCTTGATACATAAGGAGTCCTGGTGGTCCGCCTTTTATAGTACTGTGCTTACGTCTTTCCTGTCCCAGAGGGAGGAGCTCTGTCTCAGGAAGGATGTCCTGGAGGACGTTTGGAGAAATGAAGATTAGAATAACTGAGAGACAAAAGCCAGAAATAGATCAGTGGCTGCATGCACACCTCATTGTTAGGCTGCAGGTAGAGAGGCAGAGATGAGGCAGGATTTATCATGAAATACAAATTAAAGTGTATTATTCCACAATTTAAAAAGAACTGCAGGTAGTAAATGCAGAGAGGAGTTGCAGATGATACGATGGTGGGTAGTACGTACAGGAGAGGAGTGTGGAGGTATGACAGTGATCGGTACATACAGGAGAGGAGTACGGAGGTATGACAGTAATCGGTATGTACAGGAGAGGAGTGTGGAGGTATGACAGTGATGGGTATGTACAGGAGAGGAGTACGGAGGTATGACAGTGATGGGTATGTACAGGAGAGGAGTACGGAGGTATGACAGTGATCGGTATGTACAGGAGAGGAGTGTGTGAAGTATGACAGTGATCGGTATGTACAGGAGTGGAGTACGGAGGTATGACAGTGATGGGTATGTACAGGAGTGGAGTACGGAGGTATGACAGTGATCGGTATGTACAGGAGAGGAGTACGGAGGTATGACAGTGATGGGTATGTACAGGAGAGGAGTGTGGTGGGTATGACAGTGATCGGTACATACAGGAGAGGAGTGTGGAGGTATGACAGTGATGGGTATGTACAGGAGAGGAGTACGGAGGTATGACAGTGATGGGTATGTACAGGAGAGGAGTACGGAGGTATGACAGTGATGGGTATGTACAGGAGAGGAGTACGGAGGTATGACAGTGATGGGTATGTACAGGAGAGGAGTACGGAGGTATGACAGTGATGGGTATGTACAGGAGAGGAGTACGGAGGTATGACAGTGATGGGTATGTACAGGAGAGGGGTACGGAGGTATGACAGTGATGGGTATGTACAGGAGAGGAGTACGGAGGTATGACAGTGATGGGTATGTACAGGAGAGGAGTACGGAGGTATGACAGTGATGGGTATGTACAGGAGAGGAGTACGGAGGTATGACAGTGATCAGTATGTACAGGAGAGGAGTACGGAGGTATGACCATTCCCAGGGAGGAGTATCTCAGGAAGGGTCTATACTCCACCATAACTCTGGTTCTCGGAGTGTCAGGTCCCAGCGGGTTCTCCTGGTGTCTCTCCTGTTATTCTGTCTCAGACACATCAGAGGAACATGGTGGGAGATCGGCCTGAATGTCCTTCCTAGGAGGGAATACCGGAGCCATTCTGAGGCCCATTTAATGGCCGGCAATGAGGAGGAAACCAACACTGAGAAGTAGATGCTGAGATATATACAGCACGGGGCAGCACAGTGGCTGAGTGGTTAGCACTTCCACCTGGCAGTACTCGGGTTGTTGGTTCAAATCCCAACCATGGCACCACCTGCCTGGAGTTTGCATGTTCTCCCTGTGCCTGCGTGGGTTTCCTCCGGGTACTCTGGTTTCCTCCTACACTACAAAGACATGCTGGGATGTGAATTGTCTCCTACGTTGTCCCTAGTATGTGTATGTATGAATGTGAGTTAGGGCTCTTAGATTGTATGCCCCTCGGGGGCGGGGACTGATGGGAATGTACAATATAGATGTAAACTGACGGCGCTATATAAGTACCTGGAATAAATAATAATAATACACCCAGATCATCGATGACGAGGAGGAAGGTTCGGTCACAGATGATTGGTCTGTCTATAGCAGGGACAGGAGCCGGGACCAGAAATAGGAGATCCACCTGACTTATCCGTTTACTCTGATATGGAGAAGATCCCATGCTGGCCCTATGGTGGCCGTGTGTTCAGGATGGAGACCGACAATCACAGGACCTTTTAGAAGCCAATCTAAAATGGCTGAGAGGAGGAAAGTGTTCCCGGGACAGGAAGTGACACAAACAGGAAGTGACAGACAGGAAGTGACTTCCTAAAGATTTATACAGAGGGTGCAGTATGGAGAGCAGACACTAGATGGTGCTGGTCCAGCAAAAGTTGAATAGTATAAAACAACAGGGAAAAAACCCTGAAAAGCAAAAGATGATGGTGGCTCGTAAACTTCCTATTTAGCAGCTTGATGTCATTGTCCCACTCTACAGGTTACATCACATCACGTGACTTCCTCAGGAGTTGGCCATCGGACGTACAGCTGCCTATATATACCATTATAATCCTTAATAGACTAATTGGGCGCCATTATGTTGTAGCCTGTCTGTCCCTTATTTGGCAGCCATTTTCCCTTGGTCTAATATAGTGTTTTTACATTACAGTGGATTAGATCTCCCTCCTCCATTTTGTTGTAGCCCTCCTGTCCCTCCTCCGGCGGCCATTTTCCCTTAGTCTGATATGAATGCTGGCACATTTTGTCCCCTGATATTAGACATTAGCCGGGTGATTGTATACACACAGCGGGCAGATCTCAATCAATGTCACCCCCTAGTCTATACTGTCACGGGGTTGGCCAGCCAATCATGTGGCTCCTATTCTGTCCTTTCAATGACCATTCCTAGTACATAGGACTCATCTTCCATACTACATTCATGATACAACAAGATGGAAACTGTTATAGAGTCATTGTACAAATCCTGTGACCCGACTTGTATCCGGGAATATTGCATGGCCTTCTACTTCCTGCTTCCTGTTCTATGCTGACCTGGATGCAGTTCTGTTGTACAACATGATTCCTCACACCAGCAGCTTGTGTTGTCTTCATTCCTGTACATGAAACATGGTGTCAGAAGTGACTGGAATCAGGACTGAGCCTCTTGTTTGGAGCGCAGCAGCTTTGGGAAACACAGGTTTGTGAACTACAGCCTGAGACTGAGGATTGTCTGAGATTTGATAGCTCAGAGGCTTCCTGACAATATGGCTGCCATGAATGGCATACCTCCCCCAGAGGGGATGACAATGAGTGGGGATTGGAGCAGCAATTGGGAATCTTTCAGAGCTGAATGTGAAGATTATTGTCTGGCTACAGGCTGGAATGAGAAATGTGCAGGAGTGCCGGCAGCAACTCTGAGAAGAGTCATGGGCAGTGAATGCAGGCATGTGTATAAACACAATGTGACCCTCACAGCAGATCAGCAACACAATGTTACAGCCATTGTAAATGTACTGGAAGATGATCTCATACCTGCTACAAATGTCATTTATGAAAGGGATGTGTTTGGATGCTGCAAACAAGAAGAGGGACAATCTTTGGATCACTTTGTTACACACTGGAGAGAAAAGGCAGCAACTTGTGAATATGGCACTCAGAGACCAATTGATAAGGGACACAATTGTTGTTGGTATAGCTAGCGAGAGAGCACACGCAGGCGCCTCCTAAGAGAACATGAGTTCACTCTACACACAGCCATTGAGACGTGCCGTACAGCAGAGCTCACTGACAGACGTCTGAAAGTTATGGAACAGGACAGACAGCAGACCGACAGCATAAACATTGCAATGCAGCATGGCAACAGGAACAAACTGCAGCAACACCGCCTGATGAGCACAAATACTGCCAACCCTACAGCTTGCAGATACTGTGGGACTGTGCATGAAAGAATTAAAGAGCCGTGTCCAGCTTATGGGGAGTCTTGGAAGTCTTGTGGAAGAACAAACCATTTTACTAACGTTTGTTTGTCAAGTAAACGACGGCCATCAATAGGCAAATGACACAACGTGGAGAACACATCCACATATGAGGAAGAGACACACACCACTGAAGTTATAGACAGCAGTGAATTGATGGGCCTACCTCCCCCCACACAGATCACCTACCTCCCCCCACACAGATCACCTACCTCCCCCCACACAGATCACCTACCTCCCCACACAGATCACCTACCTCCCCCCACACAGATCACCTACCTCCCCCACACAGATCACCTACCTCCCCCCACACAGATCACCTACCTCCCTCACACACACACCACTGAAGTTATAGACAGCAGTGAATTGATGGGCGCTGTGCAATCCAGAGGAAAGAAATGTCACTTTACATGTAAATAATAATCCCCAATCCTGTCACCTCCATTCAGGAACAACGTGGGATGTAATGTGCTTCAGAGACAAAATGGTGTCAGCACCAGAAGCACGTCTACTGCCAAGTGACACCAGATTAAAGTTATACTCCGGTGCGATGATGAAATCTCTAGGGCTCTTCAAGACAGAATGTGCCATACGTGGACTACCACACAAGCTGGAGTGTGAAATTGTGGAAGCAGCCAAAAGCCACTGTTGTCTGGCTCAACCTGTGAGCGTCTAGGGCTGATACGTTTCTCCGTCCCTGCAGAGTGCAATGTGATGGACAATCTATCCAAGGGGCCCTTGACAAAACAACTGCTGATAAAGGAATTTAGTGATGTGTTTACTGGGCCAGTAGAATCTGTACCAGGGGAAGTTCATTTCCACCTTGATGTGAGTGTCCCTCCAGTCCAATGTGCACCACGCAATGTGCCGGTGGCATTAAAACAGGCAGTTAAGGCACAGCTTGACCAGTATGAGGCCAATGGACACTTGGCACCAGTGACTGACCCAACTGACTGATAAGTAACATGGTGATTGTAAGGAAGCCAAATAAGCTACGAATTTGCATAGATCCCAAATTCTTAAATATGGCACTGAGACGATCTCACTACATCATGCCAACTCTCGAGGATGTTTTGTACAAGCTGCCTAAGGCACGTCTGTTCACACTTGTTGATGCCCGGGATGCATTTTTACAGTGTAAGTTGGATGATGCAAGTAGTTACATGACAACCTTCTGGACTCCGTGGGGCAGGAAAAGATGGCTCAAACTGCCTTTTGGGGTATCAGTTGCACCAGACGCGTATCAACATAAACAACATGAACTATTGGCTGGACTCGGTGGTATTGAACCAATAGCTGATGACATCCTTGTGATTGGCTGTGGGGACACAGATGAGGAAGCAGATCAAGATCATGATGGCAAACTGCTGGAACTGATGAATCATTGTAGGCAGGTAAAATTGAGACTTGGCATGAAAAAGCTGCAATTCAAGGTCAAAGAAGTCCGCTTTCATGGACACATTCTAACCTGGGAGGGTTTGAAGGCTGACCCAGAAAAAATCAGAGCCATACTGGATATGCCGCAGCCAGCAAATGTGAAATCCCTGCAGCGCTTCATTGGATTTGTTACCTACCTAGCAAAATTCCTACCGCACCTCTCAGAGGTCTGTGAGCCATTGAGAAGGCTTCTGGACAAGGACGCTGTTTGGCATTGGCTTCCTAAGCATGATAATGCAGTGCAGGACAACAAACGCTTGGTCACGGACACACCTGTCCTGAAGTACTATGACCTTACAAAACCTGTAACTATTCAAAGTGATGCAAGCAAAACTGGACTTGGGTGTTGTCTATTGCAAGCTGGCCAGCCTATCGCTTTTGCTTCAAGGGCACTGACTCTACCGAACAAAACTACGCACAAATAGAAGAGGAATGTCTGAGTATAGTGTTTGCCTGCCAGCGCTTTCACCACTACCTCTATGGGCGCGACGAGATCACGGCAGAAACTGACCATAAACCTCTGATTTCTATTTTCCAGAAACCACTTTTGTGTGCACCCAAACGTCTACAGAGCATGTTGTCACGTTACAAAACTATTGCCTAAATGTTGTCTATAAACCTGGTCCTGAAATGTACATTAGTGACACTCTTAGCAAAGCTACAGCAGCAGGTGGTACACCTGAGTATGCACAACACACAGTTTGCAATGTTCAGCGGGACCTGGAGGTCCTGTCACAGATTAATCATTCAGACTATTTATACGTCACGGACCAACGATTGCTTCAGATAAAACAGCACACTGAAACCGATGAGAGTTTGTAGGCTCTTAAATATGTTGTCCTGAACGGTTGGCCTGATTCCAAGTTGGAAGCCCCATTACTTGTGAGAGAATATTGGACTTTCACAGATGAAATCGCCATCCAAGATGGAATACTGTACAAGGGGCCAAGGGTCATCATTCCTAAATCTTTAAGATGGGAGATGCTGACTCGTATTCATGCCAGTCACATTGGAGGAGAAGCATACTATAGGCAAGCACGTGATACCCTATACTGGCCCAACATGCAGAACGAGATTAGAGACTTTGTTAGCTGTTGCTCGGCATGCAATGAATATGTGCAGGCACAACAGAAAGGACCTATGATGTCGCATGTGCTGCCCACCCGGCCTTGGCAAATTGTAAGCATGGACTTACTGAATTATGCTGGGCAGGATTTTCTACTAATTGTTGATCACTATTCCGAATTTTGGTAGATTGAGCGACTTCCTGACCTGTCTGCTGATACTACCATCAAGCGTTGTAAAGCACAGTTTGCACGTTATGGCCAGCCGGATAGAGTCATCTCGGATAATGGACCTCAATTTGCATGTGAGCAATTCAGACGGTTCTCTACAGATTGGGGATTTGAGCATGTTACCTCATCCCCGAGGAACCCGCAAGCCAATGTCAAAGCGGAATCGGCTGTCAAGATAGTGAAGAATCTTTGTAAGAAGGCCAAGTTTGATGGTACTGATCCGTGGAAGGCCATTCTACATTGGAGGAACACCCCATCTGAAGGCATGGACAGTAGTCCTGCACAGCGCTTGATGTCTAGGAGACTGAAGACTTCATTGCCTGTGGCCAACAAATTACTTGATCCTTCTGTGGTTACAGGTGTCCCGGCAAAACTGCAGCGGAGGAAACAGATTGCCAAACTGTCATACGATGTGTCTGCTAAAGACTTACCTGAACTAAGCATTGGAGAGCCAATCCGCATGAAGCCGCTTCCAGGTGACAGGACCGTTCGCTGGAGACTAGGTTCCTGTGTTCAGAGGGTTGCTCCTCGATCATATCTTGTGGATGTAGAAGGCAGTCTTTACCGCCGCAATCGAGTGGACCTGCGAAGGGCAGAACGATTCACCACACAAGCCTATGAGCATCCTGCACGTGATCCTCCTGAGGTGCTCAATGCCCCGAGTCCTACTGGACCATATACTCAAAGCAGAGAGAACTCCGCTGTCATATCGGGATACAATGAGGATGACATAATGCAGCCACATATCCCGACAAGTTCTTCTCTGCCAAACACACCAGCCAGGAAAGAGGGTCGCTCCTTATCAACACCTTCTGGAGCTGAACGGATTTCCCCAGGAAAATCCCTGTGGCCTTGCGTAGTGGTCGAGTTTCCAGACCACCAGATAGACTCAATCTGTAGTGTATCTACCAGTCACACAGCATGCCATGTTCAAGACTGTTCAGGATCTGTTTTAGTTTCATTGTTTACAAGGTTTGAATGGAATGTAAAAAAGGGAGACGTTATAGAGTCATTGTGCAAATACTGTTACCCGACTTGTATCCGGGAATATTGCATGGCCTTATACTTCCTGCTTCCTGTTCTATGCTGACCTGGATGCAGTTCTGTTGTACAACATGATTCCTCACACCAGCAGCTTGTGTTGTCTTCATTCCTGTACATGAAACAGGTACTGTCCGTGTATTAGGGGGACCAATGACACCTTGGCTAGTATTGTAGATGAATCTGGGGGCGTCGGGGGCAATCTTCTTATGTTTATGGCCCTTTAGGGCAGATGTGATTTCTATGTATTTTATGGGAGATTTTCTCTGTATATTGGGAGTTTCCATCTTGTTGTATCATGAATGTAGTATGGAAGATGAGTCCTATGTACTAGGAATGGTCATTGGAAGGACAGAATAGGAGCCACATGATTGGCTGGCCAACCCCGTGACAGTATAGACTAGTGGGTGACATTGATTGAGATCTGCCCGCTGTGTGTATACAATCACCCGGCTAATGTCTAATATCAGGGGACAAAATGTGCCAGCATTCATATCAGACTAAGGGAAAATGGCCGCTGGAGGAGGGACAGGAGGGCTACAACAAAATGGAGGAGGGAGATCTAATCCACTGCAATGTGATGTGTATAACTGCGAGAGCATTGTATTAGACTAAGGGAAAATGGCCGCCCGAGGAGGGACAGGTGGGCTACAACAAAATGGAGGAGGGAGATCTAATCCACTGCACTGTAATGTAAAAACACTATTTTAGACCAAGGGAAAATGGCCGCCAAATAATGGACAGACAGGCTACAACATAATGGCGCCCGATTAGTTTATTAGGGAATATAATGGTATATATAGGCAGCTGTACGTCCGATGGCCAACTCCTGAGGAAGTCACGTGATGTGATGTAACATGTAGAGTGGGACAAAGATGTCAAGCTGCTAAATAGGAAGATTACGAGCCGCCATCGTCTTTTGCTTTTCAGGTTATTTTCTCTGTTGTTTTATACTAGTCAGCTTTTTTTGGACCAGCACCATCTAGTGTCTGCTCTCCATACTGCAGCCTCTGTATAAATCTGTCTGGAGTCACTTCCTGTCTGGTGTCACTTCCTGTCCGGGACTTCCTGTCCGGGGAACACTTTCTTCCTTTCAGCCATTTTAGATCGGCTTCCAGAGGATCCTGTGATTGTCGGTCTCCATCCTGAACACACGGCCACCATAGGGCCAGCATGGGATCTTCTCCATGTCAGAGCACACGGGTAAGTCAGGTGGATCTCCTATTCCTGGTCCCGGCTCCTGTCCCTGCTATAGACGGACCAATCATGTGTGACCGAACCTTCCTTCTCGTCATCGATGATCTGGGTGTATTATTATTATTTATTCCAGGTACTTATATAGCGCCGTCAGTTTACATCTATATTGTACATTCCCATCAGTCCCCGCCCCCGAGGAGCGTACAATCTAAGGGCCCTAACTCACATTCATACATACACATACTAGGGACAACTTAGGAGACAATTCACCTCCCAGCATGTCTTTGTAGTGTGGGAGGAAAATGGAGTACCCGGAGGAAACCCACACAGGCACAGGGAGAACATGCAAACTCCAGGCAGGTGGTGCCATGGTTGGGATTTGAACCAACAACCCGAGTACTGCCAGGTGGAAGTGCTAACCACTCAGCCACTGTGCTGCCCCGTGCTGTATATATCTCAGCATCTACTTCTCAGTGTTGGTTTCCTCCTCATTGCCGGCCATTAAATGGGCCTCAGAATGGCTCCGGTATTCCCTCCTAGGAAGGACATTCAGGCCGATCTCCCACCATGTTCCTCTGATGTGTCCGAGACAGAATAACAGGAGAGACACCAGGAGAACCCGCTGGGACCTGACACTCCGAGAACCAGAGTTATGGTGGAGTATAGACCCTTCCTGAGATACTCCTCCCTGGGAACGGTCATACCTCCGTACTCCTCTCCTGTACATACCCATCACTGTCATACCTCCGTACTCCTCTCCTGTACATACCCATCACTGTCATACCTCCGTACTCCTCTCCTGTACATACCCATCACTGTCATACCTCCGTACTCCTCTCCTGTACATACCCATCACTGTCATACCTCCGTACTCCTCTCCTGTACGTACCCATCACTGTCATACCTCCGTACTCCTCTCCTGTACGTACCCATCACTGTCATACCTCCGTACTCCTCTCCTGTACATACCGATCACTGTCCTACCTCCGTACTCCTCTCCTGTACATACCCATCACTGTCATACCTCCCACACTCCTCTCCTGTACATACCCATCACTGTCATACCTCCGTACTACTCTCCTGTACATACCCATCACTGTCATACCTCCGTACTCCTCTCCTGTATGTACCCATCACTGTCATACCTCCGTACTCCTCTCCTGTACGTACCCATCACTGTCATACCTCCGTACTCCTCTCCTGTACATACCCATCACTGTCATACCTCCGTACTCCTCTCCTGTATGTACCCATCACTGTCATACCTCCGTACTCCTCTCCTGTACATACCCATCACTGTCATACCTCCGTACTCCTCTCCTGTACATACCCATCACTGTCATACCTCCGTACTCCTCTCCTGTACGTACCCATCACTGTCACACCTCCGTACTCCTCTCCTGTACATACCGATCACTGTCATACCTCCGTACTCCTCTCCTGTACATACCCATCACTGTCATACCTCCCACACTCCTCTCCTGTACATACCCATCACTGTCATACCTCCGTACTCCTCTCCTGTACATACCGATACTAAGAGATTGTATAAACGCAGTGCAGTCATTGACCAGACAGGCTTTGTGTAAGCTGAGCTTTGTTCAACCCCTACTGCAGACATGGACAGACTTGTTGCACCCAGCCTCAGTCAGCTTACAACATCATTCCTCCGCTCAAGGCACTCTTCCTACATCCCCGACAGCACCCCCAATGACGGCCCAGTATACTCTGCTAACTACCACATACCAGTCCTCTGCTCCCACTCGCTGCACCTATCCTTTCTTTAACCCTGTAAAGAAGTCCTCTGTAGCAACTGCTCCCTCCTCTGTTCCATCTTCCAGCTCTTCTCTGTCCTCAGCTGCTCCATTCGTTTGCAGACCTGCGTTTACTTGCAGTGCCCCAGTAGTTAAAACCAGAAAAAAGCGAAAATTCTTTCCAACCAATACCATCCTGCCAGTATCCAAACCGGTGAGCCTGCCGTCTGAGAACCTGCTTTCCGTGGTTCAGCCTGGTGCCTTGGTGCCCACAATTCAGCCTGATGTCTTTACCCAGCCTGATGCCTCTACCCAGCCTGATGAACTGATCCAGCCTGATGATCCTATTATGCCAGGTGACTCGGAGCCCACTGTCTTGCCAGATGACTTGGTGCCCGCAGTCGATCCAGACGATCCGGTACCTGATGACCCGGTGCCCGCTGTCATGCCTGGTGACCCGATGCCCGCTGTCGAGCCAGACGATCCAATGCCTGATGACCCAGTGCCCGCTGTCATGCCTGGTGACCCGATGCCTGCTGTTGAGCCAGACGATCCAATGCCTGATGACCCAGTGCCCGCTGTCATGCCTGGTGACCCAATGCCCGCTGTCGAGCCAGACGATCCGGTACCTGATGACCCGGTGCCCGCTGTCGTGCCAATTGACTCAGAGCCCACTGTCGTGCCTGGTGACTCGGTGCCCACTGCCTTGCCAGATGACGCGGTGCCCGCTGTCAAGCCAAATGACCTGATGCCTGGTGACCCGATGCCCGCTGTCAAGCCAGACGATCCAATGCCTGATGACCCAGTGCCCGCTGTCATGCCTGGTGACCCGATGCCCGCTGTCGAGCCAGACAATCCAACGCCAGATGACCCGGTGCCCGCTGTCGATCCAGACGATCCGGTACCTGATGACCCGGTGCCCGCTGTCATGCCTGGTGACCCGATGCCCGCTGTCAAGCCAGACGATCCAATGCCTGATGACCCGGTGCACGCTGTCGATCCAGACGATCCGGTACCTGATGACCCAGTGCCTGCTGTCATGCCTGGTGACCTGATGCCCGCTGTCGAGCCAAATGACCTGATGCCTGGTGACCCGATGCCCGCTGTCGAGCCAGACGATCCGGTGTCTGACCCAGTGCCCGCGGTCATGCCAGTTGACTCGGAGCCCACTGTCGTGCCTGGTGACTCGGTGCCCACTGCCTTGCCAGATGACGCGGTGCCCGTTGGCGAGCCAAAAGACCTGATGCCTGGTGACCCAGTGCCCGCTGTCATACCTGGTGACCCGATGCCCGCTGTTGAGCCAGACAATCCAATGCCTGATGACCCAGTGCCCGCTGTCATGCCTGGTGACCCGATGCCCGCTGTCGAGCCAGACGATCTAGCGCCAGATGACCCGGTGCCTGCTGTCGAGCCAGACGATGCGGTACCTGATGACCCGGTGCCCGCTGTCGTGCCAATTGACTCAGAGCCCACTGCCGGGCCTGGTGACTCGGTGCCCACTGCCTTGCCAGATGACGCGGTGCCCGCTGTCGAGCCAAATGACCTGATGCCTGGTGACCCGATGCCCGCTGTTGAGCCAGACGATCCAATGTCTGACCCAGTGCCCGCGGTCATGCCAGTTGACTCGGAACCCACTGTCGTGCCTGATGAACTGGTGCCCGCCACTCCGCCTGGGGGCCCGGTGCCTGCCGCCCCTCCTGGGGGTCCGGCGCCCGCCGCTCCGCCTGGGGGCCCGGTGCCTGTCGCTCCGCCTGGGGGCCCGGTGCCTGTCGCTCCACCTGGGGGCCCAAAGCCTGCCGCCCCTCCTGGAGGCCCGGAGCCTGCCGCTCCGCCTGGGGGCCCGGCGCCCGCTGCTCCACCTGGGGGCCCGGCGCCTGCCGCTCCACCCGGGGGCCCGGTGCCTGCCACCCCTCCTGGGGGCCCGGTGCCTGCCACCCCTCCTGGGGGCCCGGTGCCTGCCACCCCGCCTGGGGGCCCAGTGCCCGCTGCCCCGCCTGGGGGCCCTGTGCCTGCCGCTCCTCCTGGGGGCCCTGTGCCGCTGGCCGGAGTCCAGCCCGATGTGCCGCTGGCCGGAGTCCAGCCCGATGTGCCGCTGGCCGGAGTCCAGCCCGATGTGCCGCTGGCCGGAGTCCAGCCCGATGTGCCGCTGGCCGGAGTCCAGCCCGATGTGCCGCTGGCCGGAGTCCAGCCCGATGTGCCGCTGCCCGGAGTCCTGCCCGATATGCCGGTCTTTGATATCCCGCCAGTTACCAGACCCGGGCGGTGGAACATTTTGCCCAACTAGGACTGTTTGGAGCGTCCTGAGGCCGCTCCTTGAGGGGGGGGGGGTTACTGTCAGGAATGGACTTGCCAATAATGGTGGGACTCACCTGCCTTGTGGGCTGCAGTACCAGGGCTGGCCAGCGGGTGCTCTCAGCAATCAGAGACTCAACCCTGCAGTCAGCCAAAACACCTGAGGCTGATTGCAGGTGTATTTGAGGGATGGCCAGACCTGCAGTCTGTGCCTTGGTGTGTGTTTTTCTATGGGCCCCTGTATCTTGTTACCTGCATTCCTGTTCCTGTTCCTGCCTGACTGACTCGCTGCCGACCCTGCCTAATCCGGACCTCTGCAGACTTGTCCTGTTTGATCCCTGGCTTGTGACCCCGACCATTCTCTGCCTGACCCCCTGTACCTACCTGCCCGTTAGTTGCTGTACCCGGCTCGTGACCTGACTACTCTCTGCCTGCTCCTCCTGTTCCTACCTGCCTGATTGTTATTGACCCGGCCTGCCTGACGACGCTTGCATTGTATGTACTGTTATCTGTGGGTGGTTTGGTTTGGTTCGTTTGCACTGTGTTATGTTTTAGTATTGCACTGCGTTTTGTATTGTTAGTATTAATAAATTATATTGTTTATAACATATCTGAAGCCTGCGTTTCCCTGCGTCAGTCACATAGCTCTGGTCATACCCGGAGCCCTGACAGACAGAGAGTTGTCTAGCTCTGTGATTCCTATGATGGCTTTTCAGAGAGCATTTGACGGGAAGTGAGGAAGCATTGTATTGTCACCTCAACACCTGCTTTAGCTTGCTTGGCTTATAGGTACAGGGACTGCTAAAGGTGATGATAAACTGAGCTATATTCTCTGACCCCTCATATGGAGGCCAACATAAAAGTCTTAAAAAGACTCAAAATGCCTGTTAGAAAATACCTTGGGGTGGTTACTTTCCAAAATGGGGTCATGGGGCCTCCAAAATAAGTGATAGGTCATCAGGAAATTTGGTGTGTAATTTATGCCCTCGGAGAGCCTGACCGTGCTCTTTTAGTTTTGGTCCCCCTATGTGGCTAGGCTGTGAAAAAGTCCCCATACTCTAGAGGAGTAGCAGAATGTGTTGTGGAATATATTTCTAAGTACGCCTACAATGTTTGTTAGAAATATCATAATAATTGAGAACATTGTGTAAAAATATATATTTTCTTTTTCTTTTCTGCATTTTCAAAAAAAACTTTTGATGAAAAATGACCAAAAAAACTTATTACTTATTACGTGCTTCAGAAAATACATTGGGGTTTTTGCTTTCCAAAATGGGGTCATTTTGTGAGAGTTTCCACTGTCCTGGTGCTCTGGGCAGCCAAATATGTGATTGGTAGTCATGAAATTAGTGTAGATGTGTAATTTATGCTCCCTGAAAACCGCAATGTGTTCCTTGGATTTTGGACCCCTCTATGCATCTAGGCTGTGAAAAGTCTCACACATGTGATATCCCCATACTCAGGAGACATAGCAGAATGTGTTTTGGGGTGTCAGTGTAAGTATGTCTATGCTGTGTGTGAGAAATAACTTGCGAAAATGATACCTTTGTGAAAAGAAAATTTGTATTTAAAGGATAAGTTCACATTTGAGAGCCTGTTGCATGTTCCACCCGTTTTTAGGGTGTAACATGTTCCCACTCCTGCAGCTGCTCCCCATTCTGCTGCCTCTAGTAATGGCAAACCGGGTATCTTCTCCCCGAAATCGCTGTCACTGGTCTAAGAAAACGGCATCCATGCAGGGTTCTGACATCATCCTGTGAATGGGAGAACTACAATTACTGACAGCCCTTGCGGCTGCTGACTTCTAGTTCTCAATGAACTACCAGGGAGCTGCTGAGTGCTCTAGAAAGTTCATTGTCTCTCCTGTCAGTGTGTAACTGCCTGCGAGTACCAGGTATTAGCAGACGGTTTACACTGACAGTATGCAGGAGTCCTGCATGGCATCTGCCACCTGCTGATCGGGGGTGCAATGCTTTCCAGGATCCCAGGGAAAAATAATAATAATTGCACATTTTTCTGCCTTCAAAAGATGTGCATTTATTTTTTTTAATCCTTTAATTTCTTCATTTTCCAAATAATTGAGACAAAAATTACAACCTCCAAAAGGTCATTTGAGGGAATTTGTACTGTCCTAATATTTGGGGGGATTTGTGCCGTCCTGACATTTGGGGGGATTTGTGCCGTCCTGACATTTGGGGGGGATTTGTACCGTCCTTACATTGGGGGGGATTTGTACCGTCCTGACATTTGGGGGGATTTGTGCCATCCTGACATTTGGGGGGATTTGTGCCGTCCTGACATTTGGGTGCGATTTGTGCCGTCCTGACATTTGGGGGGGATTTGTACCGTCCTGACATTTGGGGGGATTTGTGCCGTCCCGACATTTTAGGGCCCCAAGAAATGAGATGGACCATCAGTACATCAGGACTGATCCATTCCCAGATCCATCCCATGGTCTGTAGTCTCTATGACTTTCACACAGAATAAATACACTGATTTGGGCGATTTTACCAAATATCGCAGAATCTGTTTTGGCCTAAATTTATGAAGAAAGATTATTTATTTACTAAGTTTTATCCCAGAAACTAAGAAATACATTTGTTTATAAATTGTAAGTTCCGTATTTTTTGCTTATTGAGGGAATATGGAGCGGCCGGCCCTGTATTCCTCCCGTCGCAGCGTTAGGATACCAGGCCGGCCGCTCGGTTGCTCTCTGCAGCAGATGCTGCTCCTCGGTCCAGCGGTGTCCTCATCACCGCTGGTTTCACTTACCGTCTTCTCTCCCCGGCGCCGGCATCCTTGTTCAAACAATTTTATTAACAATAAACCAGAATGACACAAACAAGGAGACATTACTAATGTACAGTGGACATTGAAGTGGCAGTAGGACATAAAAAATGAATGAAGGTCACAGTGCAAATGTCTATACATTTCTGACAGAAACAGGTAGTTAAGAGTTGATAGCAAATGACGTTATTGTTTTGGCCAATCAGAGTAGTGTCTTGCAAGGGCATTAAAGAAATAGGGGGAAGTTTGGAGGGGGGTCAGGCAGGGGTGTAAGGGGGGGAAGGGGAAGAGGAACAACAACGATGACTCCATGAGCATTCATCAAGTTTACAACAGCCCCTACGTGCTGCGTACGAAGGGCTATTGACAATACCCATGGCGCACAATACACAAATCAAGGGAGAAGGAGTGATTCGTCAAAGTTAGGCGGGAGGAAACGCTCTACCAAGGGGCTCTATATGCGCAAGAATTTAGGGATCCTGTCAAGAATTGTGGCTTCCACCTTTGCATGTATCATGGCTTGTGTTATTCTGGTTTTGACGGCCGCGATACTTAGGGTGGGGGATTTCCAGGATTTCGCTATAACCTGCTTAGCTGCCGTCATAACTTGCATAAGGAGCTTGAATTGCGAATTGGAGATGCCAGGGGGGCATTGAATGAGTAGGGCTGTTGTTGGGTCGGGTCGTAGAGTGATAGTGCTAAGTGTAGATATCATGGTGAAAATTTCATCCCAAAACATTCGGGCTACTGGGCAGTCCCACCACATATGGTAATGTGTTCCTGGGTCCGTACAGCCTCTAAAACAGTTGGGCGAGTAATTAGGGGTAAATTTTGCGATTCTTGCTGGGACCAAGTACCAGCGGGTTAAAACTTTATAATTTGTTTCCAATGCTACAATGTTCTGCGAGGATGATTTTGTGTTAGCCCAAATGTGGTCCCAATCAGATGGGTCAAATCTCTTACCTAAATCCATTTCCCACCTATGGGTATACAGAGGGGGGGACGTGGTAATCGAAGTAGTGAAGAGTGAGTATAAGCAGGAGATAAGCCCACGTCTATGAGGGTCTTTGCAACACGCTCGTTCAAAGAGAGACATGGCATCTGGCCGATTGGTTATTGTAGCGTAGGGGGCGTAAAAGTGTTGTAGCTGCAAGTATCTGAATATCTCGGAAGCTGGGAGGCTATGTGTTTCCCGCAGTGAGGCAAAGGATTTAAACTTATTCCTCTGTAGGAAATTATGTGTACGGAGCAAATTATCAGAGGACAAGGCTTTGAATAATAGGGGTGTCTGCCAGGCCGGGGGAAAAGCTGGGTTTCGTAGAAACGAGAGCAGAGGATTATGTAGTGATTGGAGGAGAAAACAAGTTTTCAGTTTGTCCTATAAGCATAAAAAAGTGAGAAGTGATGGGGTTGGTTATAGAACGGCGGTCTATTGGCCTCAACCAGAGTAAGTTAGCTGTAGATAAGGGGTCACATTCTATCGATTCAAGGGCAACCCATTGAGGGTTTATAAAGGTTGCATGATATTTAGGTAACTGTGCTAAATGCGCTGCTTGATAATATTTGCTGATGTCGGGTAAGCCTAGACCTCCATTGAGCTTAGGGCGATAGAGGGTGGAGCGAGGTATACGAGGACGAGTATTGCCCCATACATAGGAAAAGATTCGACGCTGCAGGGGGGGGGGCCTGGGACTGGGAGGACTCTAAATAGATATAGGATTTTTGGGAGGATTAACATCTTGATAACTGCTATTCTGCCTAGCCATACGAGGGGTAGGGAAGACCATTTGGTCAGAAGGGCAGAAAGATGGTTTAGCATTGGACGATAGTTAGCTGCGTAAAGGTCTGATAACTTAGGAGTCAGTTTGATTCCTAAGAAGGGGATATGACACTGTGACCAAGGGAATGGTAAAATCTGCTTCAGATGCATCAGCTCTATAGGGGGGAGAGAAATGTTGAGTGCTGTTGATTTATTGGGATTTATTATTAAACCAGAGAGCGAGCCAAACGCCTCGAGAAGCCGGAGTAGGGAAGGAGAGGAAGTCAATGGAGATGTGAGAGAGCAAGACGTCATCCGCAAAGAGACATAACTTATGATGTGTGCCCCCTATCTCGAGTCCCCTAACATCTAGGTTAGCTCTGATTAAGAGGCCCAGAGGCTCTATAGCCAGTGCAAAGAGCAAGGGGGACAGAGGACAGCCCTGTCTCATGCCTCTAGAGATCGGAAACTGAGCTGACCTGTGCCCCAGATACCTAATTCTGGCCGAGGGCTCTCGATACAGTGAGAATATCAAGGTTAAAAAGTGTGGGCCAAAACCAAAACGGTGCAAAATATAGTTGAGGTATGGCCATGAGACTGTATCAAATGCTTTCCGAATATCTAAGGACAGGAAACGGGCGGGAATATTGCGAGACCTGGCTAAATTTGCCAAAAGGGATGCATGTCTGATGTTATCTCCCGCTTGTCTAGTTGGGATAAAGCCCACTTGGTCGTTATGTATTAGAGAGCCAATACACAGGTTAAGATGTGAAGAGAGGATTTTTGCTAACAGTTTGATGTCAATGTTGAGGAGAGAAATTGGCCTATAATTGGACCACTGCGTATCGTCAGAATTCGGCTTTGGGATCATTGATATGTTCGCTTGCACTGTTTCATGGTTGAAGGTTTGGCCAGATAGTAAAGTGTGAGGAGATGAGCAAATTTTTTATAATAAGTGGCTGAGAAGCCATCTGGTCCTGGGCGTTTATGTAGTTTTAGACTTTTAATAGCATCTAAGGTTTCGGCTGGGGAAATGGGTCGCTCAAGTGTCGCTAATTGGCACTCTGAGAGTTTCGGGAAAGAAATGGAAGTTAGAAGGGTATCAGCTTGTGCGGGGTTAAAAGGTGTGGAAGAAGAATAAAGCTGTGACAGGTGTTTATGGAAAGTCTGTAGAATGTGTTCTGGGTTACTAGTGAGGTTGCCAGAAGAGGTGCGTATCCGGATAGGTCTAGTGAGCTGGTCGAGCCTGCGAAGTGAGAGGGCCAGGAATGTATTGGGTTTATTTATCCTAGTATAATATTTGTGCCTAGATCTACCGAGTGAGAGTTCCACTTGATCTGTGAGAAAGAGATCTAGAGCCAATCTAGATCGCTCCAGGGCCTCACGGTTGGTAGGCGTAGGAGCCGCCTGGAAGGCTTGATGGTAACGATCATATGTTTGCTCCAGTGAGAGACGTTGTTGTCTTTTGGTTTTATTTAAGAAGGATGCTTTGCTAATGCAAAACCCTCGCAATATCGGTTTATGCCCTTCCCATAACAGGAGAGGGGAAATATCAGGCAATTGGTTAAGAGAAAAATAGTCTTTAAGGGCTGCTTCGATTTCTAGACAGTGAGCTGGATTTGCAAGCAGGTTATCGTTAATGATCCAAGAGGATTCAATGGGGGATGGGGCTAACGAGGTCATAGTCGTGAATACGGCGCAATGGTCAGACCAAGGGATTGGAATTATTTCAGAAGTCAGGAGCCGGGGGGAAGAGGCGGTGGTAATGAAAATATGATCTATCCTGGAGAATGACCGGTGGGGGTGAGAATAGAAGGTGTATTGGCGTTTAGTCGGGTTGAGTTCCCGCCATGTATCTATCAAAGAATAACATTGTAGTATGGCTTGGAAGGTTTGTTTAGAGGCAGGGACAGGGGATGGTTGAGGAGATTTGTCGCGAAAGGGATATATTACACTGTTAGAGTCTCCGTTAACAATTAGAGTTCCGCGTTTATGGTGGTCTATAACCGAGAGTATGTGGGAAAGGAATGGTAAGGGGTTTTGGTTTGGGGCATAGTATGCAACAATGGTAACATCTACGTCTAGGAGTTGCCCTACTAACAGGAGGTAACGACCCTCCAGGTCTTTGATTTCGGTGCCTAGCGTGAAAGGTGCTGTGCAATGGAAGGCAATCAGTACCCCCCTGCGTTTGGTGGTGGCAGAGGCTGTATAGACCTGAGGATATCGAGGGCCAAAAAACTTAGGGGTGGAGTTGGGAGTGAAGTGCGTTTCCTGTAGATAGACCACGTGAGCTTTAAGTGTAGCAAAGGTTCGGAAAGCCTTATTACGTTTCTGTGGAACATTAAGGCCCTGTACATTCAGGGTAAGAATATTTAACAAGCCCATGGGGAAAGTGCATAGTGGTTTGGAGAGCATGGCACTACTGCCCGGGATGGAGCCTGACGATTACTGTGGGGGATGAGAACGTTGCGGAGTATGTTGCGCAAAGTCATGGAGTCATGTTGGGGGGAGGGGTAAGGTATGAGAGAGGTAACATGAAAGAAGGGGTGTAGGAGGCCATTTGAGGCCTAAAAGGTGGGTTCCCAAGGACACCCTGGATCAGGGTGGTCTAGGGAGCAATAGTAGCCCAAGTGTTATTAAATAACTAATAACACAGGGGCAGGGGTGGAGTGTGCAGGTATGCAGACCGTGAGGATGACAGCAATGTGATTAATAAATGGTGGTGAGGTCCCGGTAGAAAAAACAGGTGTATATATAAAAATAAAAATAAAAAATCTGAGAAAATCAGGTTGTCCCAGACTCAGATGGCACTAGCAGTACTAGTGAGACATCTTGGGTGTAGGGGTGTGGCATCGCATGCCACCAAAGCCTAGGCTCCCAAATACAAGCTAAAATGGAGCCCAGGAGGGGGGGTGCAGAACAATCCCCAGGTTGCGGGGCAAGCAAAATTTAACAGGTAGAGGGAGAAAGGATATCAATGGTGTTAACCGCAATGATAGTCAAAAAAGAACACCGTTTGGTGTGTGTGGCAAAAAAAGGAAAAAAAAAGATAAGCGTTCAGTCCATGGTATCTTGTGAAGATAGGCCCGGAGACGAAAGACGCCCACTTTTGTGGAGGCTGAGTTGACCTTCAGTTGTACGTGCGGGGAAGGACTTCCGCGGCGAGCAGGATGTGGACCTCTGCTTGGCGCTTTCTGAAGGTGTCGCTGGGGGATGTAGTTGTAGGATCTGCAAGGTGTCTAAAAGGTCCTCTGGAGTCTTGCAGGTGTAATCTCGGGTCTGGTATCGGAATCGCACTGCAAAGGGGAAGCTTCACCTATATGGTATAGCGTGTTGTTGAAGTACTTGTAGGTGAGGTTTCATAGCCCTGCGCTTGGAGATAGTTGTGGGGCATAGATCTTGGAATAATTGGTAGGTATGACCCTGGAACTGTAGAGATTCTGCGTTACTGCAGCTTGTAGGAGTTGCTCCTTGGTACTTAAAAAGTGGAGCTTGGCTATAATGTCACGTGGCAGACCGTCAGTGCGTCGTGATGCTAACGCCCTGTGAACTCTATCCAATTCTAATCTTTCGATTGGGATAGCTGGGGCAAGCTCTTGGAACAGAGCTGTTACTATTGATTGGACATCGACGATCGTTTCCGAAAGGCCATGGATACGTAGGTATGAGCACCATGCTCGGTTTTCAAAGTCCTCCAGTCGTGTTAATAATGTTGCGTTTTCATCACGCAGGAGATCAAGGTCATCCGTATGTGTCTGAAGCGAGGTGTCAAGACCGTCTACTCTCTGTTCTAGAGTGCGTTGTCCTAGTTCACGGATTTCCCTAGATAGCGTGGCAGTGATGCGGTCCGAGGTTTGCTTCAAAGCTTTGTGTAGCATTTTTTCAAACCATGACAATAGGTCAGGGGGTGTAAGGTCAGGCGTCAGGGCTTTTCCAGGGACATCTGTCTCAGTGTCAGACTCACCCTCAGACGTGCAGGGATGGCTGGGCTGTGGATCCTGAAGGGCTGCATATGCCTCTGCCGCCTGCTTGCTTCCACGAGCTGGGGGGGTGGCCATCTTTGTGGAGGCCTTTGCCAGGGCCTCTTTGATTGTTTTGGTTGAAGGGGGGACCTGGTGCTGGGGTGACCCCTTAACCATTTTGCTGCTTGTCAGGGGGGGGCTGTTATGTTGATCTCAGCCCCCCTGCTCTCTCTCCTCAGCCTCGGTGCTGTGTAGACAGCGTTGGGCAGGCCTGTGTATGGCTCACAATGGGGACAGAGTCCCCTGTTGGATTTCTCCGACCTGCTGCGGAGGATCCGCCGTAGACCAGGGTGGATCAGACCCTGGGAGGGTTGCTTTGGGGATCTGATCCCCCCCAGGCTGTATTGCGGGCCAGGACCCGCTGCTCCTCGGCACTGTCACCCGACGGGGAGGGAGCCTCATCGGGACAGGTCCGTCCCGCCGGCCGCGCATGCGCACTCTCCCCGGCGCCAGCATCCTTAGTGTGGACACCCGGATGTGACATCATGTGGCTTCACAGCCGGCTGCCCACTGCACATGTGCGAGAAGCGCTGAGCTTTGTGAATGGCCCCGTAGTCTTCTCGGACCTGTCACGTGATCGTTTTTCAGAGATCGCCTAAAAGTGAGCAGAGTAGGCGATAGTCTGATAAATTGGTGTAGAGAGTTCCAGAGGATAGGAGAAGCTCTGGAGAAGTCCTGGAGATGAGCATGGGAGGAGGAGACAAGGGAGCTAGAGAGCAGGAGGTCGTGAGAGGAGTGGAGAGTACGGTTTGGGTGATATTTAGAGACCAGATTGGTGATGTAATTTGGGGTGGAGTTATAAATGGCTTTATATGTTATTGTTAATGTTTTGAATTGTATCCGTTGGGCAATGGGAAGCCAGTGGAGGGATTGGCAGAGAGGGGTGGAGGACACTGAGTGGAGGCCACTGGAGGGATTGGCAGAGAGGGGTGGCAGATACAGAACGGTTAGTAAGGTGGATAAGTCTGGTAGCTGCATTCATGATAGACTGAAGAGGGGATAGCCTGCAATGAGGTCGGCCAATGAGGAGGGAGTTACAATAGTCAAGGTGAGACATAACAAGGGAGTGAATAAGTTGCTTAGTGGTTTCCGTGGTTTGGAACGGCCATATCTTGGAGATGTTGTGGAAGTGAAGTCTACAAGATTTGGACAGTGATTGGATTTGGGACTGAAAGGACAGATGGGTGTCTAGGATTACACCTAGTAATCCTGTTATTGATCTTGATGGAGAAGTCAGGGGAGGGGGCACGGGCTGGGGGGAATACTAAAAGCTCAGTTTTGGAAAGATTGAGTTTGAGGAAGTGGAGTGACATCTATGCCGATATGTCACTTAGTAGGTTAGTAATGCGAGAGGAGACTGAAGGGGTGAGGTGAGGAGGAGACTGCAGGAGTGAGGTGAGGGGTAGAAAGATAGATTTGTGTGTCATCAGCATAGAGATAGTACTTAAAGCCATGGGAGTTTATCAAGTGACCAAGGGAGGTGGTGTAGATGGAGAAGAGAAGGGGTCCAAGGACAGAACCTTGAGGGACCCCTACAGAGAGAGGGAGTGGAGAGGAGGAGGAAGCATTATAGGTAATGTTGAAGGAGCGCTGTAGGAGGAGAACCAGGAAAGAGCAGCGTCTCAGAGGCCAAGAGAGTGGAGTTTTTTGAGGAGGAGGGGATGGTCAATCATATCAGAAGCCGCAGAGAGGTCAAGTAGTAAGAGTACGGAGTAGTGGACATTGGTTGGGATGAGTACAGAGAAGTGGCCATTGGTTGGGATGAGTACAGAGTAGTGGCCATTGGTTGGGATGAGTACGGAGTAGTGGCCATTGGTTGGGATGAGTACGGAGTAGTGGCCATTGGTTGGGATGAGTACGGAGTAGTGGCCATTGGTTGGGATGAGTACGGAGTAGTGGCCATTGGTTGGGATGAGTACGGAGTAGTGGCCATTGGTTGGGATGAGTACAGAGTAGTGGCCATTGGTTGGGATGAGTACAGAGTACTGGCCATTGGTTTTAGCAGTTAGTAGATCATTAGGGCGTTTTAGTAGGGCAATTTCAGTGGAGTGTAGTGAGCGAAAGCCAGACTGTAAAGGGTCAAGAAGGTTGTTGTCGGTGAGGTGGGAGCTCAGGTGATTGTAGACTAAGCGTTCTAAGAGTATAGATGTAAATGAGAGTAGGGAGATAGGTCTTAAGTTGTTCAGGTTGGTGGGGTCCAGGGAGGGCTATTTAAGTATGGGAGTGATGTGTGCATGCGTTAGAGGGAAGGGGAAGGCACCAGTAGAGAGGGAGAGATTGAAGATGTGAGTGAGGGAGCATACGATGGAAGAAGAAGGTGACCGTAGTAGTTGTGAGGGGACAGGATCCAAGGGGGCAGGTAGTGAGACGGGCTTCTGAGAAAACCTTAGTGACCTCTTCGGTAGTAGCAAGGTCAAAAGAGGAAAGTGTTGAGGGAGGTTTAGTATAAGGTATGCTAAGTAGGATGGATGTCTGTGCAGTGAAGATGCCCCTACAAATTGTCTAAATCTTGTTTTTGAAATGATTTGCAATCTCGTGAGCAGTGAGTGAGGTACTGGGTGGAGGTGGAGAAAGTAGAGGGTTAAAAGTAGAGAAGAGACGACGAGGACTGGATGACAAGGTATTAATAAGAGTGACAAAGTAGGCTTGTCTTGCAGCATGGAGGGAGGAATTGTATGTGAAGAAAGCAGATTTATATCGGGTGAATGCTTGGTGAGATTTGGTTTTATGCCACATTCGCTCCAGCGCACGACTATGTAGTTTAAGATTTCTGGTGTCGTCGGTCTGCCAAGGTTGTAATGGTCGGGGCCTGATGCTTCGTGTGGTTAGAGGAACAAGTGAGTCTAATGTGGATGAAAGTGAACTGTTGTAGACAGCAGTGGCCAGGTCAGGGCAGGACAGGGGAGAGATTCTGTCACAGAGGCGGTCAGTTGCAGAGTGGAAAGGAGCCGGGTTCAAGTTGTGAAGGTTTCTGCGGGTAATTGTTGGCTGCTTGGAGGGATAAGTGTTTGAAGACGAGGAGACTGTGAAGGTGATGAGATTGTGATCAGAGAGAGGAAAGAGGGTGTTTGTGAGGTTGTAGGGAGTGCAAAGATGAGAGAAAACAAGGTCTAATGTATTCCCATCAGAGTGAGTGGAGGACTGTATACATTGTGCTAATGCAAAAGATGAGGTTAGGTTGAAGAGTTGGGATGTAGCCGGGTTGTTCACATTAATAGGGATGTTAAAATTTCCGAGAATGATGGTGGATATTTCAGAGGAGAGAAAGTAGGGGAGCCAGGTGGAGAAATCATCAAGAAAGTGGGACACGGGTCCAGGAGGCCGATAGATCACTGCAATCCTCAGAGAAATGGGAGAAAACAGCCGGATGCAGTGAGTCTCGAAAGAAGAGAAGGATAGAGAGAGAGGGTTAGGGAGGACTTGAAAGGTGCTCAGTGGGGATAGAAACAAACCAACTCCACCACCTTTCCAACCACTGGGTCTGGGTGAGTGGGTCCAGAAGAGGCCTCCATAGGAAAGTGCTGCGGGGGAAGTAGAATCTGCTGCTTGAAGCCAGGTTTTTGTAATTGCTAGTAGGTTAAGGGAGCAGGAGACAAAAAGGTCATGGACAGAGGTGAGCTTATTACAGGCAGAGCGAGCATTCCAGAGCGCACATGAAAAATGGAGTGTGGTTTTGGGAGCACGGGGACTGATATTAAATTGGGGGGATTGCAGCTATTCCCGGAGGAAAGAGGACACCTGGTGTGGGGGTGAGATACTGGAGGACAAGGGTTTGAGGAGATATCCCCAGAGGTTAGGAGAAGGAGGGTGCCTGGTGAGGGGGTGAAATAGTGGAGGACCAGGGTTTGAGGAGATATCCCCAGAGGTTAGGAGAAGGAGGGTGCCTGGTGCGGGGGTGAGATAGTGGAGGACCAGGGTTTGGGGAGATATCCCCAGAGGTGAAGAGAAGAAGGGTGAGGAAAGTAAGATGGGAGCGGGATGTACACGAGCGCACATGCCTTCCAGTCCTGGTGTTTGGGTCAGCCGGAGAGTGAAGTATCAGCAGAAGGTGATGAGAGCAGTAGCAGGGAGATGGTAGCAGTGAGGGGGAGATGTACAAGTTTTGGGGTGGAGCAGAGGGGTAAAGAAGTGAGATTTTGGGAACGCAGGATAGTAATATGAAGAGGAGGAGTAGAGGGGATATATAACAAAGGTACATGGAGTGGGACTCAGACTGAAAATGTTGAGAAAAAAGGTTTTCTTAGTTTGTGTCATGAAATGTTGCAAATAGGTCATTTCTCTGTGTCACTGATGAGCATTGATGTGGTGTCACTGATAGGCAGCTGTGCCAGCACAGAAGGAAAGGAATGTCAATAACTGGCAAGTGATGAGCTGTGATTGGCTTTTCCCACAATCTGTGATCAGCTGTGTCAGAAGGACCCCAGGGGGCCATGTGGGGGGCGTTGTTCTGGGGTAACGTCCACGGATATCCTCCCAGAATGAGAGAGCCGCACTGCAGCCATCTTTCATTTAGAGCACGGTCAGGAAGTGGTTAATAAACATCATCTTCCAAGTAAAGTAATCTTTTACAGCCCCTCCCCATGATAAACTCCTCCCCCATGATAAACTCCTCCCCCTCTATCTGACCAGTCTATTAAAGAAAACAATACCCCTCTAATGTAAAAGTCCTTTTATACTTTCCTGTATCTGTGATCACATGACCACCCCGAGTCTGCTATTGTTTACTTCCTGGTTTGGGTCCTTCTTTGGGTGACCACTTGGTGCCTGCCTGACATGGACACTTCCTATTGGATGGGCTCCAGTGGGGTCCTCTCAGAATAGAGAACAGGATGATGTCATCACGGGGGGACGGCAGAGGAGAGGTGATCTCAGGGGGGGAATGGCAGAGCTGGATCAGAAGTTCCCCCACCAGGACCCGGAGGTGAGGGACCTGTATGGGGGACGTGGGTGAGTATATCTGGTGTCACAAGGTGGGGGGGTAAAGGCTCATTAGTATTGGTTGGGGGAGGAGGGCTATCAAATAATGTTTTGGGGCTCCAATAACTTTTGAAAAAGCAACTGACACAACTTGCCTTTGAAAATGACCATGCACCTGGCTCCACCCACATACCGCTCAACTACCAATGACCGTGTACCTGGCTCCACCCACATACCGCTCAACTACCAATGACCGTGTACCTGGCTCCACCCACATACCACTCAACTACCAATGACCGTGTACCTGGCTTCACCCACATACCGCTCAACTGCCAATGACCAAGCACCTGGCTCCACCCACATACCACTTAATGACTGTGCACCTGGCTCCATCCACATACCACTTTATTATCAATGACTGTGCATCTGGCTCCACCCACATACCACTTTATTACTAATGACTGCACCTGGCTCCACCCACATACCATTTTATTATCTATGACTGTGCACCTGGCTCCACCCACATACTATTCAATTACCAATGGCCATGCACCTGGCTCCACCCACATACCACTTTATTATCAATGACTGTGCACCTGGCTCCACCCACATACCGATTTATTACCAATGACTGTGCACATGGCTCCACCCACATACCACTCAATTACCAATGACTGTGCACCTGGCTCCACCCACATACCACTCTTTTACCAATGACTGTGTACCTGGCTCCACCCACATACCACTTTATTACCAATGACTGTGCACCTGACTCCACCCACATACTATTCAATTACCAATGACTGTGCACCTAGCTCCACCCACATACCACTCAATTACCAATGACTGTGCACCTGGCTCCACCCACATACCACTCAATTACCAATGACTGTGCACCTGGCTCCACGCCCAGCATAAGGCAGCTCAGGCAACCATCCTAGGGTGTCAGGATGGGGGGCGGTTATATTTGAATCTCCAGCCACTTGCTGGAGATTTGGATTGTTAACAATGCTGCAGATGTGTTTTTTCCCCCCACAGTGCCCACCGCTATACAGCCGGGAGTGTGTGGACTTTAGTAAATCCGAATGTCGGCTGTCATGTGGAAGTGATACAAGTGGCTGTGAAGCCACCTATCATTCCCACACCCACCACTGAGATGTGCCCCTCCCCCTATTACACCATGTGGGACAGTGGAGCCCGGTGCTGTCATGGTGGGTGTCACTGGGAAGGGTGGCGGGAGCTCAGCGGACCTCGTGTACACAGACCAGGAAGTGACACGTATGACGTGGATGACATCACTTCCTGGACTGGAGCTGTCATTCTCCGGGATCAGTGCCGGGGAAGCAGCTGATGGAAGGCGGTCTGTGTTCCATCATCTGCAGTGGAACAGACAGGAGACATCCAGAGTCTAATAGACCTCGGGGGTCTCCACAAAGAGAACCTGTCACCTATATGCCATCATATAGGAGGCTATTGGTCCCCTACATGATAGCAATTAGAGATGAGCGAAGAAATGAAAAATTCGATTCGACTGATTCGGCGAATTCGTGGACAATATTCGATTCGAGTCGAATAAATTCGCTGTGAATTTAACTTAAAAAAGGGTGTTTCTAGGCTTCAGAGAGACTTAATATTAGTGCAGAACACTGTACCTTTAATTTAAATGCCCTTGGAGTCTGCTGGGGAAGAGAAATAATACTGTCAGTCAGTATGACATGCAGATGAGTGCCGTCGATCTTAGAATCACCGCACACTTCACTCATTTGGGCAGTCACGGGGCCAAAACCAGAGTGTGGAGCCACAGTGTGGCGGTGGAGGCAGCAGCAATGGGAGGCCATACAGCACCCTATGACAAAAATGGAAACCACCAGCAGTGTGAGGAGACCTGAAAGTGGCACATGGCAGAGTGTGGCGATAGAGACAGCAGCAATGGGAGGCCGTACAGGGACCCATGACACACTCTGGACCTGGCAGCAGCATGAGGAGGCGGTACAGGGGCCCATGACAGATTACGGGCCTGGCAGCAGCATGAGGAGTCGGTACAGGGGCCCATGGCAGATTACGGGCCTGGCAGCAGCAATGGGAGGCCGTACAGGGACCCATGACACACTCTGGACCTGGCAGCAGCATGGGGAGGCGGTACAGGGGCCCATGACAGATTACGGGCCTGGCAGCAGCATGAGGAGTCGGTACGGGGGCCCATGACACACTCTGGACCTGGCAGCAGCATGAGGAGGCGGTACAGGGGCGCATGACAGATTACGAGCCTGGCAGCAGCAACTTGGACAGGAGGACGTTCAGCTTCTGCACCGTCGGGTGCGTGCTCGCAAACTGTTGTCTCTTGGAAACGGATTCCAAGAAAGACTGCTGACGGAATCCGTGAAGAGGAGTAGCAGGAGAAGGAGCATCTGAACGAGCGGAATATGCCAACAAGCGACAACAGTGGCCCATGACAGATTACGGGCCTGGCAGCAGCATGAGGAGTCGGTACGGGGGCCCATGGCAGATTACGGGCCTGGCAGCAGCTATGGGAGGCCCGTAATCTGCCAGCACCCTATGACAAAAAATGGAACCCACCAGCAGTGTGAGGAGACCTGAAAGTGGCACATGGCAGAGTGTGGCGATGGAGACAGCAGCAATGGGAGGCCGTACAGGGACCCATGAGAGACTCTGGACCTGGCAGCAGCATGAGGAGGCGGTATAGGGGCCCATGGCAGATTAGGGGCCTGGCAGCAGCTATGGGAGGCCCGTAATCTGCCAGCACCCTATGACAAAAAATGGAACACACCAGCAGTGTGAGGAGACCTGAAAGTGGCACATGGCAGAGTGTGGCGATGGAGGCAGCAGCAATGGGAGGCCGTACAGGGACCCATGAGAGACTCTGGACTTGGCAGCAGCATGAGGAGGCGGTATAGGGGCCCATGGCAGATTAGGGGCCTGGCAGCAGCTATGGGAGGCCCGTAATCTGCCAGCACCCTATGACAAAAAATGGAACACACCAGCAGTGTGAGGAGACCTGAAAGTGGCACATGTTTGGGGCATGATTCATGGCGGATTTAGTCAGTTGTGTCAGGAACTGGTGGTTTGAAATCCAGACTAATCCACGCCTGATTCATTTTCACAAACGTGAGTCTCTCCACACTTTGGGTGGACAGTCGTGTCCTCCGCGGAGTTGCAATACCTCCTGCCGCACTAAACACGCGCTCCGATGCCACGCTACTGGCCGGGCATGACAGCCTTTCAAGGGCAAATTCAGCTAGTTGGGGCCAAAGGTCAAGTTTCGTTGCCCAGTAGTCAAGGGGATTGTCTACCTCGGTTGGCAGGGTGCTGTCCAAGTAGGCCTAAGCCTGTTGTTTGAGGTCCTGCTCCAGGTCCACCTGATGCTGCTGCTGCTGCTGCGGCTGGTTAGTAGTTTCCTCACTGCGCTGGTGAAGAAAGCTACTCATCATCGACTGCAGACTGAGGCAGCCGCTGCTGGTGGAGCTGCCACTGCTCCTACCACCCCACCCCTCCCCTGCTGCCATGGCAGCGGAACACGAGCGCACAGGGCCCACAGTGTCTGAGGATGGACGTTGGCGCAGACAGGCAGAGACCAGCTGACTACATAGGTGTTTTTTATAGTACGTTATTTTGGCCTCCCTCTCAGCAGGTGTGAAAAAGGCCACCATTTTTGAACGGTAGCGAGGGTCCAACAAGGTGGACAGCCAAAAGTCATCCCTCTGTCTGATGGTTATTATTCGGCTGTCGCTACGCAAGCAACCGAGCATGCTATGGGCCATTTGTGCCAAGGAATGCGAGGGACTCCCTGCCTCCATCTCCACAGCATACTGCCACGGTGCGTCTAGGTCCTCTGTCTCCTCTTCCTCCTCCTCTACCAGATGCTCCTGCTCCTCCACTCCTGTCCGCTGAGTGGAAAAACCACCCATTTCACTCAATAATTCCTGAGCACCAATGTCCTCCTCTACCTCCTCCTCTTCTTCCAGTCCTGCCCCCACAGGGGCCATGTGGCGTTGAGATCTGTGCGCCACGTCTACCGCACCCTGACCAGCCATTGTTAACAGCATTTGTTCCAGGACGTGCAACAGAGGAATGACGTCGTTCATCCCATAGTCCTGCCGACTCACGAATAGCGTGGCCTCCTCAAAGGGCCTGAGCAAGCGCAGGTGTCACGCATGAGCTGCCAATGGCTGACATCTAAGTTACACAGGGAGTACCTTTATCTGCTTTTAACATCAGGAAATCTGTGATGGCCTTTTGCTGTTCGTAAAGGCGGTCTAACATATGTAGGGTTGAATTCCACCTTGTTGCAACGTCACAGCATGAGGAGTCGGTATAGGGGCCCATGGCAGATTAGGGGCCTGGCAGCAGTTATGGGAGGCCCATAATCTGCCAGCACCCTATGACAAAAAATGGAACACACCAGCAGTGTGAGGAGACCTGAAAGTGGCACATGGCAGAGTGTGGCGATGGAGACAGCAGCAATGGGAGGCCGTACAGGGACCCATGAGAGACTCTGGACCTGGCAGCAGCATGAGGAGGCGGTATATAGGGGCCTACGGCAGATTAGGGGCCTGGCAGCAGCTATAGGAGGCCCGTAATCTGCCAGCACCCTATGTCAAAAAATTCAACACACCAGCAGTGTGTGAGGAGACCTGAAAGTGGCACATGGCAGAGTGTGGCGATGGAGACAGCAGCAATGGGAGGCCGTACAGGGACCCATGACAGACTCTGGACTTGGCAGCAGCATGAGGAGGCGGTATATAGGGGCTTATGGCAGATTAGGGGCCTGGCAGCAGCTATAGGAGGCCCGTAATCTGCCAGCACCCTATGTCAAAAAATTCAACACACCAGCAGTGTGAGGAGACCTGAAAGTGGCACATGGCAGAGTGTGGCGATGGAGACAGCAGCAATGGGAGGCCGTACAGGGACCCATGACAGACTCTGAACTTGGCAGCAGCATGAGGAGGCGGTATATAGGGGCCCATGGCAGATTAGGGGCCTGGCAGCAGCTATAGGAGGCCCGTAATCTGCCAGCACCCTATGTCAAAAAATTCAACACACCAGCAGTGTGAGGAGACCTGAAAGTGGCACATGGCAGAGTGTGGCGATGGAGACAGCAGCAATGGGAGGCCGTACAGGGACCCATGACAGACTCTGGACTTGGCAGCAGCATGAGGAGGCGGTATATAGGGGCCCATGGCAGATTAGGGGCCTGGCAGCAGCTATGGGAGGCCCGTAATCTGCCAGCACCCTATGTCAAAAAATTCTACACACCAGCAGTGTGTGAGGAGACCTGAAAGTGGCACATGGCAGAGTGTGGCGATGGAGACAGCAGCAATGGGAGGCCGTACAGGGACCCATGACAGACTCTGGACTTGGCAGCAGCATGAGGAGGCGGTATATAGGGGCCCATGGCAGATTAGGGGCCTGGCAGCAGCTATGGGAGGCCCGTAATCTGCCAGCACCCTATGTCAAAAAATTCAACACACCAGCAGTGTGTGAGGAGACCTGAAAGTGGCACATGGCAGAGTGTGGCGATGGAGAAAGCAGCAATGGGAGGCCGTACAGGGACCCATGAGAGACTCTGGACCTGGCAGCAGCATGAGGAGGCGGTATATAGGGGCCTATGGCAGATTAGGGGCCTGGCAGCAGCTATGTGAGGCCCGTAATCTGCCTGCACCCTATGTCAAAAAATTAAACACACCAGCAGTGTGAAGAGACCTGAAAGTGGCACATGGCAGAGTGTGGCGATGGAGACAGCAGCAATGGGAGGCCGTACAGGGACCATGACAGACTCTGGACTTGGCAGCAGCATGAGGAGGCGGTATATAGGGGCCCATGGCAGATTAGGGGCCTGGCAGCAGCTATGTGAGGCCCGTAATCTGCCTGCACCCTATGTCAAAAAATTTAACACACCAGCAGTGTGAAGAGACCTGAAAGTGGCACATGGCAGCAGAGTGTGGCGATGGAGACAGCAGCAATGGGAGGCCGTACAGGGACCCATGAGAGACTCTAGACTTGGCAGCAGCATGAGGAGGCGGTATATAGGGGCCCATGGCAGATTAGGGGCCTGGCAGCAGCTATGTGAGGCCCGTAATCTGCCTGCACCCTATGTCAAAAAATTAAACACACCAGCAGTGTGAAGAGACCTGAAAGTGGCACATGGCAGCAGAGTGTGGCGATGGAGACAGCAGCAATGGGAGGCCGTACAGGGACCCATGAGAGACTCTAGACTTGGCAGCAGCATGAGGAGGCGGTATATAGGGGCCCATGGCAGATTAGGGGCCTGGCAGCAGCTATGTGAGGCCCGTAATCTGCCTGCACCCTATGTCAAAAAATTAAACACACCAGCAGTGTGAAGAGACCTGAAAGTGGCACATGGCAGCAGAGTGTGGCGATGGAGACAGCAGCAATGGGAGGCCGTACAGGGACCATGACAGACTCTGGACTTGGCAGCAGCATGAGGAGGCGGTATATAGGGGCCCATGGCAGATTAGGGGCCTGGCAGCAGCTATGTGAGGCCCGTAATCTGCCTGCACCCTATGTCAAAAAATTTAACACACCAGCAGTGTGAAGAGACCTGAAAGTGGCACATGGCAGCAGAGTGTGGCGATGGAGACAGCAGCAATGGGAGGCCGTACAGGGACCCATGAGAGACTCTAGACTTGGCAGCAGCATGAGGAGGCGGTATATAGGGGCCCATGGCAGATTAGGGGCCTGGCAGCAGCTATGTGAGGCCCGTAATCTGCCTGCACCCTATGTCAAAAAATTAAACACACCAGCAGTGTGAAGAGACCTGAAAGTGGCACATGGCAGCAGAGTGTGGCGATGGAGACAGCAGCAATGGGAGGCCGTACAGGGACCATGACAGACTCTGGACTTGGCAGCAGCATGAGGAGGCGGTATATAGGGGCCCATGGCAGATTAGGGGCCTGGCAGCAGCTATGTGAGGCCCGTAATCTGCCTGCACCCTATGTCAAAAAATTAAACACACCAGCAGTGTGAAGAGACCTGAAAGTGGCACATGGCAGAGTGTGGCGATGGAGACAGCAGCAATGGGAGGCCGTACAGGGACCCATGAGAGACTCTGGACTTGGCAGCAGCATGAGGAGGCGGTATATAGGGGCCCATGGCAGATTAGGGGCCTGGCAGCAGCTATGTGAGGCCCGTAATCTGCCTGCACCCTATGTCAAAAAATTTAACACACCAGCAGTGTGAGGAGACCTGAAAGTGGCACATGGCAGCAGAGTGTGGCGATGGAGACAGCAGCAATGGGAGGCCGTACAGGGACCATGACAGACTCTGGACTTGGCAGCAGCATGAGGAGGCGGTATATAGGGGCCCATGGCAGATTAGGGGCCTGGCAGCAGCTATGTGAGGCCCGTAATCTGCCTGCACCCTATGTCAAAAAATTTAACACACCAGCAGTGTGAAGAGACCTGAAAGTGGCACATGGCAGCAGAGTGTGGCGATGGAGACAGCAGCAATGGGAGGCCGTACAGGGACCATGACAGACTCTGGACTTGGCAGCAGCATGAGGAGGCGGTATATAGGGGCCCATGGCAGATTAGGGGCCTGGCAGCAGCTATGTGAGGCCCGTAATCTGCCTGCACCCTATGTCAAAAAAATTTAACACACCAGCAGTGTGAAGAGACCTGAAAGTGGCACATGGCAGCAGAGTGTGGCGATGGAGACAGCAGCAATGGGAGGCCGTACAGGGACCATGACAGACTCTGGACTTGGCAGCAGCATGAGGAGGCGGTATATAGGGGCCCATGGCAGATTAGGGGCCTGGCAGCAGCTATGTGAGGCCCGTAATCTGCCTGCACCCTATGTCAAAAAATTTAACACACCAGCAGTGTGAAGAGACCTGAAAGTGGCACATGGCAGCAGAGTGTGGCGATGGAGACAGCAGCAATGGGAGGCCGTACAGGGACCCATGAGAGACTCTAGACTTGGCAGCAGCATGAGGAGGCGGTATATAGGGGCCCATGGCAGATTAGGGGCCTGGCAGCAGCTATGTGAGGCCCGTAATCTGCCAGCACCCTATGTCAAAAAATTTAACACACCAGCAGTGTGAAGAGACCTGAAAGTGGCACATGGCATGAGAGACTCTGGACCTGGCAGCAGCAGGAGGAGGCGGTATAGGGGCCCATGGCTGATTAGGGGCCTGGCAGCAGCTATGTGAGGCCCGTTATCTTGCAGCACCCTATGTCAAAAAATTTAACACACCAGCAGTGTGAAGAGACCTGAAAGTGGCACATGGCAGCAGAGTGTGGCGATGGAGACAGCAGCAATGGGAGGCCGTACAGGGACCCATGAGAGACTCTGGACCTGGCAGCAGCAGGAGGAGGTGGTATATAGGGGCCCATGGCAGATTAGGGGCCTGGCAGCAGCTATGTGAGGCCCGTAATCTGCCTGCACCCTATGTCAAAAAATTTAACACACCAGCAGTGTGAAGAGACCTGAAAGTGGCACATGGCAGCAGAGTGTGGCGATGGAGACAGCAGCAATGGGAGGCCGTACAGGGACCATGACAGACTCTGGACTTGGCAGCAGCATGAGGAGGCGGTATATAGGGGCCCATGGCAGATTAGGGGCCTGGCAGCAGCTATGGGAGGCCCGTAATCTGCCAGCACCCTATGTCAAAAAATTTAACACACCAGCAGTGTGAAGAGACCTGAAAGTGGCACATGGCATGAGAGACTCTGGACCTGGCAGCAGCAGGAGGAGGCGGTATAGGGGCCCATGGCTGATTAGGGGCCTGGCAGCAGCTATGTGAGGCCCGTTATCTTGCAGCACCCTATGTCAAAAAATTTAACACACCAGCAGTGTGAAGAGACCTGAAAGTGGCACATGGCAGCAGAGTGTGGCGATGGAGACAGCAGCAATGGGAGGCCGTACAGGGACCCATGAGAGACTCTGGACCTGGCAGCAGCAGGAGGAGGTGGTATATAGGGGCCCATGGCAGATTAGGGGCCTGGCAGCAGCTATGTGAGGCCCGTAATCTGCCTGCACCCTATGTCAAAAAATTTAACACACCAGCAGTGTGAAGAGACCTGAAAGTGGCACATGGCAGCAGAGTGTGGCGATGGAGACAGCAGCAATGGGAGGCCGTACAGGGACCATGACAGACTCTGGACTTGGCAGCAGCATGAGGAGGCGGTATATAGGGGCCCATGGCAGATTAGGGGCCTGGCAGCAGCTATGTGAGGCCCGTAATCTGCCTGCACCCTATGTCAAAAAATTTAACACACCAGCAGTGTGAAGAGACCTGAAAGTGGCACATGGCAGCAGAGTGTGGCGATGGAGACAGCAGCAATGGGAGGCCGTACAGGGACCATGACAGACTCTGGACTTGGCAGCAGCATGAGGAGGCGGTATATAGGGGCCCATGGCAGATTAGGGGCCTGGCAGCAGCTATGTGAGGCCCGTAATCTGCCTGCACCCTATGTCAAAAAATTTAACACACCAGCAGTGTGAAGAGACCTGAAAGTGGCACATGGCAGCAGAGTGTGGCGATGGAGACAGCAGCAATGGGAGGCCGTACAGGGACCCATGAGAGACTCTAGACTTGGCAGCAGCATGAGGAGGCGGTATATAGGGGCCCATGGCAGATTAGGGGCCTGGCAGCAGCTATGTGAGGACCGTAATCTGCCAGCACCCTATGTCAAAAAATTTAACACACCAGCAGTGTGAAGAGACCTGAAAGTGGCACATGGCATGAGAGACTCTGGACCTGGCAGCAGCAGGAGGAGGCGGTATAGGGGCCCATGGCTGATTAGGGGCCTGGCAGCAGCTATGTGAGGCCCGTTATCTTGCAGCACCCTATGTCAAAAAATTTAACACACCAGCAGTGTGAAGAGACCTGAAAGTGGCACATGGCAGCAGAGTGTGGCGATGGAGACAGCAGCAATGGGAGGCCGTACAGGGACCCATGAGAGACTCTGGACCTGGCAGCAGCAGGAGGAGGTGGTATATAGGGGCCCATGGCAGATTAGGGGCCTGGCAGCAGCTATGTGAGGCCCGTAATCTGCCTGCACCCTATGTCAAAAAATTTAACACACCAGCAGTGTGAAGAGACCTGAAAGTGGCACATGGCAGCAGAGTGTGGCGATGGAGACAGCAGCAATGGGAGGCCGTACAGGGACCATGACAGACTCTGGACTTGGCAGCAGCATGAGGAGGCGGTATATAGGGGCCCATGGCAGATTAGGGGCCTGGCAGCAGCTATGGGAGGCCCGTAATCTGCCAGCACCCTATGTCAAAAAATTTAACACACCAGCAGTGTGAAGAGACCTGAAAGTGGCACATGGCATGAGAGACTCTGGACCTGGCAGCAGCAGGAGGAGGCGGTATAGGGGCCCATGGCTGATTAGGGGCCTGGCAGCAGCTATGTGAGGCCCGTTATCTTGCAGCACCCTATGTCAAAAAATTTAACACACCAGCAGTGTGAAGAGACCTGAAAGTGGCACATGGCAGCAGAGTGTGGCGATGGAGACAGCAGCAATGGGAGGCCGTACAGGGACCCATGAGAGACTCTGGACCTGGCAGCAGCAGGAGGAGGTGGTATATAGGGGCCCATGGCAGATTAGGGGCCTGGCAGCAGCTATGTGAGGCCCGTAATCTGCCTGCACCCTATGTCAAAAAATTTAACACACCAGCAGTGTGAAGAGACCTGAAAGTGGCACATGGCAGCAGAGTGTGGCGATGGAGACAGCAGCAATGGGAGGCCGTACAGGGACCCATGAGAGACTCTGGACCTGGCAGCAGCATGAGGAGGCGGTATATAGGGGCCTATGGCAGATTAGGGGCCTGGCAGCAGCTATGTGAGGCCCGTAATCTGCCTGCACCCTATGTCAAAAAATTAAACACACCAGCAGTGTGAAGAGACCTGAAAGTGGCACATGGCAGAGTGTGGCGATGGAGACAGCAGCAATGGGAGGCCGTACAGGGACCATGACAGACTCTGGACTTGGCAGCAGCATGAGGAGGCGGTATATAGGGGCCCATGGCAGATTAGGGGCCTGGCAGCAGCTATGTGAGGCCCGTAATCTGCCTGCACCCTATGTCAAAAAATTTAACACACCAGCAGTGTGAAGAGACCTGAAAGTGGCACATGGCAGCAGAGTGTGGCGATGGAGACAGCAGCAATGGGAGGCCGTACAGGGACCCATGAGAGACTCTAGACTTGGCAGCAGCATGAGGAGGCGGTATATAGGGGCCCATGGCAGATTAGGGGCCTGGCAGCAGCTATGTGAGGCCCGTAATCTGCCTGCACCCTATGTCAAAAAATTAAACACACCAGCAGTGTGAAGAGACCTGAAAGTGGCACATGGCAGCAGAGTGTGGCGATGGAGACAGCAGCAATGGGAGGCCGTACAGGGACCCATGAGAGACTCTAGACTTGGCAGCAGCATGAGGAGGCGGTATATAGGGGCCCATGGCAGATTAGGGGCCTGGCAGCAGCTATGTGAGGCCCGTAATCTGCCTGCACCCTATGTCAAAAAATTAAACACACCAGCAGTGTGAAGAGACCTGAAAGTGGCACATGGCAGCAGAGTGTGGCGATGGAGACAGCAGCAATGGGAGGCCGTACAGGGACCATGACAGACTCTGGACTTGGCAGCAGCATGAGGAGGCGGTATATAGGGGCCCATGGCAGATTAGGGGCCTGGCAGCAGCTATGTGAGGCCCGTAATCTGCCTGCACCCTATGTCAAAAAATTTAACACACCAGCAGTGTGAAGAGACCTGAAAGTGGCACATGGCAGCAGAGTGTGGCGATGGAGACAGCAGCAATGGGAGGCCGTACAGGGACCCATGAGAGACTCTAGACTTGGCAGCAGCATGAGGAGGCGGTATATAGGGGCCCATGGCAGATTAGGGGCCTGGCAGCAGCTATGTGAGGCCCGTAATCTGCCTGCACCCTATGTCAAAAAATTAAACACACCAGCAGTGTGAAGAGACCTGAAAGTGGCACATGGCAGCAGAGTGTGGCGATGGAGACAGCAGCAATGGGAGGCCGTACAGGGACCATGACAGACTCTGGACTTGGCAGCAGCATGAGGAGGCGGTATATAGGGGCCCATGGCAGATTAGGGGCCTGGCAGCAGCTATGTGAGGCCCGTAATCTGCCTGCACCCTATGTCAAAAATTAAACACACCAGCAGTGTGAAGAGACCTGAAAGTGGCACATGGCAGAGTGTGGCGATGGAGACAGCAGCAATGGGAGGCCGTACAGGGACCATGACAGACTCTGGACTTGGCAGCAGCATGAGGAGGCGGTATATAGGGGCCCATGGCAGATTAGGGGCCTGGCAGCAGCTATGTGAGGCCCGTAATCTGCCTGCACCCTATGTCAAAAAATTTAACACACCAGCAGTGTGAAGAGACCTGAAAGTGGCACATGGCAGCAGAGTGTGGCGATGGAGACAGCAGCAATGGGAGGCCGTACAGGGACCATGACAGACTCTGGACTTGGCAGCAGCATGAGGAGGCGGTATATAGGGGCCCATGGCAGATTAGGGGCCTGGCAGCAGCTATGTGAGGCCCGTAATCTGCCTGCACCCTATGTCAAAAAATTTAACACACCAGCAGTGTGAAGAGACCTGAAAGTGGCACATGGCAGCAGAGTGTGGCGATGGAGACAGCAGCAATGGGAGGCCGTACAGGGACCATGACAGACTCTGGACTTGGCAGCAGCATGAGGAGGCGGTATATAGGGGCCCATGGCAGATTAGGGGCCTGGCAGCAGCTATGTGAGGCCCGTAATCTGCCTGCACCCTATGTCAAAAAATTTAACACACCAGCAGTGTGAAGAGACCTGAAAGTGGCACATGGCAGCAGAGTGTGGCGATGGAGACAGCAGCAATGGGAGGCCGTACAGGGACCCATGAGAGACTCTAGACTTGGCAGCAGCATGAGGAGGCGGTATATAGGGGCCCATGGCAGATTAGGGGCCTGGCAGCAGCTATGTGAGGCCCGTAATCTGCCAGCACCCTATGTCAAAAAATTTAACACACCAGCAGTGTGAAGAGACCTGAAAGTGGCACATGGCATGAGAGACTCTGGACCTGGCAGCAGCAGGAGGAGGCGGTATAGGGGCCCATGGCTGATTAGGGGCCTGGCAGCAGCTATGTGAGGCCCGTTATCTTGCAGCACCCTATGTCAAAAAATTTAACACACCAGCAGTGTGAAGAGACCTGAAAGTGGCACATGGCAGCAGAGTGTGGCGATGGAGACAGCAGCAATGGGAGGCCGTACAGGGACCCATGAGAGACTCTGGACCTGGCAGCAGCAGGAGGAGGTGGTATATAGGGGCCCATGGCAGATTAGGGGCCTGGCAGCAGCTATGTGAGGCCCGTAATCTGCCTGCACCCTATGTCAAAAAATTTAACACACCAGCAGTGTGAAGAGACCTGAAAGTGGCACATGGCAGCAGAGTGTGGCGATGGAGACAGCAGCAATGGGAGGCCGTACAGGGACCATGACAGACTCTGGACTTGGCAGCAGCATGAGGAGGCGGTATATAGGGGCCCATGGCAGATTAGGGGCCTGGCAGCAGCTATGGGAGGCCCGTAATCTGCCAGCACCCTATGTCAAAAAATTTAACACACCAGCAGTGTGAAGAGACCTGAAAGTGGCACATGGCATGAGAGACTCTGGACCTGGCAGCAGCAGGAGGAGGCGGTATAGGGGCCCATGGCTGATTAGGGGCCTGGCAGCAGCTATGTGAGGCCCGTTATCTTGCAGCACCCTATGTCAAAAAATTTAACACACCAGCAGTGTGAAGAGACCTGAAAGTGGCACATGGCAGCAGAGTGTGGCGATGGAGACAGCAGCAATGGGAGGCCGTACAGGGACCCATGAGAGACTCTGGACCTGGCAGCAGCAGGAGGAGGTGGTATATAGGGGCCCATGGCAGATTAGGGGCCTGGCAGCAGCTATGTGAGGCCCGTAATCTGCCTGCACCCTATGTCAAAAAATTTAACACACCAGCAGTGTGAAGAGACCTGAAAGTGGCACATGGCAGCAGAGTGTGGCGATGGAGACAGCAGCAATGGGAGGCCGTACAGGGACCATGACAGACTCTGGACTTGGCAGCAGCATGAGGAGGCGGTATATAGGGGCCCATGGCAGATTAGGGGCCTGGCAGCAGCTATGTGAGGCCCGTAATCTGCCTGCACCCTATGTCAAAAAATTTAACACACCAGCAGTGTGAAGAGACCTGAAAGTGGCACATGGCAGCAGAGTGTGGCGATGGAGACAGCAGCAATGGGAGGCCGTACAGGGACCATGACAGACTCTGGACTTGGCAGCAGCATGAGGAGGCGGTATATAGGGGCCCATGGCAGATTAGGGGCCTGGCAGCAGCTATGTGAGGCCCGTAATCTGCCTGCACCCTATGTCAAAAAATTTAACACACCAGCAGTGTGAAGAGACCTGAAAGTGGCACATGGCAGCAGAGTGTGGCGATGGAGACAGCAGCAATGGGAGGCCGTACAGGGACCCATGAGAGACTCTAGACTTGGCAGCAGCATGAGGAGGCGGTATATAGGGGCCCATGGCAGATTAGGGGCCTGGCAGCAGCTATGTGAGGACCGTAATCTGCCAGCACCCTATGTCAAAAAATTTAACACACCAGCAGTGTGAAGAGACCTGAAAGTGGCACATGGCATGAGAGACTCTGGACCTGGCAGCAGCAGGAGGAGGCGGTATAGGGGCCCATGGCTGATTAGGGGCCTGGCAGCAGCTATGTGAGGCCCGTTATCTTGCAGCACCCTATGTCAAAAAATTTAACACACCAGCAGTGTGAAGAGACCTGAAAGTGGCACATGGCAGCAGAGTGTGGCGATGGAGACAGCAGCAATGGGAGGCCGTACAGGGACCCATGAGAGACTCTGGACCTGGCAGCAGCAGGAGGAGGTGGTATATAGGGGCCCATGGCAGATTAGGGGCCTGGCAGCAGCTATGTGAGGCCCGTAATCTGCCTGCACCCTATGTCAAAAAATTTAACACACCAGCAGTGTGAAGAGACCTGAAAGTGGCACATGGCAGCAGAGTGTGGCGATGGAGACAGCAGCAATGGGAGGCCGTACAGGGACCATGACAGACTCTGGACTTGGCAGCAGCATGAGGAGGCGGTATATAGGGGCCCATGGCAGATTAGGGGCCTGGCAGCAGCTATGGGAGGCCCGTAATCTGCCAGCACCCTATGTCAAAAAATTTAACACACCAGCAGTGTGAAGAGACCTGAAAGTGGCACATGGCATGAGAGACTCTGGACCTGGCAGCAGCAGGAGGAGGCGGTATAGGGGCCCATGGCTGATTAGGGGCCTGGCAGCAGCTATGTGAGGCCCGTTATCTTGCAGCACCCTATGTCAAAAAATTTAACACACCAGCAGTGTGAAGAGACCTGAAAGTGGCACATGGCAGCAGAGTGTGGCGATGGAGACAGCAGCAATGGGAGGCCGTACAGGGACCCATGAGAGACTCTGGACCTGGCAGCAGCAGGAGGAGGTGGTATATAGGGGCCCATGGCAGATTAGGGGCCTGGCAGCAGCTATGTGAGGCCCGTAATCTGCCTGCACCCTATGTCAAAAAATTTAACACACCAGCAGTGTGAAGAGACCTGAAAGTGGCACATGGCAGCAGAGTGTGGCGATGGAGACAGCAGCAATGGGAGGCCGTACAGGGACCCATGAGAGACTCTGGACCTGGCAGCAGCAGGAGGAGGTGGTATATAGGGGCCTATGGCAGATTAGGGGCCTGGCAGCAGCTATAGGAGGCCCGTAATCTGCCAGCACCCTATGTCAAAAAATTCAACACACCAGCAGTGTGAGGAGACCTGAAAGTGGCACATGTTTGAGGCATGATTCATGGCGGATTTAGTCAGTTGTGTCAGGAACTGGTGGTTTGAAATCCAGACTAATCCACGCCTGATTCATTTTCACAAACGTGAGTCTCTCCACACTTTGGGTGGACAGTCGTGTCCTCCGCGGAGTTACAATACCTCCTGCCGCACTAAACACGCGCTCCGATGCCACGCTACTGGCCGGGCATGACAGCCTTTCAAGGGCAAATTCAGCTAGTTGGGGCCAAAGGTCAAGTTTCGTTGCCCAGTAGTCAAGGGGATTGTCTACCTCGGTTGGCAGGGTGCTGTCCAAGTAGGCCCAAGCCTGTTGTTTGAGCTCCTGCTCCAGGTCCACCTGATGCTGCTGCTGCTGCTGCGGCTGGTTAGTAGTTTCCTCACTGCGCTGGTGAAGAAAGCTACTCATCATCGACTGCAGACTGAGGCAGCCGCTGCTGGTGGAGCTGCCACTGCTCCTACCACCCCACCCCTCCCCTGCTGCCATGCCAGCGGAACGCGAGCGCACAGGGCCCACAGTGTCTGAGGATGGACGATGGCGCACAAAGGCAGAGACCAACTGACTACATAGGTGGTTTTTATAGTACGTAATTTTGGCCTCCCTCTCAGCAGGTGTGAAAAAGGCCACCATTTTGGACCGGTAGCGAGGGTCCAACAAGGTGGACAGCCAAAAGTCATCCCTCTGTCTGATGGTTATTATTCGGCTGTCGCTACGCAAGCAACCGAGCATGCTATGGGCCATTTGTGCCAAGGAATGCGAGGGACTCCCTGCCTCCATCTCCACAGCATACTGCCACGGTGCGTCTGGGTCCTCTGTCTCCTCCTCCTCCTCCTCTACCAGATGCTCCTGCTCCTCCACTCCTGTCCGCTGAGTGGAAAAACCACCCATTTCACTCAATAATTCCTGAGCACAAATGTCCTCCTCTACCTCCTCCTCTTCTTCCTGTCCTGCCCCCACAGGGGTCATGTGGCGTTGAGATCTGTGCGCCACGTCTACCGCACCCTGACCAGCCATTGTTAACAGCATTTGTTCCAGGACGTGCAACAGAGGAATGACGTCGTTCATCCCATAGTCCTGCCGACTCACGAATAGCGTGGCCTCCTCAAAGGGCCTGAGCAAGCGGCAGGTGTCACGCATGAGCTGCCAATGGCTGACATCTAAGTTACACAGGGGAGTACCTTTATCCGCTTGTAACATCAGGAAATCGGTGATGGCCTTTCGCTGCTCGTAAAGGCGGTCTAACATGTGTAGGGTTGAATTCCACCTTGTTGCAACGTCGCAGATCAGGCGATGCTGTGGAATTCCGTTCTGCCGCTGCAGCTCAATGAGGGTGTTCTTTGCGGTGTAGGAATGGCTGAAATGCATGCACAGTTTACGTGACATTTTAAGGATGTCTTGCAGTGGGATGGTGGATTTTAGGAACCGCTTGACAACCAGATTGAACACGTGAGCCATGCATGGCGCATGGCACAACCTTCCTTGACGCAGAGCAGACACCATGTTCTTTCCGTTGTCAGTCAACATGGTTCCGATTTTTAGTTTGCGCGGAGACAGCCATCTGTCGATTTCTCTGTTCATTACACTCAGCAGTTCCTCCCCTGTGTGACTACGTTCGCCAAGGCATACCAGGTGCAGCACAGCGTGACACCGTTGCGCCCTGCACATGTGATATGCCGGTCGGGTAATGGGACTTGGCACGGGGGTGGCGGCTGAGGACACGGCGGAAAAAGAGGTGGTAGAGGCGGACATGCTTGCTGGACCAAGGACGTGCAAACGTGGAGGCAAAAGCGTCGTGACCTGTCCAAGTTGCTGGTGCGGCTGTGCCGGCACCACGTTCACCCAGTGGGCCGTAAATGACATGTACTGTCCCTGACCGTAGTTACAGCTCCACACGTCGGCGCTGCCGTGCACTTTGGCAGAGACCGACATGCTCAAAGACTGGCCCACCATCTCTTCTACATGTGAATCAGGGCTGGCACTGCCTTTTGGGCAAAGAAATGACGGCTTGGCACTCTCCACCGCGGCGCGGCACAAGCCATCATTTCTCGGAAAGGTGCTGAGTCCACCAGTTGGAAAGGGAGGGACTGCAGCACCAGCAACTTGGACAGGAGGACGTTCAGCTTTTGCACCGTCGGGTGCGTGCTCGCAAACTGTTGTCTCTTGGATACGGATTCCAAGAAAGACTGTTGACGGAATCCGAGAAGAGGAGTAGCAGGAGAAGGAGCATCTGAACGAGCGGAAGATGCCAATGAGCGACAACTCCCCTCAGCAGAGGTGTTGGAGCCTTGACTGGCTGATAGAGGGCGATTGACGACGTCGGGTGACGGAGCAAGTAACGGAGCGGGTGATGGAGCGGGGGCTGGGGCAGGCAGAACCGCCGTATGTTTATCACGGTTTTCCCAGGCCACCGAATGGTGACGCTGCATATGCTGACGCAACGCTGTAGTCCCAACATGGGCCCCCTGGCCACGCTTGCATTTCTGGCCACATAGTCGACATACGGCTACGTTTACTTCCTCGGGCGGCTTGAGGAAAAATTGCCACACCACCGAGTAGGAAACTTTGCCCCCGCTACTCTTCACTGGCTGACTGCTACTTCCTCCGTGCGCACCGGCACCACTACTGGCCGTGGTGGTAGGCTGCAGTGGAGCTGGTGCTCTACTCCGTGGACGTTTGGCTCCACTGACACTGATGCGACCCTGCTGCTGTCTCCTGGGCAACCCACCGACTGTTTTGCTCGCTGCCAAGCTGCCACCGCTCTTCTCCTGATGATGCGGAAGAAATTGCCTGATGACGACGAGGCTGCCAAGTGCGATCAACCTCCTCATCATCAAGTAGGGTCTCCGCCTCACTACTAGCCCCCTCGGCTGCGTCTGGGTCAGGAGACAGACCTGTCTCTAGACCGGCTACCGAGCCACTCTCCTCGCCAGTACTTGTTCGCTTGGCTGCTGAAAAGGCCGATGTCTCCCCCCGTTCCTGACCGCCCTCTGTTAGCTCTTCCTCACTGTACAGTGGGGCTGAGCCCACAGCATGCGATACTTCGCTTGGTGAGGGAACAGCAAAGGACAGGGGCAGGTAGAGGACACGTGATTTCAGTGGGCTTGGTCCCGGGCCATGCCAACTAACGGTTGTGTCTGACGTACCCACCGACCGTTGGCTGTAGGTGTCAGAGGTGACCTGGGAAGAGGAAGACGACCGAGCCAACCAATCAATGACGGCAGGGTTGTCGGTGGAGACACGACCGCTGGATGACACCGGGAGCACTGGCCTCTGGCTGCGAATACTGCTGCCTCGACCCCTTCCTCTGCTGCCACGTCTGCTCGCTCCTAAAACATTGCCTCCTCTGCCACTCCTCTGCATGTTGTCTGACATACTATTTAATTCAACGATTAGGTGTCCCTGAGTAACAATTCTCTGGCACTCAGTAACAATTCTGTCTGTCCCTGAGTATGAATTCTGTGGCCCTGAGTAACAATTCTGTGTCTGTGCGAGTAACAATTCTGTGTCTGTGCGAGTAACAATTCTGTGTCTGTGCAAGTAACAATTTTGTGTCTGTGCGAGTAACAATTCTCTGGCACTCAGTAACAATTCTGTCTGTCCCTGAGTAACAATTCTCTGGCACTCAGTAACAATTCTGTCTGTCCCTGAGTAACAATTCTCTGGCACTCAGTAACAATTCTGTCTGTCCCTGAGTAACAATTCTCTGGCACTCAGTAACAATTCTGTCTGTCCCTGAGTAACAATTCTCTGGCACTCAGTAACAATTCTGTCTGTCCCTGAGTAACAATTCTCTGGCACTCAGTAACAATTCTGTCTGTCCCTGAGTAACAATTCTCTGGCACTCAGTAACAATTCTGTCTGTCCCTGAGTATGAATTCTGTGGCCCTGAGTAACAATTCTGTGTCTGCGCGAGTAACAATTCTGTGTCTGTGCAAGTAACAATTTTGTGTCTGTGCGAGTAACAATTCTCTGGCACTCAGTAACAATTCTGTCTGTCCCTGAGTATGAATTATGTGGCCCTGAGTAACAATTCTGTCTCTGTGCGAGTAACAATTCTGTGTCTGTGCAAGTAACAATTTTGTGTCTGTGAGAGTAACAATTCTCTGGCACTCAGTAACAATTCTGTCTGTCCCTGAGTAACAATTCTCTGGCACTCAGTAACAATTCTGTCTGTCCCTGAGTATGAATTCTGTGGCCCTGAGTAACAATTGTGTGTCTGTGCAAGTAACAATTCTGTGTCTGTGCAAGTAACAATTTTGTGTCTGTGAGAGTAACAATTCTCTGGCACTCAGTAACAATTCTGTCTGTCCCTGAGTAACAATTCTCTGGCACTCAGTAACAATTCTGTCTGTCCCTGAGTAACAATTCTGTCTGTCCCTGAGTATGAATTCTGTGGCCCTGAGTAAGAATTCTCTGGCACTCAGTAACAATTCTGTCTGTCCCTGAGTATGAATTCTGTGGCCCTGAGTAACAATTGTGTGTCTGTGCAAGTAACAATTCTGTGTCTGTGCAAGTAACAATTTTGTGTCTGTGAGAGTAACAATTCTCTGGCACTCAGTAACAATTCTGTCTGTCCCTGAGTAACAATTCTCTGGCACTCAGTAACAATTCTGTCTGTCCCTGAGTATGAATTCTGTGGCCCTGAGTAACAATTCTGTCTCTGTGCGAGTAACAATTCTGTGTCTGTGCAAGTAACAATTTTGTGTCTGTGAGAGTAACAATTCTCTGGCACTCAGTAACAATTCTGTCTGTCCCTGAGTAAGAATTCTCTGGCACTCAGTAACAATTCTGTCTGTCCCTGAGTAACAATTCTCTGGCACTCAGTAACAATTCTGTCTGTCCCTGAGTAACAATTCTGTCTGTCCCTGAGTATGAATTCTGTGGCCCTGAGTAAGAATTCTCTGGCACTCAGTAACAATTCTGTCTGTCCCTGAGTATGAATTCTGTGGCCCTGAGTAACAATTGTGTGTCTGTGCAAGTAACAATTCTGTGTCTGTGCAAGTAACAATTTTGTGTCTGTGAGAGTAACAATTCTCTGGCACTCAGTAACAATTCTGTCTGTCCCTGAGTAACAATTCTCTGGCACTCAGTAACAATTCTGTCTGTCCCTGAGTATGAATTCTGTGGCCCTGAGTAACAATTCTGTCTCTGTGCGAGTAACAATTCTGTGTCTGTGCAAGTAACAATTTTGTGTCTGTGAGAGTAACAATTCTCTGGCACTCAGTAACAATTCTGTCTGTCCCTGAGTAAGAATTCTCTGGCACTCAGTAACAATTCTGTCTGTCCCTGAGTAACAATTCTGTCTGTCCCTGAGTATGAATTCTGTGGCCCTGAGTAAGAATTCTCTGGCACTCAGTAACAATTCTGTCTGTCCCTGAGTATGAATTCTGTGGCCCTGAGTAACAATTGTGTGTCTGTGCAAGTAACAATTCTGTGTCTGTGCAAGTAACAATTTTGTGTCTGTGAGAGTAACAATTCTCTGGCACTCAGTAACAATTCTGTCTGTCCCTGAGTAACAATTCTCTGGCACTCAGTAACAATTCTGTCTGTCCCTGAGTATGAATTCTGTGGCCCTGAGTAACAATTCTGTCTCTGTGCGAGTAACAATTCTGTGTCTGTGCAAGTAACAATTTTGTGTCTGTGAGAGTAACAATTCTCTGGCACTCAGTAACAATTCTGTCTGTCCCTGAGTAAGAATTCTCTGGCACTCAGTAACAATTCTGTCTGTCCCTGAGTAACAATTCTCTGGCACTCAGTAACAATTCTGTCTGTCCCTGAGTATGAATTCTGTGGCCCTGAGTAACAATTCTGTGTCTGTGCGAGTAACAATTCTGTGTCTGTGCAAGTAACAATTTTGTGTCTGTGCGAGTAACAATTCTCTGGCACTCAGTAACAATTCTGTCTGTCCCTGAGTAACAATTCTCTGGCACTCAGTAACAATTCTGTCTGTCCCTGAGTATGAATTCTGTGGCCCTGAGTAACAATTCTGTGTCTGTGCGAGTAACAATTCTGTGTCTGTGCAAGTAACAATTTTGTGTCTGTGCGAGTAACAATTCTCTGGCACTCAGTAACAATTCTGTCTGTCCCTGAGTAACAATTCTCTGGCACTCAGTAACAATTCTGTCTGTCCCTGAGTAACAATTCTCTGGCACTCAGTAACAATTCTGTCTGTCCCTGAGTAACAATTCTCTGGCGCTCAGTAACAATTCTGTCTGTCCCTGAGTATGAATTCTGTGGCCCTGAGTAACAATTCTGTGTCTGTGCGAGTAACAATTCTGTGTCTGTGCAAGTAACAATTTTGTGTCTGTGCGAGTAACAATTCTCTGGCACTCAGTAACAATTCTGTCTGTCCCTGAGTAACAATTCTCTGGCACTCAGTAACAATTCTGTCTGTCCCTGAGTAACAATTCTCTGGCACTCAGTAACAATTCTGTCTGTCCCTGAGTATGAATTCTGTGGCCCTGAGTAACAATTCTGTGTCTGCGCGAGTAACAATTCTGTGTCTGTGCAAGTAACAATTTTGTGTCTGTGCGAGTAACAATTCTCTGGCACTCAGTAACAATTCTGTCTGTCCCTGAGTAACAATTCTCTGGCACTCAGTAACAATTCTGTCTGTCCCTGAGTAACAATTCTCTGGCACTCAGTAACAATTCTGTCTGTCCCTGAGTAACAATTCTCTGGCACTCAGTAACAATTCTGTCTGTCCCTGAGTAACAATTCTCTGGCACTCAGTAACAATTCTGTCTGTCCCTGAGTAACAATTCTCTGGCACTCAGTAACAATTCTGTCTGTCCCTGAGTAACAATTCTCTGGCACTCAGTAACAATTCTGTCTGTCCCTGAGTAACAATTCTGTCTGTCCCTGAGAATGAATTCTGTGGCCCTGAGTAAGAATTCTCTGGCACTCAGTAACAATTCTGTCTGTCCCTGAGTAACAATTCTCTGGCACTCAGTAACAATTCTGTCTGTCCCTGAGTAAAAATTCTGTGGCCCTAATAACGTTTCTGTGGCCCTAAGTAACAATTCTCTGGCACTGAGTAACAATTCTGTCTGTCCCTGAGTATGAATTCTGTGGCCCTAACTAGCGTTTCTTTGTCCCTAAATAACGATTCTGTGGCCCTCATTAACAAGTCTGTGTCCCTGAGTAATGGTTCTCTGTCCCTAAGTAACTTCTCTCTGTCCCCAATTCTCGTTTCTGTGGCCCTAACTCTGTCCCTGTCCCTAGTACAGAGCGGTCTGCCTCTGTTCAATGACTGCAGGCAAATGAAGATTTCCAAAATGGCCGCTATATATACCTCGACCATTACACAGTGCTGGCTGGCTGGCTGCTGATTGGCTGATGCGATCACATGTCGTTGAGGAATGCATTATGGGGCAGCGCGCCTTGTCTGCGCGCCTTCCCCGACATCCCCGCTCCGTCGCCGCACATGTCAGCCGCCATTTTCTGAAAAATTTCGATTCGCGCGTCCGAATTAGGCTGTTTTTCGGATTCGGCACGAATCGAAATTTTTCCGATATTCGACTCGAATTCCACTTCGGATACTTCGATTCGCTCATCTCTAATAGCAATACACATTGCAGTGCCTTGAAATGCCCCCCATGTTGTCATGTTACAATGTATTTATTGGGATTGGATGTGATAGACCGACACAAAGTGGCTCATAATTGTGAAGTGGAAGGAAAATGAGAAATGGTTTCCAACATTTGTGACCAATAAATCTGTGAAAAGTGTGGCGGCATTTGTATTCGGCCCCCCGGAGTCAATACTTTGTAGGACCCCCTTTGGCTGCAATTCCAGCTGCAAGTCTTTTTGGGGATGTAACGGAACCGACCCCAGACTGCGCTTAACTACTTTCATTAGAATACCGCTTCCCTGTCCAAACACCGACAACAGACACCACAGACACCGCAGTAGACAAAGCAAGTTATTGTTCTGTATGATCTGTAACAGTGCCACAACTGCCTATACATGAGAATGTATGACTCCATTGTCTGGGCTGAATGTTGGGAATACTGTGCGCACTTAGAAACTTTATTAATAAAATCTATTTGATTAAAAAAAATACTGTAGATAATGCTGTACATATTCTTTCTATTCATAAGATATATTTAGTAATGAACATTAAAAATAGAAAAATACTTTATGTAGCATTCTAATTTTTTTTTTGTACAGGTGGATTGATGAACCAAGTTTTCGGTCATGTTGGTCTTCATGAATACAGCTGAGTCACATGGAAAACAAGACACATGGGTGTCTTAATTGACTGAAAGTCTTTACTGCAGTTCACTGGAGGATTCACACGGGATACAAGTCATATCTGTGTTCTAAAAGTCATGGTTTGGATCCTCTTCCACATTGATCCAGCAGGAGAAAAGTAATTTCAGTGTTCTGGAAATGACAATGGCTTTACAATAAAGTCCAACCCCAGTATACATAAGAGGAGTCATTTCATACTACTTCTTGTTTGGAGATTTTACAATGGAGAGAAAATATATCACACACCAGAAGGTTCACAATGGAGGGAAGTCATATCATTGTTCTAAATGTGACAAAACTTTTAGACGCAAGGGAGACCTTATAGTACACCAAAGAGTTCACACTGGAGAGAAGCCATATAAGTGTTTTAAATGTGATAAAGCTTTTAAACAGAAATCATATCTTATCGTACACCAGATTGTTCACACTGGAGAGAAGCCATATCAGTGTTCTGAATGTGATAAAGCTTTTACAGTGAAGTCAAATCTTATCAGACACCAGATTGTTCACACTGGAGAGAAGTCATCTCAGTGTTCTGAATGTGACAAAGCTTTTACACAGAAGTCATATCTTATCAGACACCAGAGGATTCACACTGGAGAGCAGCCATATCAGTGTTCTGAATGTGATAAAGCTTTTACTCAGAAGTCAGATCTTATCAGACACCAGATGATTCACACTGGAGAGAAGCCATATCAGTGTTCTGAATGTGGCAAAACCTTTACAACCAAGAGGAAGGTTAAAATACACCTGAGCATTCACACTGGAGAGAAGCCATATCCGTGTTCTAAATGTGATAAAGCTTTTACTCAGAAGTCAAATCTTATCAGACACCAGAGGATTCACACTGGAGAGAAGCCATATCAGTGTTCTGAATGTGATAAAACTTTTACACAGAAGTCAGATCTTATCACACACCAGATGATTCACACTGGAGAGAAGCCATATCCATGTTCTGAATGTGACAAAGGTTTTAAAAGGAAATCACATCTTATCATACACCAGAGGATTCACACTGGAGAGAAGTCATATAAGTGTTCTGAATGTGAAAAAGCTTTTACTCAGAAGTCAGATCTTATCACACACCAGATGATTCACATTGGAGAGAAGCCATATAAGTGTTCTAACTGTGATAAAGCTTTTAAACATAAGTCACATCTTATCATACACAAGAGGATTCACACTGGAGAGAAGCCATATCAGTGTTCTGAATGTGATAAAGCTTTTACAGTGAAGTCAAATCTTATCAGACACCAGAGGATTCACACTGGAGAGAAGCCATATCAGTGTTCTGAATGTGATAAAGCTTTTACAGGGAAGTCAGATCTTATCAGACATCAGAGGATTCACACTGTAGAGAAGCCATTTTAATGCTCTCAATGTGATAAAGCTTTTACAGTCAATGCTGGGCTAATCTATCACCACAGGATTCACAAATTTCAGCATAGATTAAATTCTGGAAGAAAAGAGATATTAAACCCCCTGGCGGTATTCCTGAGTGTAGCTTGGGGTAAAGTTTCAGTACCACAAGCTGTAACCCTGAGCTACACTCAGGAAAACACTGCAGTGTTGCTCCGGGATCCCTCGATCACTTACCTTGTCCTGCGCTCCCACGATGTGCCTCCTGCAGTGTCCCCTGTAATGTCCTGCGGCGGATGCCGGCATCTGGGTTCCGTCCCCTGCGAGCGTCGGGAGACGGAACGGTGGGAAATTTGAAAATGAAAAAAAGTGACATTCACTAAATACACTAAAATCACATAGTATTCCATTCCTGTATCAAACCATTTCACATATATTTTGTCCCGAGTGCTTTGTCCTGCACCCTGCCTGCATTTTTACTGTTCTTTCTGCTTGGAAACTGAGAAACGTCAATGGCGTCCAAAAAGTGTCCCTTTAGGTCAAAATCGGTTTTAGACCGGCTAGAGAACAGCGATAGTAAATCAGAACCACTTGCAGAATTGAGTGATAATGATTTGTTGGGGAAATTCATCATCAGACACTGAAAACAATTTTTCGACTGAGCTCAGCGATGTGCGAACTTGGCGCTCTATTTCACATTTCAGTGTTTTTGGTTTGATTATATTATTTAATTAAATGTATTATTATATTATTATTTTTTATGATTATTAAATTATTTTGTTTATTATTAAATGAATAATAATAATAAATATTATTTATTAAATGATTTTGTGTTTCAAATTTTATCCTACCCAGGATATTTACTAGACTCGTGTTCGGATAGATTTCAGTGAGTTATTCCTAAAAATTACAGACCTACAATAAAAAAAATACATATTTCCCTGCAAAAAAGTACCACTTTGAGCACAGAAATATGGACAATATCAGACCGCTAGGGAGGTTAAAGAAGTTTCAGGTGTCACAAGCAAGTTTCACATCCCCAATGTCATCCCACAAGCTAGAGAAGAAGGGAAACAATAAAATGCTACTTTAAAGGAACAAACTAAAATCTGAGCAAACTGGAATGTAATCATCGGATGAACTGAGTTTAGTGCTTATGTCCATCAATACACAACTAGAAGGGATTTGAATATTTTACCTTTTGACAATTTTTTTTAAGATAAGCATCAATAACTGAACAGCTTCCCTCATGATTCTCATCTTTATCTTTTTTATGGAGCTTTGAATGAACATGCAATGCATTTTCATGATTCACCAACTGAGTTGTGTTTCCAAGCATTTTCTTCATTTCTGGATCCTGAGGTAATACATGACCAACATTGCCTCAGTACCAGAGACTAGGATGGGGTCTATTATCTTACCAAGTCTCTGAAGCCTCAGTGGGAGAGTCCATTCCAGGTTCTTCTGACTATTGATACATGATCAGCCAGGCTTGAGGTCTCCAGCTAAGCCCACCTTGGCCACTCCTCCCATTACATGTTCCATCTCCTCTCCCGTTATCAATGCTTCCTTTCCACATCTCATCTCCTCTCATGGATGACAACCTTTCAGGCAGGTCTGTGGCTGTGACACCAGCTAGCAAGAAGTCTCTGTTCAGTGAGAAAACAACATCCCAAGCTGATGCAGGCCTTCCAATACTGAGTTACTGCTGATTTAGGGGATGTATTCAGCAGTAAAACGTAAGCCCAGCTGGCCACTTGTGTTCCATGTGGTTCTGCCAAATGGGATTCCATCAGGTGAAGATCAGAAATCCTTGTTCCATGTTTTCTCTTTCCAGCTATTACTCCTCTCCATAGACTAATCACACAATACAACTGCCAGAGATCTGAACTTACAAAGTGCTGAGTGTGCGGTCATATTCCTACCACTTCTTCCGGGGGACTGACATTCCTCTGATTGGGGTTCACAATAATCACTCTGAGTGCACACATCTCTTTTTGGTGGAAAGTTTGTAAAGAAAACTTCTTCTCCCTGGAAATATTACAACGTTGGCACCAAAGTGTAACTATGGGCAAAATCAGTAATGACATTAATAATGAAATCTGTCATTAGCAGAGCAGGTTTTGTTTTTCCGAGTCTCCTATTGTTTTATTTTTTGTTGTCCCTCCCAGTAGATTGTTTGTTTTTTTTTTCTACTTCCTGTAGAAGGCCAAGCCTTTTTGGAAAAATGGCAGTTGGAGGGGTTGGGGCAAATCCTATAACACTGCTGGGGGTGCTCACAACTGTCAGTTGTCATTCATATGGGGGTTGGACCTTATAGAGAACCTGTTGCTGTAACTGCTGTAGAAGCGTTAGCTGAAGTTGGGCTTTACTTGTTGTGTGTCTTACTTATAATCTATCTAAGACTTCCCTGTACAGGGTGACAACACTGCTGTGTAATGTTCCTGCAGAATGATCAGGGTTGTCACCCTGTTACAGAAGGTGGGAAAATAACAGATCTACAGACAGGACCAACAGCTGATACAACTATGTTGCAGAGGGAACTCTGGGAATGCTAATGACAGATTGCATTACACATTCAGTTAGCAGACTTCCTGCTGTTGGTCTGATGTTTGAATTGTGTTCTGATATTTACTGTCCTGCTGTAAAAGGTGTAAATGATCGCCCGCATGTTTCCTGTAGTAGCAGGGACTACGAACTCATATCAGGAATAGTAGGATGGGTACCTACCTGAGGGGGTCACCTTTTTGGATTTGGGGGAAACATTTTACATGGTTTATTTCCATTAATGAAACCAACAAGGGGAGTCTCACTTCACTAACAATAGGAGAGCCAATCACAGGCCAGTAACATTTCATGATGCCTCAATGTAATTACAGAATGTTTAATCCCCATTGGTCCATTGGATTCCTAGTCCTTCAAGATGATATTGCTTCTTTTGTGGAAGGGGAGTTCTAAAATGTCTTCCCTTCAGTTCCACCCATAGCTGTACTTTAGGTGATGTTGCCCCTCCCCCATATCTGTAAGGGAAAGCCTCAATTTCTCCCAATACTCCCCTGGCCTTCCAGTGAGAGGAAACATTTTCTCTGGAGTGGAGATGTTTTATGCAGTGAGCCCTTCATAGACGGGATGGGGAATCTAAGTAATCTAAGATAAGTAAGATGAACCGGTGTACTGGAGTCATGGATCAGATAACCAATGACACCATTGATGGTATAGCCGAGCTGACAGCAGAAGTGGCTCCATCACCTAAGGTGGTGTCACAGAGCTACATGGTGGCTGACTACCTCAGAAAATCAAGGCGGAGTCTACAAACTGGTGTCAGAGAGTGTTGTACATTTATATTAGATCATGAGGATCTCAGAAGGAGATATTTACACAAAGTAAAGGAGTTCCAACAGTCACCTGGGTGGGGGGAAGTGGGATCCATTTTATTGGATGGGTTTAGTAATATGGTGGCTTTGCTTTTTTATGTACATGATTAAATTCACATTTTAGAACAGAAGATTACTTGAACCCTGCAAACATGTTTTATTTTCTGAAGCAGAGACCCTGGAAAATATAAATGTGATAGTTGCCATTTTCTATGTCACAGAATATTAGCACAGTTGTTCTCAAATGCATATTTTCTGTAAAAAAACATACTAAAGATCATTTTAATACACAAAAAAACTCAATATATGACCCAATTTGTTTGGTGAAATATAAAATATTGTGTTTACATAAAGTATATAGATCAGAAACATGTCAAACTTTAAAAATTGTGTGTATTTGTGAAATGGTGACAAACTTCAGTACCAGAAATTGTCCATAGGTGACGCTTTAAAAGCCTTTACAGGTCATCAGTTTATATAGTGAACCATGAATGATGGCCCTAGAGTTATTCCTCTCCCTCTGGTGTGTGCAGAGATATGTACAATGTGTAGTGTGATTGATGTTTTCCTACATAACCGCACCCAACCCTTGCAATTGCTCATGTATACGGGAACTGGGGGCTTTAAAATGTGTTTTGTGTGTTTTTTCATTTACAGTGTGTTACTTTACACTTTTCTTTCTCTGAACTTTATTATTGCCATATAGGGGGTTAATAGCCTCGCATGTGATAACATATTGCTGGTCACAGATCCTCTTTAAAGAAACACAAGAGGTCTATCAGACCCCTAATGTCACCTCTGGACCCCAAAATAGATGGTTAAGCACAGGTCATGTTTGATCAGCTCCTTGAAGACACAAATGTACATCTGCTAAATCTGTATCTGAGTAGACCATAGAAGCAGCATTAGAAAGAAATGTGAGCATGGCTTCAGTCAGGCGATGGTCCTGGTGGTCATGGTCTTGTTCTCCTTCAGGTCCTCTCACCTTGTAGATGGTGACATGGACTTGTTGTGTGGGAATGAGCAGGAGGGGCTCGGAGTTCTCTTGTACCCAATCAGCTTGGTATGGATAAAAGATCAAAGTGTCTTCTGGGAAGTTACAGGGATTTGTATATTTAGAGGGTTACATAAGTGGGTGGGGTTGGTATTAATGAGGGGCGTGTCACATGTTAATCAGTTTCTTAGCATAGATGATATAAATGGTATAAATAGATCCTTGAAATGTAAACAATCTATCTCTTTCCTTCTGTTGTTAAAGTGTCACATATATATGATGAATAAAGTTGGGTGATATTTTCACCGCACAATACCGTGGTCTGGGTTCTTCTACAACACATCCCCCCAAAAATGTTCTCTTCCAGTTCTAGGAGTCTGGTGGAATGGGACACAAGCTGATGGTATCTCTTAGGCCCCTTGTACATGGGGGGTCCGTCCCCTGTGAGTGCAATGCTGGCATTATAATACACCTGGTAGGCACAGGTACAGCGTCCAGCCCCGCTGCCTGCAGCCTGTCAAAGTCTACACTACAGCTGGACGGAGCTCAATGCTGCACCACATTTACCTCGTGTTTAGGGCGCTCTGTGTTCAGGGAGAAATGGCTGCCATCCTGATCAGACAAAGCATAGAGCAGATGTAGGCCGGTGCAGTCTGCTTCTTCCCCTGTAGGTGGCGCCCAACCAGAGTGACATCCCAGCCTGGAGAGGAAGTCGGGGGACACTTGGCTTCTCTGTGGTTTCCCGGTTCCTGGAGACGGCGTGGAATGAAGGGGTCCATGGAGTCCTAGAGTTCAAAATTTTTTTTTTATTTTTTGTTTACACTTTTTAAAAATCATTTTATTTCTGAAGATCACTAAACCCCAAATCTGATGTATTCTTTGATAGCAGACACCCTATATAATACAATGTTGGGAGTTGTCATTTTCTATGTTACATGATATTAGCACAACAGTTTATGAAAGGCAACATTTCAGGAACAATATAGTAACGTTTATTTCTGAGCACATAAATGCAATTCATGACCTATTTTCTGGTGAAATATAAAAGATGAGGTTGTGCCGAGGAAATGGGATTCCCAACATGTCAAGCCGTAACACTGTGTGCACTTGGAACGCTTTAATAGCCCCTCCAGGTCATCAGTATAGAGTTACACAGGAGCACTGGTGCTCCAATCATTGCTCTCCCTCTGGCGTGTGCGCTGATATGTAACATGTGTGGGGATCACTGTGTTCCTATGTAGGCACCCCAATGTACATGTCACGTCCTGGTCTGTGTATAGGAGGTGCGCTGAGCTCACTCTGTCCTTCCCAGTGACACCCACCATAACAGCACCAGGCTCTGCTCTCCCACATGGTGTCAGGGGGAGGGGCACATCTCTGTGGTGGGTGTGGCAATGATAGGCGGCTTCACAGCCAATTGTATCACTTCCATATGACAGCCGAGATTTGGGTTTACTAAAGTCCACACACTCCCGGCTGTATAGCGGTGGGCAGTGTGGGGGGAAATAACACGTCTGCAGCATTGTTAAAAATCTGAATTCCCAGCAAGTGACTGGAGATTCAGATTCCCCCCCCCCCCCCATCCTGTCACTGTAAGATGGTTGACAAAGCCTCCTTAAGGTGGTCATTGGATTTTGGGACCTGTATGTGGCAAGGCTGCCAGAAAGTCTCTCACTTGTGGTGTCCTCATACTGGGGAGAAGTAGCAGAATGTGTTTTGGGTGTAATTCCACATATCCCCATGGCGTGTGCCAGAAAAAGCTCATTAAATTACATTTTGTTTTTCATTTTCCAATAACTTATGGCAATAACTGTAAATGTTCCATGGACACAACATGCCTCTCAGCACATACCTTGGGATGTATCCTTCCCATAAAGGGGACATTTGGGGATGTTTGTAAGGTCCGGGCATTTTACTGCCTCAAGAAATGTGATCGGCAGTCAGAAAGTAACAGCGATGTAAAAGCTGCATAAATTCCATTCTATATCCCATAGTTTGTAGACGCCATAACTTCACACAAACCAGTCAATATCCACGGATTCAGCTATGCTTCTACCAAAGACACGGAGCAGAATACACGTTGTACTACATTTATGAAGAAATCTGATTTTTATGGTGTCACAGATCCAACCCAGACGCACACGCCCACAGCGACTAGCTAACCGAGGCGCGCACGTGTGGCCATGACTTGGGGTAAGAGGGAATAAGGGGGAGTTAATCTGAATATATATACATATATAAGACTGGCCGTGATATACTATCATAGCCCGCACTACCTCTGGCCACCACTGGAGGGAGACTCCACTCCAATCCAGCTGGCTGACCACACACACGGGCAGACAGACAATCTGGTTCACACTAAGGGTTGAGGAGCAGCCTAGCAATTAACACACCCTTCTAGGATTCCTCCAGCTATCCTACAAGCTAGAACCCCGGTGTTAGTCCCTCTTCCACTGTCCACATACCCCCACACCAGACACACAACAAAAGGTAGCTTGCCACCACCCAACAGTTTTTGACTGGCCTGCTGGGCCACCACACACACACAGATCTCTGTCTGGCAGACCTGTCACCCTTACAATCTGCCAACACACAGTGCAATTGCATCCAGATTGGCAAGGAACTTGACCGAGTATATAAAGACACTTCAATACAATACAATCTAATCTCTCCGGAGATATGAGCCCGAGCTTAAATACCCAGAAGTCACTTATTAATTTTATGATTTAATATCCTGAAAGTGGGCAGTGCATAAAATATGTACAAAGTATAAAAAGTTACAAATAATACACAAAATACAAGAAGACACACAATTGGCTATTGACTATAAAATAAACGGGAATAAAACAGAAATAAAACTTTTACCCAGAGTCATCCTGCGACTGGAGCAAGTCAGAGAAAGTCAGCAATCTTTCAGTCAATAGAACGGGCTTCATACGAATCACCACGTCCATATGTCAGGGTCCTCAATTTATGGGAATATGGACTTAGGCTGGACATTACTCCTTGGCCAATCAACTTTGGGGAGTGTTCCTGTACCAGACCACAGGACATTCTGGGTAGTGAAATGCCCAAAGTCGATTGGACCAGGAACGGTTTGAATCACCAAGTCAGGGATTGAATTTCCGACACCAGCGCATCAGTCTGATCATGACAGTACCAATCACTGTTTAGCTGTCGCAATCAGGCACCCTAAAACCATTTCCTGCATTTCTCTGGGACCCCACATAGGCCATAAATACAGTTTTACATGCAGATGTCGCCCACAGAGTGTCCAATCAGAAGGAAGTATTTTCATCTCTCTGCAACTATTTTAGCTTTTATGAGAGATGAAATATATTCCTTTGATCTACTGATATACTTCAAAGTTCTGGTCTCCCGCTGTGTCATGAAGCCAACCCGTCTAGAGCCCTTTCCTTCCAGGTTTCCCAGGAGGTGACAAATCTTATTGGCACTTAGGTGTCACTTCCAGCCTAGAAGCTGCTCTGTCTTTTCAGATGCTAATGGGTGGGCACATGTCTCTGTGTACCTATGACTGAATATATGACTGAATACATCTTTAATGACAAGGAATGAAACTAAATTTACAATTACATATTACTACAGATCACATCTCAGCTACTCACATCTGTACATTTATGTGACATCAATTCTGAACACATCTTATATTATTATAACATGGAATGCTAAATCTACATTGTCATATTTTCTACAGATCACATCTCAGCTACTCAAGCCTTACATGCACGTTACATATGGGATATGTTTTATAACAAAGTAGAAAATATCACTAGTTTTCAGAATTAAAAAATAAAAACCCCCAGTGGTGTTTAAATACCACCAAAAGAAAGCTCTTATGTCAATTAAATTTGTGTACAGTGTAGCATGACCGCACAATTGCCATTTAAAGTAGTGCAGTGCTGAATAGCAAAAAAAATGCCCTGATCATGAAGGGGGTAAAACTTTCCAAAGCTGAAGGAGGTTATAAATCTTGCTGTCATCGTACGCAGTTTGGTTTCATTTTCTTACATTTCACAGGCTGCCATTCTTCTGAGTTCCACAAGGTGGTGATCACACATATATGGAGACAGGAAGTGATGTCAGGTACAGACAGGAAATGATGTCAGGTACAGATGTCAGGGATGTCAGACAGGAAGTGATGTCAGGCACAGACGGGAAGTGAGGTCAGGTTTATTCAGGAAGTGAGGTAAGGTACAGACAAGAAGTGATGTCAGGCACAGACAGGGAGTGATGTCAGGTACAGTCAGGAAGTGAGGTCAGGCAAAGGCAGGAAGTGATGTTGAGCACAGATGGGAAGTGATGTCAAGTACAGAATGGAAGTAATGTCAGGTACAGAGAGGTGATTTCAGGCACAGACATTAAATGAGGTCAGGTATATTCAGGAAGTGAGGTAAGTTACAGACAAGTGATGTCAGGTATAGACAGGAAGTGATGTCAGGCACAGACAGGAAATGAGGTCAGGTACAGACAGGAAGTGATGTCAGGAACAAACGGGAAGTGATGCCAGGCACAGAGGGGAAGTTATGTCGGACACAGACAGGAAGTGAGGTCGGGCACAGACAGGAAGTAATATCAGGCACAGACAGGAAATGGGGTCAGGTATAGTCAGGAAGTGAGGTCAGTTAAGGCATAAAGTGATGTAAGGTAAAGAAAAGAAGTGATGTCAGGCACAGACAGGAAGTGAGGTCAGGTACAGACAGGAATTGAGGTCAGGAACAAACGGGAAGTGAGGTCAGGCACAGACAGGAAGTGATGTTAGGCACAGACGGGAAGTGAGGTCAGGCAAAGACATAAAGCGATATCGGGAACAGGCTGGAAGTGAGGTCTGGCACAGACATGAAGTGAGGTCAGGTAAGGACATAAAGCAATGTTGGGCACAGATGGGAAGTGAGGTCGAGAACAGGAAGGAAGTGAGGTCAGGTAAAGACATAAAGCGATGTCGGGCACAGATGGGAAGTGAGGTCGGGCTCAGACAGGAAATTATGTCAGGCACAGACAGGAAGTGATGTCAAGCTCAGACAGGAAGTGAGGTCAGGTATATTCAGGAAGTGAGGTAAGTTACAGACAGGAAGTGATATCAGGCATAGACAGGAAGTGTTTCAGGCAAAGATATAAAGCAATGTCGGGCACAGATGGGAAGTGATGTCGGTCACAGACAGATAGTGATGTCAGGCACAGACAGGAAGTGATGTCGGGCTCAGACAGAAAGTGAGGTCAGGTATATTCAGGAAGTGAGGTAAGTTACAGACAGGAAGTGATGTCAGGAACAGACAGGAACTGATGTCAGAAAACGAACGGGAAGTGATGTCAGGCACAGACGGCAAGTGAGGTCAGGCACAGACAGGAAGTGATGTCAGTCACAGACAGGAAGTGATGTCAGGTAAAGACAGAAAGTGATGTCAGACACAGACAAGAAGTGAAGTCAGGCAAAGACAAAGTGATGTTGGGCACAGACAGGAAGTGATGTCAGGAACAGACAGGAACTGATGTCAGAAACAGACGGGAAGGGAGGTCAGGTACAGATGGGAAGTGATGTCAGGCACAGACGGGAAGTGAGGTCAGGCACAGACAGGAAGTGATGTCAGGTAAAGACAGAAAGTGATGTCAGGCACAGACAAGAAGTGATGTCAGGCAAAGACAAAGTGATGTCGGGCACAGACAGGAAGTGATGTCAGGCACAGTCAGGAAGTGATGTCAGGCACAGACAGGAAGCTCCATGTGGGAGGAATTATAGAGGAGACGTTGCTGGAAGTGTGAGCAGAGGAGGTAATGAGATTGTATTTGATCATATCTCCCATCACTCTCCCTTGTGTGACACCATATTTCTCTGTCCCTCTTTGCCCTGTAAATGTCCCTCTTTTCGGTGTGATGTACACACAGACATATGAACAGACAATAGAACGGCCCAAAGTCTTCATATGGCTCTCAGATTTCCCTCAGATTTCACATTATTTCCGTATTGAAGTGAAAACTCGGATAGAAAAGTAATAGTGAGATCAGACATAAGTGGGTGTCACTGATCACATTGTCCCCAAACGTCACCCCAGATAAACGTTTTCCCGGTCAGGCTCCAGTCACACCAGGAATTGCACATTTCTCATGACTTCCCACATGTGCGGTTACATGCGTTCGCAGGACGTTTTTATCATCGGGAAGGACGGGTGATGCACATTTATGTGCATTGCGTTGCGTTTACTCACATTTACATGCGTTTATGCGCTCACAAAATCAGAAGATTAAAGTGGTTGTCAAGGTTCAGAATTTTTAAATAACAAACATGTCAAACTTACCAGCTCTGTGTAATGGGTTTGCACAGATCCACCAGGATCCTCCTCTTCTCGGGTCCCCACACCAGCATTCCAGGCAAGATGCTTACTTTGGGGCACTCATGTGTGCTCACTCCCGAGCCGCTTCTATATAACTATGAGAAACACAGAGCATGGTCTGACCCACCCCCACTCCCTCCTCACTGGCTGCTGTATCTCAGCCAATGAGGAGTCAGAGACCCTGGAGAGCTTCTATTTTTGTGCACAGTGCTGGATCGGATAAGTATAAGAGGGGAGGAGCATCACACTGAAGGTAAAAAACCTTCAACCTCTAGATCCTCCCCCTTTAACCCCTCACCTACCGGGCACTGTCACCCCCTTCCTGTCCGGACCAATTTTCAGCTTTCAGCGCTCTCGCACTTTGAATGACAATTGCGCGGTCATGTAACATTGTAGCCATATGAAATGTTTATCATTTTTTCACACAAAAAGAGCTTTCTTTGGTGGTATTTAATCACCGCTGGGGGGGAGGGGAGTTATAAACAAAAAAAAGAGCAAAACGTTTGAAAAAAAAGCTTTGCTTTGTTTCTATTATAAAATTTTGCAAACAGGTAATTTTTCTCCTTCACTGATGTGCATTGATGAGGCTGCACTGATAGGCAACACTGATAGCCATCACTGATGAGATGGCAATGACTGGCAGCACTGATGGGCGCTAATAGGCTGCACTGATGAGGCGATACTGGGGGGCATTGATGAGGAGGCACTGATATGCAATGATGGTCACTGACTGGCAGCACTGCTGGGTGGCACTTGCAGGGGGGCACTGATGGATTCTGGTGGGAGGCACTGCTGGGCAGCACTGCAAGGCACTGATCATGAAGGCACTGATGATCAGTGCTGATATACGCTTTGATAGCTGCTGGTTACCGATAACCAGCAACTGTATTTACTGCTTGATCTGCTCTGTCATTGGATACAGCTGATCACGTGATAAAAGGCCTCATCATCACATGATCAGTTGTGTCCGTAGGGCTCAGTGATCACGGATGTCGCTAGGTGCTCACCCCTGGGGGTGCGCTGGAGGGCATGTTCTGGAAGGACGTCATATGATGCCCTTCCAGAAGGGGGTACCCAGGGGTATATTGGAGAATATATAATTGGAGGAGCAGCTGCTGCAGCTATATAACCCAGGCAGGCCGACGCATGGATTTTTTATTTCATTTTTGCATTTTTCAAAATCTTTTGATAAAAATTAGATCTGCAAAATACCGTGCCTCTGATCAAATACTTTGGGGTGTTTACTTTCTAAAAAAAAGGGTCATTTGGGAGGTGTTTGCACTTTCCTGGCAATTCAGGACCTCTGAAACTGGAATAGGTAGTAAGGAAGCTAAATATGACCTTTGAAAGCCTGAACGTGGTCATTAGATTTTGGACCCCCTTATGTGGCTAGGCTTCCAAAAATGATCTCATATGTAGTATCCCCAGAAGTAGCAGAATGTGTGTTGGGGGTGTAATTCCACATATATCCATGTCTTGTGTGAGAAATATCTCGTCTCTGACAACTTTGTGTAAAAAAATAAAGTCTTGCATGCACTCAACATGCCTCTCTGCAAACACCCACATCCCATATACAAGGGGCCTAAGAGATACCATCAGCTTGTGTCCCATTCCACCAGACTCCTAGAACTGGAAGAGGACATTTTTGGGGGGATGTGTTGTAGAAGAACCCAGACCATGGTATTGTGCGGTGAAAATATCATCCAACTTTATTCATCATATATATGTGACACTTTAACAACAGAAGGAAAGACATAGATTGTTTACATTTCAAGGATCTATTTATACCATTTATATCATCTATGCTAAGAAACCGATTAACATATGACACGCCCCTTGTTAAAACCAGCCCCACCCACCTATGTAACCCTCTAAACATCCAAATCCCTGTAACTTCCCAGAAGACACTTTCATCTTTTATCCATAACAAGCTGATTGGGTACAAGAGAACCCCGAGCCCCTCCTGCTCATTCCCACACAACAAGTCCATGTCACCATCTACAAGGTGAGAGGACCTGAAGGAGAACAAGACCATGACCACCAGGACCATCGCCTGACTGAAGCCATGCTCACATTTCTTTCTAATGCTGCTTCTATGGTCTACTCAGATACAGATTTGGCTGATGTACATTTGTGTCTTCAAGGAGCTGATCAAACATGATCTGTGCTTGACCATCTTTTCTGGGGACCAGAGGTGACATTAGGGGTCTGATAGACTTCTTGTGTTTCTTTAAAGAGGACCTGTGACCAGCAATTTGTTATCACATGCGAGGCTATTAACCCCCTATATGGCAATAATAAAGTTCAGAGAAAGAAAAGTGTAAAGTAACACACTGTAAATGAAAAAACACACAAAACACATTTTAAAGCCCCCAGTTCCCGTATACATGAGCAATTGCAAGGGTTGGGTGCGGTTATGTAGGAAAACATCAATCACACTACACATTGTACATATCTCTGCACACACCAGAGGGAGAGGAATAACTCTAGGGCCAACATTCATGGTTCACTATATAAACTGATGACTGTAAAGGCTTTTAATGCGCCACCTATGGACAATTTCTGGTACTGAAGTTTGTCACCATTTCACAAATACGCACAATTTTGGCAAGTTTGATATGTTTGGTATCTATATACTTGATGTAAACACAATATTTTACATTTCACCAAACAAATCGTGTCATATATTTTTTATTTATGTATTAAAATGATCTTTAGTGGTTTTTTTTACAGAAAATATGCATTTGATAAACAGATGTGCTAATATCCTGTGAAATAGAAAATGAAAACTACCAACATTATAGTCTCTGCTTTAGAAAATAAAGCATGTTTGTGGGTTTAAAGTAATCTTCTGTTCTAAAATGTGAATTTAATCATGTGCATAAAAAAGCAAAGCCACCATATTACTCAACCAAGTTCCAACTAACCCCATCCAAGAAAATGGATCCCACTTCCCCCACCCAGGTGACTGTTGGAACTCCTTTACCTTGTGTAGATATCTTCTTCTGAGATCCTCATGATCTAATATAAATGTACAACACTCTCTGACACCAGTTTGTAGATTCCACCTTGATCTTCTGAGAGATAGTCAGCCACCATGCAGTTCTGTGACACCACCTTAGGTGATGGAGCCACTTCTGCTATCAGCTCTGCTATACCATCAATGGTGTCATTGGTTATCTGATCCATGACTCCAGTACACCGGTTCATCTTACTTATCTTAGATTACTTAGATTCCCCATCCCGTCTATGAAGGGCTCACTGCATAAAACATCTCCACTCCAGAGAAAATGTTTCTTCTCACTGGAAGGCCAGGGGAGTATTGGGAGAAATTGAAGCTTTCCCTTACAGATATGGGGGAGGGGCAATATAACCTAAAGTACAACTATGGGTGGAATTGAAGGGAAGCCATTTTAGGGTGCTCCTTCTACACAGGAAGTAATATCATCTGGAAGGACTAGTAATCCATTGGACCAATGGGGATTAAACATTCTGCAATACATTGAGACACCATGAAATGTTACTGGCCTGTGATTGGCTCTCCTATTGTTAGTGAAGTGAGACTCCCCTTGTCGGTGTCATTAATGGAAGTTAAGAAACCAAATCTTTCTTCCAAATTCAAAAAGGTGACCCCCTTGGGTAGGTAGCCGTCCTACTATTCCTGATATGAGTTTGTAGTCCCTGTTACTACAGGAAACATGCGGGCGATCATTTACACCTTTTACAGCAGGACAGTAAATATCAGAACACAATTCAAACATCAGACCAACAGCAGGAAGTCTGCTAACTGAATGTGTAATGCAATCTGTCATTAGCATTCCCAGAGTTCCCTCTGCAACATAGTTGTATCAGCTGTTGGTTCTGTCTGTAGATCTGTTATTTTCCCACCTTCTGTAACAGGGTGACAACCCTGATCATTCTGCAGGAACATTACACAGCAGCGTTGTCACCCTGTACAGGGAAGTCTTAGATAGATTATAAGTAAGACACACAACAAGTAAAGCCCAGCTTCAGCTAACACTTCTACAGCAGTTACAGCAACAGGTTCTCTATAAGGTCCAACCCACCATATGAATGACAACTGACAGTTGTGAGCACCCCCAGCAGTGTTATAGGATTTGCCCCAATCCCTCCAACTGCCATTTTTGCCAAAATGCTTGGCCTTTTACAGGAAGTAGAAAAAAAATGATCTACTGGGAAAGTCAACTAAAAATGTTACAAGGGGAGACTCGGAAAAACAAAAACTGCTGTGCTAATGACAGATTGCACCAATTATGTAATTATTATTATTATACAGTATTTATAAAGCGCCAATAGTTTGCTCAGAGCTGTACATTACAAAGGGGAACAGAACATGTGACAGAACAATAACAATACAATGAAAAACATGAGGGGATCGAGGGCCCTGCTCTTTCGAGCTTACAATCTAGGAGGGAGGGGATAGTGGTACAGGAGGAGATAGCTGTGGGGGATGGGGTGGTAGGAAGAGTGGAGGAGGTTAGCGGGGTGTGTGGTAGGCTTCCCTGAAGAGATGGGTTTTCAGGGTGCGCCTAAAGGAGAGGAGAGTAGGTGATAATCTGATGGGTTGGGGCAGGGAGTTCCAGAGGATGGGTGACACCTTGGAGAAGTCCTGGAGGCGGGCATGGGAGGAGGAGACCAGGGAACTAGAGAGAAGGAGGTCTTGTGAGGAGCGGAGTGTGCATGCTGGGCGGTACTTTGATATTAGGTCAGTGATGTAGTACGGGGCAGTATGGAAGACAGCTTTGTACGTCAGTGTTAGGATTTTGAATTTGATCCATTGCGCAATCGGAAGCCAGTGGAGGGTTGGCAAAGGGGGGTGGCAGAGAGGGAGCGGTTGGAAAGGGGAATGAGTCTGGCAGCCGTATTCAGGATCGACTGAAGCGGGGATAGCCAGCGGCGAGGCAGGCCAGTGAGGAGGGAGTTGCAGTAGTCGAGTCGTGATATGATGAGGGAGTGGATGAGCTGTTTAGTGGTTTCTGGAGTTAGGAACGTGCGTATTTTGGCGATGTTGCGGAGGTGGAGTCTGCATGAGTTTGTTAGTGATTGGACTTGGGGCTGGAAAGATAGGTTGGAGTCCAGAATGACACCAAGTACTCTGGCCTGTGGGGCGGGTTTGATAGTGGCGTTGTTGGATGTGATGGAGAAGTCAATGGGGGGTGGTGTCCGGGCTTGGGGGGAAGACAAGAAACTCAGTTTTGGAGAGGTTCAGTTTAAGGAAGTGGAGTGACATCCAGTCTGATATGTCGCTCAGTAGCTTAGTGATTCGGACGGAGACCGAGGGGGTGAGGTGGGGGGTTGAGAGATAGATTTGTGTGTCGTCGGCATAGAGGTGGTAGTTGAAGCCATGAGAGTGTATGAGTTGGCCAAGGGAGGAGGTGTATATGGAGAAGAGCAGGGGCCGAGGACAGAGCCTTGAGGTACCCCAACAGAGAGGGGGAGTGAGGGGGAGGTGGTAGCATTATAGGTAATGCTGAAAGAGCGTTGTGACAGGTAGGATGAGAACCAGGAGAGAGCAGAATCTCTGAGGAGTGTAGTTTTTTGAGGAGGATGGGGTGGTCGACTGTGTTGAAGGCGGCAGAGAGGTCAAGGAGTAGGAGCACTGAATAATGGCCATTAGCTTTGGCGGTTAGCAGGTCGTTGGAGAGTTTGAGTAAGGCAGTTTTGGTGGAGTGTAGGGGATGGAAGCTGGACTGTAGGGGATCGAGGAGGTTGTTGTCATTGAGGTGAGAGCTTAGGCGGGTGTAGATGAGGCGCTCGAGGAGTTTAGATGTAAATGGGAGCAGGGAGATGGGTCTGAGGTTGTTCGGGTCATTGGGATCCAGGGAGGGCTTTTTAAGTATGGGGGTGATGTGTGCATGTTTCAGAGTGGATGGGAAAGTGCTGGAGGAGAGGGAGAGATTAAAGATGTGGGTGAGGGAGCGTAGGATGGAGGGGGAGGAAGGTCGTAGGAGTTGTGAGAGGATAGGGTCGAGGGGGCAGGTGGTGAGGCGGGCATCAGAGAGGATCTTGGAGACTTCCTCGATGGTAGTAAGGTCAAAGGTGCAGAGTTTTGGGGGGGCTTCAGTATGAGGAATGTAGGATGGGGTGGAAGTGGAGGTCAGAGCAGTGGTGGGGCCGTGGGAGAGGGGTGATGAGGGGGTAGTTGAGTGAGGGGGAACGGGGTTGGAGGGAGTTTGAGCAGCGACAAAGTCCCTGCAGGTTATGTCGAGGGGGAGGGGGGATGAGGGGGTAGCTGTGTGAGAGGGGACGGATTGAGAGGGCGTGTGAGTTGTGGCGATGTCCTTGCGAATTGTGTCAATCTTGTTTTTGAAGTGATTGGCAATCTCAAGGGCAGTGAGTGAGGTGTTGGGTGGAGGTGGGGGTGGCGAGAGTAGAGAGTTAAAGGTGGAGAAGAGTCGGCAAGGATTGGAGGAGAGGGCCTTGATGAGGGTCAGGAAGTGGAAGTAGGCTTGTTCGGCTGCGTGGAGGGAGGAGATGTAGGTGTGGAAGGCAGATTTGTAGCGGGTGAAGGCTTGTTGGGATTTGGTTTTGCGCCATAGTCGCTCCAGGGCACGACTGTGTCGTTTGAAGGTTTTGGTGTGATCAGTCTGCCAGGGCTGGAGCAGTCGGGGTCTGACATTGCGTGTGGTTAAAGGCGCTAGTGAGTCAAGGGCTGTTGACAGCGCGTTGTTGTAGGCAGTCATAGCCAAGTCGGGGCAAGACAGGGGGAGGATGCTGCCATGGAGTTGATCAGCTGCAGAGTGGAGGGGGGCAGGGTTAAGGTTGCGTAGGTTACGGCTGGTAGTAGTGTGACATTTGGAGGGGTAGGCGTTGGAGGACGAGGAGATAGAAAAGGTAATCAGGTTGTGGTCAGAGAGAGGGAAGGGGGTGTTAGTGAGGTTGTGGGGAGCGCAGCGGTTGGAGAAGACAAGATCAAGGATATTACCGTTGGAGTGGGTGGTGGATTGTATGCACTGCGCAAGTGCAAAGGAGGAGGTTAAGTGGAGGAGATGGGATGTGTCCGGGTTGTCGAGGTTGACAGGGATGTTGAAATCCCCAAGGATGATGGTGGGTAACTCAGAGGAGAGGAAGAAGGGTAGCCAGGAGGAAAAGTCTACCAGGAAGCGGGATATGGATCCAGGAGGCCGGTATATCACAGCAATCTTCAGGGGGGTTGGGGAGAATAGTCGGATGTAGTGGGCCTCGAAGGAGGAGAAGGATTGGGAGGGGGGGTTTGGGAGGACTCGGAAGGTGCTCTGCGGTGACAGGAGCAGACCAACCCACCACCTTTACGACCGTTAGGCCTGGGTGAGTGGGTCCAGGTGAGACCTCCATAGGAGAGTGCAGCAGGGGAGGTAGTGGCCTGGATCCAGGTTTCTGTGATCGCTAGGAGGTTGAGGGAGCGGGAAATGTAATGATTGATTTTGTCCATGGTAGTGCCAATGTCCTAACATTTCCAGAGACAAGAAGTGCTCTTTGAAAACTTCACCCCAAAGAGAGACCTGTCCTTTCATAGACATGAAATTGAACCGCAATTGGAGGAGTTTCAGTCCCCAGAAGAGGCAGGCATATGACCGCACAGGTAGAACTTTGTAAGTTCAGATCTCTTGCAGTTGTGCTGTGTGAATATTCTAAGGAGATGAGTAATATCTGGACAGAGGAAGAAGACAACAAGAAAATCCATTCTTCACCTGATGGTATCCCTGAGACTTTCAGCAAAACCAAATGGAATACAAGTGGGCAGCTGAACTTAAATGGTACTGTTGAATGCATCCCATAAACAGCAGAAAATCAGTGTTGGAAGCCTTCTGGCCGCTTAGGGAGTTTCTTTTTCACTGACCAGAGACTTCATCTTGGGTGTTCAAGCTACAGACCTACCTGCAAAACTGTCATCTATGAGAGGAGATGAAACATGGAAAGGAAGCATTGATCATGGGAGAGGAGGTGGAACATGTAATGAGAGGTGTGGAGAAGGTGGACTTAGCTGGAACCCTCAACCCTGGCTGATAATATATCAATAGTCAGAAGAACCTGGAATGGACTCTCCCACTGAGGCTTCAGAGGCTTGGTAAGATACAATTGGACCCCATCCTAGTCTCAGGTACTGAGGCAGTGTTGGTCATGTAGTAGCTCAGGATCTGGCAATGAAGAAAACACTTGGGAACACATCTCAGTTGGTGAATGATGAAAATGTAGTACATGTTTAGTCAAAGCTCCTTATAAAATAAAGATGAGAACCAAGAGGGAAACAGTTCAGTCATTGGTGCTTATCTAAAAAAAATGTCAAAAGGTAAAATATTCACAGACCTTCTAGTTGTGTTTCTGATGGACATAATCACTAAACACAATGCACTCAGTCATTACATTCCAGTTTGTTTTTTAGAGTAACATTTTAACTTTTCACTGCTTCTCTAGCTTGTGGGATGACATTGGGGCTGTGAAACTAATGGGACACTGGACACTACTTTAATATCCCTTTTTTTCTTCTGTGCAGCTGAAATGTGTGAATCCTCTGATGATATATTAGCCCAGCATTAACTGTAAAAGCTTTGTCCCATTCAGCATGTCAGCATTAAAATGGCTTCTTTCTAGTGTGAATCCTCTGGTGTGTGACAAGGTTTGACTTCACTGTAAAAGCTTTGCTACATTCTGAACACTGATATGGCTTCTCTCCAGTGTGAATCCTCTGGTGTCTGATAAGATGTGACTTCTCTGTAAAAGCTTTGCCACATACAAGACACTGATGTGGCTTCTCTCCAGTGTGAATCCTCTGGTGTGTGATAAGATTTGACTTCTGTGTAAAAGCTTTGTCACATTCAGAACACTGATATGGTTTCCCCCCAAAGTGAACCCTCTGGTGTTTGATAAGATCTGACTTCTGTGTAAAAGCTTTGTCACATTCTGAACAGTGATATGGCTTCTCTCCAGTGTGAATCCTCTGGTGTGCGATAAGATGTGACTTCTTTGTAAAAGCTTTGTGACATTCAAAACATTGATATGGCTTCCCTCCAGTGTGAACCCTCTGGTGTGTGATAAGGTGTGACTTCTTTGTAAAAACTTTGTCACATTCAGAACACGGATATGGTATCTCTCCAGTGAGAATCCTCTGGTGTATGAGAAGATGTGATTTCTGTGTAAAAGCTGTATTATATTCAGAACACTGATATGGCTTCTCTCTAATGTGAATCATCTGGTGTTTAATAAGACTTGAATTCTGTGTAAAAGCTTTATCACATTCAGAACACAGATATGGTTTCTCTCCAGTGTGAACCCTCTGGTGTCTGATAAGTTGTGACTTCCTTGTAAAAGCTTTGTCACATTCAGAACACTGATGTGGCTTCCCTCCAGTGTGAATCCTCTGGTGTGTGATAAGATATGACTTCTGTGTAAACTCTTTGCCACATTCAGAACATTGATATGACTTCTCTCCAGTGATATGTTTTGCCTCCATTGTAAAACGTTCAAACAAGAAATTGTTTGAAATGATTTATCTTATGTATACTTGGGTTGGACTTTATTGTAAAGCCATTGTCACTTCCAGAACACTGAAATGACTTCTCTCTTGTCCTCTGAGGCTGGATCAATGTTGAAGAGGATCCAAAACCTTTATGACTTTTAGAACGTGGATATGACTTGTGTCCTGTGTGAATCCTCCAGTGAGCTGCAATAGACTTTCAGTCAATTAGGACAACCATATGTCTTGTTTCCATGTGACTTAGTTGTATTTAGGAAGACCAACATGACCGAAAACTTGGTTCATCCATCCACCTGCATAAAATATAAATAAATATCAGAATTCTATATAAAGGACTAAATAAAGGTTCTGTTAATTATTAAAAATGTATCTTATGCATAGAAAGCATATGTACAGCAATATATCATTTTTTAATCAAATATATTTTATCAAGAAAGTTTCTAAGTGCGCACAGTATTCCCAACATTCAGCCCAGACAATGGAGTCATACATTCTCACGTATAGGCAGTTGTGGCACTGTTACAGATCATACAGAACAATAACTTGCTTTGTCTATGGTGTCACTTTTACGTTTTATAAACAAATGAACAGAGAAAAGAAGAAACAACCTAGAACAATTCAGCTGTACACGGCAAGTAACCCCCCCCCAGTACATACATAGATAGCAGACACCAATCAATGAGGCCCGTGTCTACCCCAAGTATTGGTCTGTAAAGTAGTTACCATTTAGTAGGATGGAACTGGCTCGGTCCTTTTTTTTGCGGCTAAAAAAGTTAAACCTGTAAAGGTCTCTGAAGAATTACCTGGGGGGAGCAAGACCCAAAATATCCAGCCAGATCTGCCAGAGAGACATACAGTATCTCACAGAAGTGAGTCCACCCCTCACATTTTTGTAAATATTTGATTCTCTCTTTTCATGTGACAACACTGAAGAAATTACACTTTGTTACAATGTGACGTAGTCAGTGTACAGCTTGTATAACATGGAAATTTGCTGTCCCCTCAAAATAACTCAACACACCGCCATTAATGTCTAAATCGAAGGCAACAAAAGTGAGTCCACCCCTAAGAGAAAATGTCCAAATTTGGGCCCAAAGTGTCAATATTTTGTGTGGCCGCCTTTGTTTTCCAGCACTGCCTTAACCCTCTTGGGCATGGAGTTCACTAGAGCTTCACAGGTTGCTACTGGAGTCCTCTTCCACTCCTCCATGATATCATGCAACTGGTGGATGTTAGAGACCTTGCGTTCCTCCACCTTCCATTTGAGGATGCCCCACAGATGCTCAATAGGGTTTAGGTCTGGAGACATGCTTGGCCAGTCCATCACCTTTCCCCTCAGCTTCTTTAGCAAGGCAATGGTGGTCTTGGAGGTGTGTTTGGGGTCGTTATCATGTTGGAATACTGCCCTGCAGCCCAGTCTCCAAAGGGAGGGGATCATGCTCTGCTTCAGTATGTCACAGTACATGTTGGCATTCATGGTTCTCTCAATGAACTGTAGCCCCCCAGTGCCGGCAGCACTCATGCAGCCTCAGACCATGACACTCCCACCACCATGCTTGACTGTAGGCAAGACACACTTGTCTTTGTACTCCTCATTTGGTTGCCGCCACACACGCTTGACACCATCTGAACCAAATCAGTTTACATTGGTGTCATCAGACCACAGGACATGGTTCCAGTAATCCATGTCCTTAGTCTGCTTCTCTCCAGCAAACTGCAGGCTTTCTTGTGCATTATCTTTAGAAGAGGCTTTCTTCTGGGATGACAGCCATGCAGATCAATTTGATGCAGTGTGAGGCAGTTGGTCTGAGCAGTGACAGCCTGACACCCCCACCCCGTCAACCTCTGCAGCAATGCTGGCAGCACTCATACATCTATTTCCCCAAGACAACCCCTGGATATGACGCTGAGCACGTGCACTTAACTTCTGTGGTCAACCATGGCGTGGCCTGTTCTGAGTGGAACCTGTCCTGTTAAACTGCTGTATGGTCTTGGCCTCCGTAATGCAGCTCAGTTTCAGGGTCTCGGCAATCTTATAGCCTAGGCCATCTTTATGTGGAGCAGCAATTCTTTTTTTTTTCAGATCCTCAAAGAGTTCTTTGCCATGAGGTGCCATGTTGAACTTCCAGTGACCAGTATGAGAGAGAGAGAGCGATAACACCAAATGTAACTCACCTGCTCCCCATTCACACCTGTAGACCTTGTAACACTAACAAGTCACATGACACCGGGGAGGGAAAATGGCTAATTGGGCCCAATTTGGACCTTGTCACTTAGGGGTGGACTCACTTTTGTTGCCAGCGGTTTAGACATTAATGGCGGTGTGTTGAGTTATTTTGAGGGGACAGCAAATTTACATTTTATACAAGCTGTAAACTCACTACGTCACATTATAGCTAAGGGTCATTGTTGTTGTCACATGAAAAGTGAGAATCAAATATTTACAAAAATGTCAGGGGGACTCACTTCTGTGAGATACTGTACATCCCCTGGGGGAATTACGATGTCGGTAAGTTAGTTTTTCATGTATTAATGTGGAGTTCACCTGCTCAGTCCACTGTGGTCTGGTGGGAGTATGAGGTGATACCCAGAATTGTGCTATTAGTTTATGGGCAATCAGGGGTGGACTGACAACTCATGGGGCCCCCGGGCAATAGGGGATCATGGGGCCCCTGTGTCCTTGCCCAAACTCAAAAAAGTCTATGAAAAAGGTACCAGGGGCATCTCATGGGGCCCCTACTGACCCTGGGCCCACGGGCAGTGCCCAAGTTTCCAAATGGTCAGTCCACCCCTGTGGGAAATATACAGCAGCCTCACTATTGCTATATGACTTGGAGGTGTAAATAATTATTGTCAATTTATATTAGAATAGGTAGGCACTACATACAACCTTTAGATGATATAATTGTACAATTGGTAGGGACTATTAATTCTTAAAGTCCCTGTGTGCAACCCTCCAATTGTGCATAAATAACCATATATGCAAAAATGATGTTCTCATAACAAATTTCAGGACAGTGGTGTATAAATGACATAAAAATTAAAATATAAAAAATATAAGTCCATAAATTAAGTTCAAAGTGACACTCCTTGTGGCTTCTTTAGCCTGTGACCCAAACCGGACAGGAAAAAAGATTGTGACTGTAATCTTCACCGTGTGCCAACAGGAGTAATGAATACAGATTGCTCACTCACCAGATCCTTTGACCCCAATCAAGGTGGTCAGATGTGCTTTTGGTCATATAGGAGACCATCCTAATTAAGGACAGCTTCACAGTATTTAACCAGTTCCCAATGCCACTATAGCCGAAGGAATGGCTACAGCACGGTTGTGTAAACCTGGGACTATGTCCATGGACATCATTCCAGGACACGCCCCCTGCACGCCCCCAGCAGCGTGGATCCGGCCCCTCTGGTGATTGCGGTGTCCTACAGACACAGATGATCACGGGGTATGGTAAACGGCCAATCACAGTGGCCTTTTACCACATTATCAGCTGTGTCCAATGACACAGTTATCACCGGGTAAATACAGCGCGTGGAAAGTACTGCCGAAAACCGGCAATTGTCAGATGATGATCAGTGCCGCCTGTAGCAATCGTGCACACCGAGATGGACGCGGTCTTCCATCTTGTTAAGAATCTTCCATGCTGTATCATCTCTCACTCCCCAAATCAGCTTCCCCCTCTGATTTCCCCCCTCCCTAAGGAATGTGGTCGGTGTGTGTTTGCAGAGATCACAGGCAACAGACTCATTGGGAGGGTGTCATGGCTATAAACCTCACTAGCTAGGTGCCCCTCTGTCTACAAAACCCTTGCTAGAGGAGGGCTTGTAGAGTCATAAACCAAGTCCTTCACTGAGTTCAAAGACATTCCAGATAAGTCATAAACTAGACACCACATTCAACATCCATTTTCCCCTATGATTACATATCTTGGATTATGAAAGACTTACACAAACATGAAGCACATATTCGGATGGCTCACGTCAAGACAAATCACCTGTTATTTTACACCCCCTAGCTGGCATACACAGGAGAGCAGAAAATTATATCTCCTCAACCAATCAAGCGGTTATCTCATATTTCATATGTAGACGTTCAGCCGGTGATTCTGAGTATTAATCTAATAGTAGCAAGGCTGCTAAATGCACCGAGAATAAGTTATGAACCATGACATCAAATGTGAGGATTTTTGGTCATAGCTTGGGTCTCCACCTACAACTCCCTCCCCAAATGAGGCGATTGGTTTACTGCTCCAGGGAGACACCCTGTGGAGTTGCTAGAAAAAGCTAAGCAGAGTTGAAAGAAGTTGAAGAATCTCCCTGTTTTAACATCGGAACTGACAGTGGGAGATAAGAAATCCTTTTGCTCTGAAACCTGATCTGCTTAAACCCAGGACGTGTGGCAAGTACTTTACCCCTCTAAACTTCTCTCTGTTATCTCTTTGCTGTGCTGTTGATCTCTGTGTGTATATATATATATATATATATATATATAGGTTACATCTTTTTCTGTAAATATTTTTATTGCACCCTTTTGACGTTTTAGTAATAAATCTTACTTTCTGAAAGTGTTGAACTGTTTCTAAAGTCCTTTAATGCAAACTATGAATTCCTGCCTCTGAAGAACGCTACTGTGTGGGTGTTTTAAACTTCGGTATACCTCTGCCTGCAGTGACAGTGGTATACCGACGATTATTCAAACATCATAGTGTTATTGCTGATATTGCTGAGTTTACTCTTTCTCTGTACAAAAAGGAGGTGGTGGGGTGTGAAGGGTTAATTGCGTAACTAACCTGACCCAGTAACAATTGCTCCCAGGCTGCAGATACAGATTGTGGTCCATTAGCTGGAAAATCTTTGTGCAGAGTGCAGCTGGGTGTGTGTGATGGGAGTGACTTTTGGGGATGGGGGGACCCCTGTGTCAGCTCATGTTCCCTTCATTATGTTTACCCACCCTGTGCCTGTTAAGGGGTACAGGGTGTGAATGTGAATGTCATAGTATTGTGTATTGGTGTGGACATTGTTCCTTGTTCTCTGCCATGTGGTTGTCCATTGTTTTCTGCCACGTGCTGCATCCCATTGTTCTGTGTCTTGGTTGGGTGGGGGGGTGTTTCATGTAGCCCTTCCCACTGATGGGGCGGGCTGATGATGTGTTTCCTGTTCCTGGTTGTGTTTCCCCTCCCTGTGTATATATCTTGTGTTTGTGTAAAAATAAAGGAGTTGACTTCCTGTCTTAAGAAGAGTTTGGTGCTGTCTATTTCCTGCATGATCAGCGGGTGGTGTCCGGGGATTTGTGTTCGGACAGGGAAGCTGCAGTATAACGGAAGTACCCAAGTGCGGTCTGGGTCCGGTTCCGTTACATTGGTGGCAAGCGGTGGGATTGTACTTCCAAGCTGTGAACACATCCAAACCACCACCGGGATCCAAGATCAGGAAAGTAGACGTCGGTCACCCCAGTGGAGATATGGACCTGGCATCAGAGTTCCCGGGGCTGCTGCAGACTGTTCTTGCAACATACCCCAGGACTGTGTCTACGGATCAGTACCTGGAGCTCAGGCAGCAGATTTGGGAGGTGCTTTGGAGAGGAGCCCTCCAGGCTGCTGGTATGGAGAAAGGCAAGTGCTGTCAAACCCCAGGGGAATGGGCCAGGGACCGTTGGAAATTACAGATGCCATTCCTGGGAGAGTGACCCCAGGAGCAATGGGTGACTGAATTGGACAGGCTGGTCAGGCAGGAGATACAACTGGATAACAGATATTGGGCTCTGCAATGGTACGCAGAGCAGGAATATTTAGGGGTCTTGACAGTGCTCTACTGAGGGACATGAGTTTGGTGGCCCTGGATTGCTATGGGAGAGCCTTACAGATCATTTTGTGTTTGGTGATGAAGGAGAACCTACCCTGGAGGAGTTGCGAGAAGGAAGAGAAGCTATGTTTGGTCTCACAGGGGTCTCAGAGCTTGAACCAGATCTGGAATACCTGCTGAAGAAAGAACTGCATCTGGAAAGGGCATACAGGCCACTGCTAAAACATGTTCGGCAGCATGCCCAAGAATCGACAGTGGAAAATCAAGAGACTGGGGATTTGATAGACTTTTCTGCTGAAGAGGAACCAGCAGAAAAGCTGGCAACAGAGCCAAACATTTCTGACCTCTGTCCACAAAAATCAGCACCGCAGGAGCTACAGGAAGAGGATGCAATCAGTGCCTTACTGCAATAGCTTGAGCTGATGTCCGTGGATGGGACTTCGGTCTCCACTGACACAACCCCAGAAAAGGGTCTGGCATTAGGACAAGAGGATGTCAGCCTTCCTTTGTGAACACAGAAGATGTCCATCAAGTCAAAGTGGATGAGACTACAGTCGCCACCTGATACCCCAGGGATGCTGAGCAGTCGCCCCAGATCCCCCACAGCATGATGGAGTCGGCTCAGCCACCCTGTCTTCTCCCCAGCATCTGAGAGGACTTCAGGGAGAAGGACCAGTCCGTGCTTCTCCCCAGCGGTGGGTATATTCTACGGGAGAGGCAGAGGTTGGCTGGGTGAGTAATGCTTGGTGTGTGACAATTTTTTTGGGGTACTGTGTGGGTGCTGGCATTGTGGGACTGGAAGTACAGACTAACTTCGGAGTCCACCCAAGGGGAGATATTTGATGGGAGTGACTTTTGGGGGTGGGGGGACCCTGGTCAGCTCATGTTCCCTTAATTATGTTTAACCCACCCTGTGCCTGTTAAGGGGTACAGGGTGTGAATGTGAATGTCATGGTATTGTGTATTGGTGTGGGGATTGTTCACAGCCACGTGGTTGTCCATTGTTCTCTGCCATGTGCTACATCCCATTGTTTTGTGTCTTGGTTGGGTAGGGGGGCGATTCCTGTAGCCCTTCCCACTGATGGGGCGGGCTGATGATGTGTTTCCTGTTCCTGGTTGTGTTTCCCCGCCCTGTGTATATATCTTATGTTTGTGTAAAAATAAAGGAGTTGACTTTCTGTCTTAAGAAGAGTCGGGTGCTGTCTATTTCCTGCAGGATCAGCAGGTGGTGTCCGGGGATTTGTGTTCGGACAGGGAAGCTGCAGTACAACGGAAATACCCAAGTGCGGTCTGGGTCCGGTTCCGTTACAGTGTGACATTGTTACGCACGTGACAACGCGGTTTTAGATTGGCTAGTCCTTCGGTCATGAGTTTGGTGAGAAGGGCTGGGGTCCAACACCACGATTGTCACACCGCCCACCTGTGCCTCCCACCTGTGCCCATCATTGCCACCCACCTGTGCCCATCAGTGCCACTCTGCAGTGCCACCCACCTGTACCCTGCAGTGCCACCCACCTGTGCTGCCTATCAGTGCCTCCTATCAGTGCTCTTCAGTCCTGCCTATCCGTGCCACCTCATCAGTGCTGCCTATCAGTGCAGCATCATCAACGCACATCAGTGAAGGAGAAAAATTACCTGTTTGTAAAATGTTATTATAGATATAAAGAAAAACTTTTATTTTTCAAATATTTTGCTCTTTTTTTATTTATAGCTCAAAAAATAAAAACACCCAGCGGCAAAGAAATATTTTTATAATTCATAAATAATTATTGTGATACAAATCCCAAGATGCACTTCTCCAGATCCTGAGGAAGAGAAATCATGAATAGCGATGATATAATATTGGTAATATCTTTCCAGTATCAGAATAATTCTGGAAATCTCCAAAATGTGTATCAAATCCCCTACATCACCGCTACATTTGGGGCATAAGGGGGAATCCCTCCTGTCCCAACTGAACAACTGAGCTGGGGTCCTGTAAGTTCTATGTAAAAGAAATAACTGAGATAGTTTCTGTGAAGAGGACAGGGAGATGAGAGGTACGGAGGTCCAAATCTCCTCCCACTTCCTCTATGTCTATTTCCCATTTCCTTCTACATGGTAATTGGGCAGAGTCTTGGGTAAGAATGAAAAGACTGGAGTATATACCAGAGATCATGCCTTTCCTACTCGTACCATCCATCAATCCCTGGATCAGTCATGGCTCCTCAAGAACAAAAGTGGAGAGAGAAGCTTGAGCTTGAAGCACATGGTGCAGTTGTAGATATGTAAAAAATGGACCCCTTGGTATGTTAACCACTTCAAGTCCGGACACTTTCACCCCCCTCCTGCCCTGGCCAATTCTCAGCTTTCAGCGCTGTCACACTTTGAATGACAATTATTCAGTCTTTGAACATTGAACCCAAATGAACCCAAAACAGGATCTGCTATATCTCCTGAGTATGGGGATATCACCTGTGTGAGACTTTTCACAGTCTAGATGCATAGAGGGGTCCAAAATTTAAGGAACACATTTGGGTTTTCAAGGAGCATAAATTACAAATCTACACTAATTTCATGACTACCAATCACATATTTGGCTGCCCAGAGCACCAGGACAGTGGAAACTCTCACAAAATGTCACCATTTTGGAAAGCAAAAACCCCAATGTATTTTCTGAAGTGAATAGTAAGTTTATTTGGTCATTTTTCACCAAACGTTTTTTTGAAAATGCAGGAAAGAAAAGGAGAATATTTATTTTTACACAAAGTTCTCAATTAATATGATATTTCTAACAAACCTTCTAGGCGTACTTAGAAATATACTCCACAACACATTCTGCTACTCCTTTAGAGTATGGGGACACCACATGTGAGACTTTTTAACAGCCTAGCCACATAGGGGGACCAAAATCAAAAGAGCACAGTCAGGCTTTCAGAGGGCATAAATTACACACCAAATTTTTAGACGACATATCACATTTTTGAAGGCCCTGGGAAACCACGACAATGGAAACACCCACAAAATTATCCCATTTTGGCATGGTGAGTCTTTTGAAGACTTATGTTGGCCTCCATGAGTGCTCAGAGAATATAGCTTAGTGCATCATTACCTATAGTAGTCCCCAAATGTCAGGACGGTACAAATCCCTCCCACACTAACTAGTATGGGGGTGATCGGGGACACTGTAACCGGTGTGGGGGTGATCGGGGACACCGTAACTTGTGTGGCGGTGATTGGGGACACCGTAACCGATGTGGAGTTGATCGGGGACGCCGTAACCGGTGTGGAGGTAATCGGGGACGCCGTAACCGGTGTGGAGGTGATCGGGGACGCCGTAACCGGTGTGGAGGTGATCGGGGACGCCGTAACCGGTGTGGAGGTGATCGGGGACGCCGTAACCGGTGTGGGGGTGATCGGGGATGCCGTAACCGGTGTGGGGGTGATCGGGGACACTGTAAGCGGTGTGGGGGTGATCAGGGACACTGTAACTGGTGTGGGGGTGATCGGGGACACTGTAACAGGTGTGAAGGTGATCGGGGACACTGTAACAGGTGTGGAGGTGATTGGGGACACTGTAACCCGTGTGGGGGTGATCGGGGACGCTGTAACCGGTGTGGAGGTGATCAGGGAGGCTGTAACCGGTGTGGGGGTGATCGGGGACGCTGTAACCGGTGTGGGGGTGATCGGGGACGCTGTAACCGGTGTGGGGGTGATCGGGGACACTGTAACCCATGTGGGGATGATCGGGGACACTGTAACCGGTGTGGGGGTGATCGGGGACACTGTAACCAGTGTGGAGGTGATCGGGGACACTGTAACCAGTGTGGAGGTGATCGGGGACACTGTAACCAGTGTGGAGGTGATCGGGGACACTGTAACCAGTGTGGAGGTGATCGGGGACACTAGATTTGCTTTCCAGCTGCAACATCATAGGAATCACAGAGCTAGACAACTCTCTGTCCTTCAGAACTTGGCTCTCAATAGCCATGCTGTCACAGGCAGAGGTGATAAACAGGGAATGACAGTGATCGGTATGTAGAGGAGAGGAGTACGGATGTATGACAGTGATGGGTACATACAGGAGAGGAGTGTGGGGGGTATGACAGTGATTGGTATGTACAGGAGAGGAGTATGGAGGTATGACAGTGATGGGTACGTACAGGAGAGGAGTACGGAGGTATGACAGTGATCGGTATGTACAGGAGAGGAGTATGGAGGTATGACAGCGATGGGTATGTACAGGAGAGGAGTGTGGGGGGTATGACAGTGATCGGTATGTACAGGAGAGGAGTACGGAGGTGTGACAGTGATCGGTATGTACAGGAGAGGAGTACGGAGGTGTGACAGTGATCGGTACATACAGGAGAGGAGTACGGAGGTGTGACAGTGATCGGTACGTACAGGGGAGGAGTACGGAGGTGTGACAGTGATGGGTACGTACAGGGGAGGAGTACGGAGGTGTGACAGTGATGGGTACGTACAGGAGAGGAGTACGGAGGTGTGACAGTGATGGGTACGTACAGGAGAGGAGTGTGGAGGTATGACAGTGATGGGTACGTACAGGAGAGGAGTACGGAGGTATGACAGTGATGGGTACGTACAGGAGAGGAGTACGGAGGTATGAAAGTGATGGGTATGTACAGGAGAGGAGTACGGAGGTATGACAGTGATGGGTATGTACAGGAGAGGAGTACGGAGGTATGACAGTGATGGGTATGTACAGGTGAGGAGTACGGAGGTATGACAGTGATGGGTATGTACAGGAGAGGAGTACGGAGGTATGACAGTGATGGGTATGTACAGGAGAGGAGTACGGATGTATGACAGTGATGGGTATGTACAGGTGAGGAGTACGGAGGGTATGACAGTGATGGGTATTTACAGTTGAGGAGTTACGGAGGTATGACAGTGATGGGTATGTACAGGAGAGGAGTACGGAAGTATGACAGTGATGGGTATGTACAGGAGAGGAGTACGGAGGTATGACAGTGATGGGTATGTACAGGAGAGGAGTACGGAGGTATGACAGTGATGGGTATGTACAGGAGAGGAGTGTGGAGGTATGACAGTGATGGGTATGTACAGGAGAGAAGTACGGAGGTATGACAGTGATGGGTATGTACAGGAGAGGAGTACGGAGGTATGACAGTGATCGGTATGTACAGGAGAGGAGTACGGAGGTATGACAGTGATGGGTACGTACAGGAGAGGAGTACGGAGGTATGACAGTGATCGGTATGTACAGGAGAGGAGTACGGAGGTATGACAGTGATCGGTATGTACAGGAGAGGAGTACGGAGGTCTGACCGTTCCCAGGGAGGAGTATCTCAGGAAGGGTCTATACTCCACCATAACTCTGGTTCTCGGAGTGTCAGGTCCCAGCGGGTTCTCCTGGTGTCTCTCCTGTTATTCTGTCTCGGACACATCAGAGGAACATGGTGGGAGATCGGCCTGAATGTCCTTCCTGGGAGGGAATACCGGAGCCATTCTGAGGCCCATTTAATGGCCGGCAATGAGGAGGAAACCAACACTGAGAAGTAGATGCTGAGATATATATAGCACGGGGCAGCACAGTGGCTGAGTGGTTAGCACTTCCACCTGGCAGTACTCGGGTTGTTGGTTCAAATCCCAACCATGGCACCACCTGCCTGGAGTTTGCATGTTCTCCCTGTGCCTGCGCGGGTTTCCTCCGGGTACTCCTGTTTCCTCCCACACTACAAAGACATGCTGGGAAATGAGTTCACTCCTTTCTAAGTTGTCCCTAGTATGTGTATGTATGAATGTGAGTTAGGGCCCTTAGATTGTACGCTCCTCGGGGGCGGGGACTGATGGGAACGTACAATATAGATGTAAACTGACGGCGCTATATAAGTACCTGGAATAAATAATAATAATACACCCAGATCATCGATGACGAGGAGGAAGGTTCGGTCACAGATGATTGGTCCATCTATAGCAGGGACAGGAGCCGGGACCAGGAATAGGAGATCCACCTGACTTACCCGTGTGCTCTGACATGGAGAAGATCCCATGCTGGCCCTATGGTGGCCGTGTGTTCAGGATGGAGACCGACAATCACAGGACCTTCTAGAAGCCAATCTAAAATGGCTGACAGGAGGAAAGTGTTCCCGGGACAGGAAGTGAGACAGACAGGAAGTGACTCCGGATAGGAAGTGACTCCAGACAGATTTATACAGAGGCTGCAGTATGGAGAGCAGACAGTAGATGGTGCTGGTCCAAAAAAAGCTGAATAGAATAAAACAGGGAAAAACCTGAAAAACAAAAGATGATGGCGGCTCGTAAACTTCTAGGATGAATGAAACACAGTTTTCAAAATACAGTGCAGTGGAGTAGATATTCGTCCTCCATTTTATTGTAGCCCGCACTTTTCTCCTCTGGCGGCCATTTTCCTTTGGTCTTTTATCTATGTTTGTACATTTATCACATTACAGTGCAGTGGATTAGATCTCCCTCCTCCATTTTTTTGTAGCCCGCCTGTCCCTCCTCCGGCGGCCATTTTCCCTTAGTCTGATATGAATGCTGGCACATTTTGTCCCCTGATATTAGACATTAGCCGGGTGATTGTATACACACAGCGGGCAGATCTCAATCAATGTCACCCACTAGTCTATACTGTCACGGGGTTGGCCAGCCAATAGGCTTGTGTGGTGAATCGTTCTGCCCTTCGCAGGTCCACTCGATTGCGGCGGTAAAGACTGCCTTCTACATCCACAAGATATGATCGAGGAGCAACCCTCTGAACACAGGAACCCAGTCTCCAGCGAGCGGCCCTGTCACCTGGAAGCGGCTTCATACGGATTGGCTCTCCAATGCTTAGTTCAGGTAAGTCTTTAGCAGACACATCGTATGACAGTTTGGCAATCTGTTTCCTCCGCTGCAGTTTCGCCGGGACACCTGTAACCACACAAGGATCAAGTAATTTGTTGGCCACAGACAATGAAGTCTTCAGTCTCCTAGACATCAAGCGCTGTGCAGGACTACTGTCCATGCCTTCAGATGGGGTGTTCCTCCAATGTAGAATGGCCTTCCATGGATCAGTACCATCAAACTTGGCCTTCTTACAATGTGGGGGAGGTAGGTGATCTGTGTGGGGGAGGTAGGTGATCTGTGTGGGGGAGGTAGGTGATCTGTGTGGGGGGAGGTAGGTGATCTGTGTGTGGGGGAGGTAGGTGATCTGTGTGGGGGAGGTAGGTGATCTGTGTGGGGGGGAGGTAGGTGATCTGTGTGGGGGGGAGGTAGGTGATCTGTGTGGGGGGAGGTAGGTGATCTGTGTGGGGGGAGGTAGGTGATCTGTGTGGGGGAGGTAGGTGATCTGTGTGGGGGGAGGTAGGTGATCGGTGTGGGGGGAGGTAGGTGATCGGTGTGGGGGGAGGTAGGTGATCTGTGTGGGGGAGGTAGGTGATCTGTGTGGGGGGGAGGTAGGTGATCTGTGTGGGGAGGTAGGCCCATCACTGCTGTCTATAACTTCAGTGGTGTGTGTCTCTTCCTCATATGCGGATGTGTTCTCCACGTTGTGTCATTTGCCTATTGATGGCCGTCGTTTACTTGACAAACAAACGTTAGTAAAATGGTTTGTTCTTCCACAAGACTTCCAAGACTCCCCATAGGCTGGACACGGCTCTTTAATTCTTTCATGCACAGTCCCACAGTATCTGCAAGCTGTAGGGTTGGCAGTATTTGTGCTCATCAGGCGGCGTTGCTGCACTTTGTTCCTGTTGCCATGCTGCATTGCAATGTTTATGCTGTCGGTCTGCTGTCTGTCCTGTTCCATAACTTTCAGACGTCTGTCAGTGAGCTCTGCTGTACGGCACGTCTCAATGGCTGTGTGTAGAGTGAAGTCATGTTCTCTTAGGAGGCGCCTGCGTGTGCTCTCTCGCTAGCTATACCAACAACAATTGTGTCCCTTATCAATTGGTCTCTGAGTGCCATATTCACAAGTTGCTGCCTTTTCTCTCCAGTGTGTAACAAAGTGATCCAAAGATTGTCCCTCTTCTTGTTTGCAGCATCCAAACACATCCCTTTCATAAATGACATTTGTAGCAGGTATGAGATCATCTTCCAGTACATTTACAATGGCTGTAACATTGTGTTGCTGATCTGCTGTGAGGGTCACATGGTGTTTATACACATGCCTGCATTCACTGCCCATGACTCTTCTCAGAGTTGCTGCCGGCACTCCTGCACATTTCTCATTCCAGCCTGTAGCCAGACAATAATCTTCACATTCAGCTCTGAAAGATTCCCAATTGCTGCTCCAATCCCCAGTCATTGTCATCCCCTCTGGGGGAGGTATGCCATTCATGGCAGCCATATTGTCAGGAAGCCTCTGAGCTATCAAATCTCAGACAATCCTCAGTCTCAGGCTGTAGTTCACAAACCTGTGTTTCCCAAAGCTGCTGCGCTCCAAACAAGAGGCTCAGTCCTGATTCCAGTCACTTCTGACACCATGTTTCATGTACAGGAATGAAGACAACACAAGCTGCTGGTGTGAGGAATCATGTTGTACAACAGAACTGCATCCAGGTCAGCATAGAACAGGAAGCAGGAAGTAGAAGGCCATGCAATATTCCCGGATACAAGTCGGGTCACAGTATTTGTACAATGACTCTATAACAGTTTCCATCTTGTTGTATCATGAATGTAGTATGGAAGATGAGTCCTATGTACTAGGAATGGTCATTGGAAGGACAGAATAGGAGCCACATGATTGGCTGGCCAACCCCGTGACAGTATAGACTAGTGGGTGACATTGATTGAGATCTGCCCGCTGTGTGTATACAATCACCCGGCTAATGTCTAATATCAGGGGACAAAATGTGCCAGCATTCATATCAGACTAAGGGAAAATGGCCGCCGGAGGAGGGACAGGAGGGCTACAACAAAATGGAGGAGGGAGATCTAATCCACTGTAATGTAAAAACACTATATTAGACCAAGGGAAAATGGCTGCCAAATAAGGGACAGACAGGCTACAACATAATGGCGCCTGATTAGTCTATTAAGGATTATTACTTTATATATAGGCAGCTGTACGTCCGATGGCCAACTCCAGAGGAAGTCACGTGATGTGATGTAACCTGTAGAGTGGGACAATGACGTCAAGCTGCTAAATAGGAAGTTTACGAGCCGCCATCATCTTTTGTTTTTCAGGTTTTTTCCCTGTTGTTTTATACTATTCTGCTTTTTCACCATCTACTGTCTGCTCTCCATACTGCACCCTCTGTATAAATCTGTCTGGAGTCACTTCCTGTCTGGAGTCTTTTCCTGTTTGTGTCACTTCCTGTCCCTGGAACACTTTCTTCCTCTCAGCCATTTTAGATCTGCTTCGGCAACAGAATCGGTCTCCATCCTGAACACACGGCCACCATAGGGCCAGCATGGGATCTTCTCCATGTCAGAGCACACGGGTAAGTCAGGTGGATCTCCTATTCCTGGTCCCGGCTCCTGTCCCTGCTATAGACGGACCAATCATCTCTGACCGAACCTTCCTCCTCGTCATCGATGATCTGGGTGTATTATTATTATTTATTCCAGGTACTTATATAGCGCCATCAGTTTACATCTATATTGTACATTCCCATCAGTCCCCGCCCCCGAGGAGCGTACAATCTAAGGGCCCTAACTCCCATTCATACATACACATACTAGGGACAACTTAGACCGGAGACAATTCACCTCCCAGCATGTCTTTGTAGTGTAGGAGGAAACCGGAGTACCCGGAGGAAATCAACACAGCCACACGGAGAACATGCAAACTCCAGGCAGGTGGTGCCATGGTTGGAATTTGAACCAACAACCCGAGTACTGCCAGGAGGAAGTGCTAACCACTCAGCCACTGTGCTGCCCCGTGCTGTATATATCTCAGCATCTACTTCTCAGTGTTGGTTTCCTCCTCATTGTCGGCCATTAAATGGCCTCAGAATGGCTCCGGTATTCCCTCCTAGGAAGGACATTCAGGCCGATCTCCCACCATGTTCCTCTGATGTGTCCGAGACAGAATAACAGGAGAGACACCAGGAGAACCCGCTGGGACCTGACACTCCGAGAACCAGAGTTATGGTGGAGTATAGACCCTTCCTGAGATACTCCTCCCTGGGAACGTCATACCTCCGTACTCCTCTCCTGTACATACCCATCACTGTCATACCTCCGTACTCCTCTCCTGTACATACCGATCACTGTCATACCACCGTACTCCTCTCCTGTACGTACCCATCACTGTCATACCTCCGTACTCCTCTCCTGTACACACCGATCACTGTCATACCTCCGTACTCCTCTCCTGTACGTACCCATCACTGTCATACCTCCGTACTCCTCTCCTGTACGTACCCATCAATGTCATACCTCCGTACTCCTCTCCTGTACGTACCCATCACTGTCATACCTCCGTACTCCTCTCCTGTACGTACCGATCACTGTCATACCTCCGTACTCCTCTCCTGTACGTACCCATCACTGTCATACCTCCGTACTCCTCTCCTGTACGTACCCATCACTGTCATACCTCCGTACTCCTCTCCTGTACGTACCCATCACTGTCATACCTCCGTACTCCTCTCCTGTACGTACCCATCACTGTCATACCACCGTACTCCTCTCCTGTACGTACCCATCACTGTCATACCTCCGTACTCCTCTCCTGTACGTACCCATCACTGTCATACCCTCCGTACTCCTCTCCTGTACGTACCCATCACTGTCATACCCTCCGTACTCCTCTCCTGTACGTACCCATCACTGTCATACCTCCGTACTCCTCTCCTGTACGTACCCATCACTGTCATACCTCCGTACTCCTCTCCTGTACGTACCCATCACTGTCATACCTCCGTACTCCTCTCCTGTACGTACCCATCACTGTCATACCTCCGTACTCCTCTCCTGTACGTACCCATCACTGTCATACCTCCGTACTCCTCTCCTGTACGTACCCATCACTGTCATACCTCCGTACTCCTCTCCTGTACGTACCCATCACTGTCATACCTCCGTACTCCTCTCCTGTACGTACCCATCACTGTCATACCTCCGTACTCCTCTCCTGTACGTACCCATCACTGTCATACCTCCGTACTCCTCTCCTGTACGTACCCATCACTGTCATACCTCCGTACTCCTCTCCTGTACGTACCCATCACTGTCATACCTCCGTACTCCTCTCCTGTACGTACCCATCACTGTCATACCTCCGTACTCCTCTCCTGTACGTACCCATCACTGTCATACCTCCGTACTCCTCTCCTGTACGTACCCATCACTGTCATACCTCCGTACTCCTCTCCTGTACGTACCCATCACTGTCATACCTCCGTACTCCTCTCCTGTACGTACCCATCACTGTCATACCTCCGTACTCCTCTCCTGTACGTACCCATCACTGTCATACCCCCCTACTCCTCTCCTGTACATACATATCACTGTCATACCTCCGTACTCCTCTCCTGTACGTACCCATCACTGTCATACCTCCGTACTCCTCTCCTGTACGTACCCATCACTGTCATACCTCCGTACTCCTCTCCTGTACGTACCCATCACTGTCATACCCTCCGTACTCCTCTCCTGTACATACCCATCACTGTCATACCTCCGTACTCCTCTCCTGTACGTACCCATCACTGTCATACCCTCCGTACTCCTCTCCTGTACGTACCCATCACTGTCATACCTCCGTACTCCTCTCCTGTACGTACCCATCACTGTCATACCTCCGTACTCCTCTCCTGTACGTACCCATCACTGTCATACCTCCGTACTCCTCTCCTGTACGTACCCATCACTGTCATACCTCCGTACTCCTCTCCTGTACGTACCCATCACTGTCATACCTCCGTACTCCTCTCCTGTACGTACCCATCACTGTCATACCTCCGTACTCCTCTCCTGTACGTACCCATCACTGTCATACCTCCGTACTCCTCTCCTGTACGTACCCATCACTGTCATACCTCCGTACTCCTCTCCTGTACGTACCCATCACTGTCATACCTCCGTACTCCTCTCCTGTACGTACCCATCACTGTCATACCTCCGTACTCCTCTCCTGTACGTACCCATCACTGTCGTACCCCCCTACTCCTCTCTTGTACATACATATCACTGTCATACCTCCGTACTCCTCTCTTGTACATACATATCACTGTCATACCTCCGTACTCCTCTCCTGTACATACTACCCACCGTCATACCCCCCGCACTCCTCTCCTGTACATACTACCCACCATCGTATCATCTGCAACTCCTCTCTTACATTTACTACCTGCAGTTATGCTCTTCTTCTTAAATTGGGGAATAACTCGATGACTTACATACTTTTCAGACTCTGTGAAATATTCTTGGCTGTTCTGAAAATAATACACTTTAATTTGTATTTCATGATAAATCCTGCCTCATCTCTGCCTCTCTACCTACAGCCTAACAATGAGGTGTGCATGCAGCCACTGATCTATTTCTGGCTTTTGTCTCTCAGACATTCTAATGTTCATTTCTCCAAACGTCCTCCAGGACATCCTTCCTGAGACAGAGCTCCTCCCTCTGGGACAGGAAACACGTAAGCACAGTTCTCTAAAAGGCAGACCACCAGGACTCCCTCCTGAGTTTTTAGTGTTTCCTCTGCAAGGATGGGTGCAGTCATCAAGGAACTGATTGTCTGGAAGTCCTGGGCCCTAGAGTTTGCTGGTGGCTCCTGGTCTGGCTTACTTCCTCATGCCCGACGCGATCCCTTCAGGGGAAGTGGGGCTGCTCTCCTGATGTCCTTCCATGCCTCAGTGGATGATAACCATCATCGGGGGTGTCCTGAGGGGTCCAGGACCTTTGATGCCTGTCGTTGTCCTTCCCGAGGGGGGGGGGCTCCAGCATCCGATGCACAATGGGGCAGAGTGACTGCCAAGCAGGCGTGCAAGTACCCGTAACTTCTGGGTGCTGTTCAGGAACCGGAAGTTACGGCTGCGGTGACGTCATTGAAGGCGCCGGAGACTCGTGGTTCCAGTCTCCATATTAGCACTGCAGCCAGTCTGGAGTACAGACCCAGCAGAGCCTGTGGCTCTACACCAAGAGGGATGGATGGAAGGCGCTGGCACTTCTCAGGCATATCCTGGTCCTTCAAGCACTGGCTCCTCTAAGTTAAGCTTGGGGACTCTGATCCCTCTTGCTGACCCTGGTGGGCACACTTCCTTTTCTTGCTCCCCCAGCACAGTGGTTTTGTATGAGGGGCCCTGTGCTGATTATTTTCTGTATTGTGTCTTTTCTTGCTCATTGTATGTTAAAGTCCAGGACAAGGTGCAGAGTCAGACCCCCAAGAAGAAGTGTGCAGTTTGTGCAGCTAAATTGGGTTCAGCTTGGGAAAAACCCTTATGCTGCAATTGTGTGGCTAGCCTAATTAAGGATAAGTCATTTACAGCCTGCCATAAAGTGCTCACCTCCGTTAAGGATGACATGTTGTCTACATTTCAACTCTTTTATTGTTATTATTATTATTATTATTATTATTATACCGTATTTATAAAGTGCCAACAGTTCGCTCAGTGCTGTACATTACAATGGAAGACAATACATGAGACAGTACAATAACAATACAATGTGATACACGAGGGGTTCGAGGGCCCTGCTCCTTGGAGCTTTCAATCTAGGAGGGAGAGGATAGTAGTATGGGAGGAAAAGCTGTGGGTTGGAGTGGTAGGAGGAGTGGAGGAGATCGGCAGTTAGCAGAGGGTGGGGTAGGCTTCCCTGAAGAGGTGGGTTTTTAGGGTGCGCCTAAACTAGAGGAGAGTGGGTGATAGTCTGATGGCCTGGAGGCGAGCATGGGAGGAGGAGATCAGGGAACGAGAGAGAAGGAGGTCTTGTGAGGAGCGAAACATATCTTTTCGGTGGTAGATGGATATTAGGTTGGTGATGTAGTTTTGGGCAGAGCTATTGAGAGGTTTGTATGTCAGTGTTAGCATTTTGAATTTGGGCAATCGGAAGCCAGTGGAGGGATTGGCAGAGGGGGGTGGCGGAGATGGATCGGTTGGAAAGGTGGATGAGTCTGGCTGCCGTATTCAGGATCGACTGAAGTGGGGATAGCCTGTTAAGAGGCAGGCCAGTGAGGAGGGAGTTGCAGTAGTCGAGTCGTGATATGATGAGGGAGTGGATGAGCTGTTTAGTGGTTTGCTGGGGTTAGGAACGTGCGGATTTTGGTGATGTTGCGGAGGATGAACCTGCATGAGTTTGTTAGCAATTGGACTTGGGGCTGGAAGGATAGATTGGAGTCTAGTATGACACCAAGTACTCTGGCCTGCGGGGTGGGCCTGATAGTGGCATTGTTGGACGTGATGGAGAAGTCAGTGGGGGGGTGTGTGCGGGCTGGGGGGAGACTAGGAGCTCGGTTTTGGAGAGGTTCAGTTTAAGGAAGTGGAGTGACATCCAATCTGATAAGTTGTTCAGTAGGCTGGTGATTCGGGCGGAGACTGAAGGGGTGAGGCGAGGGGTCGAGAGATAGATTTGCGTGTTGTCGGCATAGAGGTGGTAGTTGAAGCCGTGTGAGTGGCCAGTTGGCCAAGGGAGGAGGTGTAGATGGAGAAGAGGGGGGGAGGTGGTAGTGTATCCTTTAGATCCATATTGGAAAAATGCAGTCGCCACTGGGTCCTTGGACCCAATCGGTGGGTTTGTCGTTAGCAGATGCATTAAGAGGGAAGGAGGACCCGGAGGAGGATCCTAGGTCTCTTGCTTCCTCACGGTTAGATTCAGGCTCATAAGAGGAGGACGGTGAAGTTTGCTCCTCCAGAGGTTCCAGGAACAAATTGCCCCTGGAAGATGTGGACGACCTCCTTAAAGTTATCTACAAAACCTTAGAAATCGAGGAGGAGGATGTTTGCCTATGTAAGCATGACCTCATGTATCAAGGTTTGCATGCTAGAAAGACTAGGGTCTTTCTAGTCCATAGTTCCCTGGTTGATACCATTAAGCAGGAATGGGAAAGCCCTGACAGGAAACCCTTTTTCTCAAGTAACCTTGAAACAAGGTTTTCTTTTTAGGATAACAGGTCCCAGCAATGGAACAAGGTTCAGAAATTAGACACCCCCTTATCTAAAGTCTCTAAAAGGATAGACTTAGCATTTGAAGATATGGGGGCCATGAAGGACCCTATGTATAAGAGGGATGAAGTCTTACTCCGCAGGGCCTGGGATTCCACTTCCATCAGCTTTAGGCCAGCTTTATCGTCTACCGGTGTCACCAGAAATCTGGAATGCTGGCTTACCTAGTTAGTCGCATCTTTTGGCAGGAACCTTCAGGCAGCAAATTCTGAAATATAGGGCAGCACAGTGGCTAAATGGTTAGCACTTCCACCTGGCAGTACTCGGGTTGTTGGTTCGAATTCCAGCCACGGCACCACCTGCTTGGAGTTTGCATGTTCTCCCTGTGCCTGCATGGGTTTCCTCTGGGTACTCCGGTTTCCTCCCACACTCCAAAGACATGCTGGTAGGTTAATTGGCTGATTTCAAAATTGTCCCTAGTATGTGTATGTATGAATGTGAGTTAGGGACCTTAGATTGTACACCTCTTGAGGGTTAGGGACTGATGTGAATGTACAATATATATGTAAAGCGCGGCGTAAACTGACAGCACTATATAAGTACCTGAAATAAATAAATAATTTCCTTTGCTGTTTAAAGCAGTTGATTTCCTTGTGGATGCCTCGGCCAAATCAGTTAAGCTAGCGGCTTGAACCTCTGCCCTAGTGAATTCAGCTAAAAGGGCATTTTGGTTAAAAACCTGGGCAGGGAACTCCGCATTCAAACTGCACCTTTGTGCCTTACCCTTTATTGGTGATAATCTTTTTGGTCCAGGTCTAGAGGAGGCCATGGAATGTACAGCCCATAACAAGAGGACATTCCCAGAGTAAGAAAAGGTTTTACTCTAGTAGGGTTTTTATTTCCACCTTATTTCTATGGCTTCTTCTAGAAATAGAGAGCGGTGGAAACAAATTCAGAAACTTACCCGAGAATTAGAATCACATTATAGGGCTCATGATGCAATCCATCTCTCCGTAACAAACCATGATATCGCAAAAGTGTCTAGAACTGAATATTTTACTATCCCAGAAAATTTAAAAAGCTCTACGCTGGTCGAAGGCCTCCTTTTTATTAGTAATTCAGCGTCTACTATGTTCGCATGGAAATTAAACCTTTCAATACGACCCCCACATATCTACAAGTTACGTACTAAATCCGGCAGTATCTCCTCTCTTCCTCGTGAAGTCCTGGGTATTTTTGAAAAATTTTATTCCACCCTATTAGCTCCCCCACAACCAACTTCTGCTTCCTCAAATGGCTCATGGCTTGATTCTATACCCCTCCCTGTTCTCTCACCCTCTCAGATATCCTCTCCCAATGCCCCATGCACTTTGAAGGAAATATCCTGTGTGATTAGCGCACTCAGAACTTCCACAGCACCGGCCCTGATGGGTTCACGGCCAGTTATTATACACATTTTGCTCCTACATTGGCTCCCTCTTTGATGTCATTATTCAATGATGTTTTGCAGGGCGGTAGGTTTCCTGAGGAGATACTCTTGGCTAACCTGTCTCTATTACCTAAACCCCTGAAAGACCATCATTTACCTCAAAACTATAGACCAATCTCAGTGATGAACAATGATCTGAAAATATTTAGCCACATTCTGGCAGATAGGTTGGCCTCATTATCTCCTCTTTGGTCTCACCGGACCAATCGGGATTTATCCCAGGCAGACTTATCATGGACAATATTCATCTCACATTAGATATTATTCATGACACCAATTTGCATTCTAAAGAAGTTTTGTTGCTGAGCCGGGACATTAACAAGGCCTTTGATGGTGTCCTCTGGCCATACTTGTTTTCATTACTGCAGAAGATGGGCTTTAGTGATGAATTTCTGTCTGGTGTACATGCTTTGTATGACTCCCCCCAAAACAAGAATAAGACTTCCAGGCTGCAATTCTGTATTTTGTACACTAGGCGGAGGTACCCGTCGGGTTGTCCTCTTTCACCATTATTATTGGCGCTTGTTTTGGAACCCTTGGCAGTTGCAATAATCACACTCAGACATTTCTGGTTCCCCATTATTGGTTCACATTTCACAATTTGTATGTATGCAGATGATGTTATGCTTTTCCTTACTAAACTGTTGGTGTCATTGCCTGACTTCTGCTCATTATTGAATGACTTTGTAACAGTATCAGGTCTTACTGTAAATGTTACTAAATCAGTAGTTCTGCCTATTAATGTTCCTGATTCCCTGGGTGCATCTCTCCGCAATTATTTTCCATTTCGTTGGGCCACAGATCAGATTTCATACCTAGGTATAAACCTCACCCCCAGATACTCAAAATTATTTGCTGCTAATTGGCCACCATGTGTGTCACGCCTCTCACCTCTATTGAAGATCTGGCATGGATCCCCTATCTCATTCTTGGGCAGAGTCACGGCAGTAACAATGAATGTCTTCCCTAGATTACTTTATTTAGATCACTCCCAATCCCTGTCTCATAAACGTTCTTAGATCGCTTTCAACGGATTATTAATCATTTTATTTGGCGTAACAAACGCCCTCGTTTTACTTCATCGGTCCTCTACCGGTCACAATGGGCGGGAGGCCTAGGTCTCCCCAATTTCTGGCTTTACTACCTGTCAGCCCATTTCGCAGAGCTATCACAATGGGCGACTATTACTTCCCAGGTCCCATGGATCAGATTTGAATCTCAGTCTATACATCCGTTCTATTTACCAGGTGTATTATGGTCCAAAATTTCCTCCCCCCTCGTTATTGCTCTATAATTCCATTGTTGCCCAATCATTGATGTTTTGGTCCCGTTATAAACTTAAATTGAATCTTGTCTCCTCTGTCTCACCAGGTTCATCATTTTTTGGTGACCCAAATTTTATTACAGCATTCTCATCTTCACAGGTATTCCGTTGGTGGTATGATAGGTCCTTTATTAGGTCATCTGACTTTCAGAGAGGAGGATCTTGTATCACTTTTGAGATGCTACGCATACTTTTTGATATTCCGCTTCGTGAATATTATCATTATCGACAGATTAGACATTTTTATAATTCACATTTTGGTCTTACGCCTTCATCTCCGATTTCATTTTTTGAATGTTTTAGCCGTGACTCTCCTAGGGGCAGGGGTCTTATTTCAGATTTGTATCGCCAATTTTTGGTTACTTTCTTTCCCTCACCCCCTCTTTATAGACAGAAATGGGAGGCTGATCGTGATGTCACTTTTTCTGATGAGGATTGGGATTCCATGGTGGATAATGTGTGTAAGAGCTCTAGATCTTTCTGTCCATGAGACGGCCCTCAAAGTAATAACCAGATGGTATCATACCCCATCTAGACTACACCCCATGTATCCAGGGACGTCCCACCTTTGTTTTCGGGGCTGTGGCCTTGCTGGTACTCTAGTGCATATATTTTGGGCCTGCCCAAGCCTCTCATTGGTGTGGCACAAAGGTTCTGTAGTTGCCTTTACAATGGCAGGTGCTCCGGTGCATCTGTCTATGCAGTCCTGCCTACTGGGAGCCCCTATCTCGGGAGTTCAGACTGAGGTTATGAGGCTAATCCATAGCATTTGTATATCCACCCTATGGGCTATTGCCCTACATTGGAAATCCCTCACAGTACCATTGACCACAGTTCTGCAGAGTTGATGCGGTGATGCTCATGGAGAGAATTCATTATACTCTATTGGATAAGATGCATTTATTTGACAGAAAATGGGAACTTTGGAGAACTCACAGGCATTTACTAGATCAATAAGGACCATTTATGCTTTGATTGATTGAGTTACTTTGTTGGTCGTTTTATAACTCTGCCTACCTCTCTACCTATATTGCTCATGTACTAAATTTCTTTTCTCTTTTTTTTCTTTTCTCTTTTTCCCTTTATTCTACATAATTTCACCTTTGAAATGAATACTGCAGTTGTTCCTTGTTTCTCTTGTATATTCTATTTGAAGCTGTAATGCCATTTTGAAGTCTATTTCTTAAAAAATAAAAACGTTTGTAAACAAAAAAATATATATTTAGTATAATTCTACAATTTTTGCAACTAACAGCTCAGTGCTGTTAGCTAAACCTTCTACTAATAGCTGGACAACAAAATAACAAACGGATCACCCTTTCATCCAGCTGTGGTCTAATGCTGTTTAATGCCCATGATACCCAGCCAAGCATAGCCTCTTTGAACAATGCATACACTTACCAACTGCTTATATCTGCAGGCTAACATCTTATTCCCAATAGTCTATCCTTGGCCTGACTCCACTACCAAACGGATGTTTAATATCTTGTTTTTGGCCTCTGTGACTTCTGAAGATGTTCACTGCTCCCCCACATTTTCCTTGGTAGCCCTGAGTTGGGCCTGCCCAGGACTTTTGTTTTCCATCCATTTATATCCCAGTGACATAGACAGATGGACAACCTACCTGTTTTCACATCATGGCCTTTTGGCCTCCTGACCTGTATTGTCAGACATTTCTCTCTTTACTAACCTTGCTTCCCCCACTTCTCTCCTCCTTTCTTTCTCTTATTCCTGTCCCAGGGGTGATGATGTCGCCATGATGCAACACCTACAATCAGCTTTGCATCTGTCCTTTATCATGGCTCCAATAAATATACTTACCCTGAATGTTCGGGGAATAAAAAAATTAAGGCCTTCAAATCCTTTGCCCATGCCAAAGCACATGTGGTGTGCCTGCAGGAGACTCATTTCACTGCCAGCCATATGCAGAAATATCTCCGCTCTTCCTACCCACAGGTTTATATGGCTTCTGCCGCAACTAAACACACAGGTGTACTCAAAGCTTTCCACTGCTCTACTCCATTTACACCCAAGGCAGGGATCTGGGACCCAGAGAGCCGTTATATTTTCTAGTGGGTCACCTTGACTCAGAGGTCACTATAGCTTCATACTATGTCCCAATTGCAGTCTTAACTCCCATTTGCTACAAGTAATAGATTCCCTATGTGGCAATTTCAGCCAGCTAGTTTATCCCTTTCTATACAAATCCCCCATAACCTCTTATCCATCCACATCCTCCTTCCAGCGACAACTCCAACAACACTCTCTCATAGACACATGGCAAGAAGCTAACCCAGCTAGAAGACACTATACATACTACTCATATCCACATAAAACTTTCTCCCACATTGACCATATATTTCTGACTAGAGGTATGTCCCCAGCCCTCCTATCCTGAACCATCATACCTTACCCCTGAACTGGTCACAAAGCTGTCCTCTTCACCCTCTCCTCCTTAGTACCCCAACAAACTAGCACTACATGGAGTCTAAATGGCCCACCCATCCCACAGACTGGACATTGAACTAGCCATCAAAGAATACCTGACACATAACACAACTGATGACATCTCTCTCCTGACCTTTTGGGAAGCCCATAAATCTGTAATTAGGGGAGCCTGTATCAGCCAAGCCTCACATCTCAAGAAAGGACAGCGAGCAATCCATCACCGCTTAGAAACCTCATTTCATCAGGCCAACAAAGCCTTCCAATCAGACCCCTCACCTTCTCATAGATTGTCCTGGACAAGACAAGGCTAGAAATAGATGTTTTCTTGACAGAATCAGATGAAAAAGTTCTACGCCAATCCAGACATGAACATTATATGAAAGCAAACAAACCTGACACTTTTCTAGCCCTGGGACTGCGAACCTCAGACCACACACACAGACTTGTCTATTTAAAGATTACAAAAACTTCACACACCAGCCATCCTAATAAAATATTACAGGTCTTCCACAAACCTCTAGCAGAATTATACTCTGAGACCGGCTCCTATGATGAATCGCAGGCCACTGAACTTTTCTCAAGCCTATCTCTACCAACACTCTCAGCTTCTCAATGTTCTTCCCTGGAAACACCTATTACAGAACTTGAGGTCCCGAACTCCATCAAGTCCCTAAAGTCTAATAAGCGGCCTGGCCCAGACAGCTTACAGTCCTATATTCCAAATATTTACTAACCTCCTTCCACCTTTATTGGTTAATGCATTTAATGCCTTACTCAAAGGTTATTCTTTCTGCTCAGACTCCCTAACAGCAGTCATTTCTATGCTACCTGAACCCCAATCAGATCACACCACATGGCTTCATTACACACCAATCTCCCTTCTTAACTTGGATGATAAAATCCTAGAAAAATCCTATCTGCATGGCTGAACTCCATCATAGGCACCTTGATACACAAGGATCAGATGGGTTTTAACCCCCCTCTGCCAAGCCGAGACCACAGAGTGATTTTGCTAGAACATGCAGCTTGCATACGCCGCATACCCGGCTGTTTCCTTTCCTTAGACATAAAAAAAGCCTTTGACTCCAATGGATATCGCCCCTTTACACCTCCCCAAGGGCTTACTTGAGGTACGTGGGTAACAAGTCAGACTTTTTTTCTATACAAAGTGGAATGAGGCAAGGCTGCCCCTCCCCCCCCCCCTCCTTTTCTAGCGAATGAACCTTTAGCACAGCTGATAAGAACTAACACAAATATTAAAGGATTAGAACTTGGTGGTCATCATCATAAGTTATGCTTTTTCTCTGATGACAATCTCCTCTTCAAATCTTCTCCTTTGATCTCAGCACCCAACCTTCTCCAATGCGTTGACCAATTTGCAGTGATTTTGGACCTGGTTGCGAATCCCAAAAAGTCTACAGCTCTTAATATCTCTCTACCCTCCTTAACTGTGTCACAACTACAACGTCCTCCACCCTTCTCTTGGTCCAGTCAATATATTCCTGATTTAGGACCCAAGCTGATGGCAGACCTCAATATTCTATATTCTGCTAACTACCCTCCTATGTTAACACACCTTACTAATCTTATGACATCCTGGTCCAGACTACCCCTCTCATGGATGGGTTGTATCACAGTTGTAAAAAATGACAATTCTGCCCAAAATATTATACCTTTATTGGGTCCTACCCATATATATACCTTTTTGTTTCCTCTGCATATTAGTGTCGCGGCACCACTTATGTATGGGGCACTATTAAACTGCATCTACCCAGGTCCATCCGTACCTCACCGAAACTTAGAGTGGTCTGGGGCTTCCGAACTTTGCAAAATATTTCCAAGCTGCACACCTTGCTCAACTCCCTAAATATCATATCAGTTGCCAATTTACTATGGCTACACTCCAGAGACCATCGCTCACTGCAAGACCTAATTACTCAACACTACCTGTCACAGCTGCCCCCCCTCTCAGCCCCTTCTCTGTCCCTTCTCTCTCTCTGCCATCTCTCATCCATGCCCCTCATCCCCCCCTCCTGCAAATATGAAACTAATTCCTAAGGCAAGCTTGAGCCACCCTAGCTCTGGCCCCCCCGTTTGCCTAGGTGACTAGGGGGGTCCGACCAGTTTTAATAAGCTCATGCAGCGCTCCCAAGGTATTCACTGCTGGGTAGCTGACGGAAGGAGCCCAAGAGCTGTGGCCGGGACCTTTTGTGGCCAGGCTTGGCAGAGACCCAAGGCTGCCTAGGACCCCCCTTCTCCCAGAGCTGGGGGAGACTTTACTTGCTACAGAGACTCTTCCTTGGCTCTCGGTGCTGGACTTTAAGTGTGTTGGTCCTTCCGTGTCATCCTGGACTGGCGTATTCACCCTCCCTGCGAACTCCCCTATTCGGTGACTGCCGTCTGTTTGTCTCAATAAAGCTTTGTGCGTTTGCCATCTACTCTGTGTGTTCTGTCCTGCCTACGCTCCATCACACTACCCATCTATCTGGGACAGTCTAAAGTTCTGATACACCTTACAGTCACCCCATAACCCACTCATGGCATACCTCCTCAATCCAGGCTTTTATCCGGCATGGATGCCTCCATCTTCTTTTCATGCTTGTCCTAGAGCTAGTCTAGTTCAAACTTACAATTTCACAGCACCAGACTCCTTTATACCCTTCCAAACCCTATGTGACTCCCACAAAATATCTAGACCTGAACTTTTTAGATATCTTCAGATCAATCACTTTTGTTCCTCCCACTTACACACCAACCCCCTCCCTCCTAGACATGACCAGGTTTGAACACTGTAACGGGGTTCGCTCAGCAGTGGGTGTGTGTGACCCCCTGGATGGGTGCACAACACAAAACACAGGCACAGCACAACAATGGAGGTGAAAAAAACAAAAAGGTGCAGTTTATTTACAATATTTACAGAAAAACGTAAAAAAAAAAAAAAGAAACATCAAATCCTGGCCAACTTGGATACTTACTGTACAACATAGCTTCCCTAGCTATCCACCAGGTATAGCCTGATGCTATACCTAGCCCCTGTTAGTTGGAGGCTTAGCCACACAGGCTTTTGTCTCACTGCACACAGATAGTATGTTGCTCCCCAGTCAGTTCAGGCACAGATCTGGTTCCAGGTTGGAGCAACTCCCTAAGCAGGCTGGGGAGTTTTATGAAGGCCTTAATGAGCCCACTATCTTCAGCTGGGCTCATTACCTCAGTGCTGAAGGACTCAGCACTTCCCCCCCTAGTGGAACAAATCCCCATATAGTCTAAACCTTGGACAAATGTATCGTCCATCCAGGACACAACCAGGTGATTTCACCTGCCTACTGTCACATAACATATGTAAATGTGACCCCCATGTCAGAGGTTTGATTTCCACCTTTATATACACAGCTACCAGCTCCACCACCTTACACTTCATACCATATACAGTTGTGTTCAAAATAATAGCAGTGTGTTGGAAAAAGTGACTAAAGCTGAAAATCCTTCTAATAGCTTTTATTTCCATCCACACAAATGCATTGGGAACACGACACATTCTATTCCAAATCACAACATGAAGAAAATACATCAAATTTGTGTTGTTCCTCTAAAAAAATATATAAACTGAGAAGTGTTTGAAGATTTTGCTTTCCTTTGAATGACTTCATGAATATTTGGTTGTAGTCGCACTGTTTCTGAGAACTGCTGTACATCTGTGTTGCATGGAGTCACCCAACTTCTGGCCCCTGTGATCAGGTATTCCAGCCCAGGATGATTGGACCACATTCCACAGTTCTTCTCTATTTCTTGGTTTGGCCTCAGAAACTGCATTTTTGATGTCACCCCACAAGTTTTCTATTGGATGAAGATCCGGGGATTGGGCTGACCACTCCATAACGTCCATCTTGTTGGTCTGGAACCAAGAGGTTGCACGTTTACTGGTGTGTTTGGGGTCGTTGTCTTGTTGGAACACCCATTTCAAGGGCATTTCCTCTTCAGCATAAGGCAGCATGACCTCTTCAAGTATTCTGATGTATTCAAACTGATCCATGATCCCTGGTATGCGATAAATAGGCCCAACACCGTAGTAACCGAAATTGACAGGTATCCGCTCCCACTTCTGCTGCAATCACCTAGGTGATCAGAAGTGGAAGTTGTCCTCCCCCCTCCCTCCCTGTAGTCTTCTGGGACACATGAAAGGTCCTAGAAGACTACGGGACCATTCACAAAGCACAGAGATACTCGCGCATGCTCAGTGGGCACCCGGATGTGAAGCCGCAAACTGTCACAGCTGGGTGCCCACACTGAAGATGCCACACTGGAAACACAGGGTGGCCGGTGAAACGGGCTTTTGGGAGGACACCACGAGATCGAGGGACAGGTAAGTGCCCGTCTTTTAAAAGTAAGCAGCTACAGTTTTTGTAGCCGCTGACTTTTATTTTTTTTTATTTTCACTGGAACTCCACTTTAATGTATGAAGATTTTATTTGTACTGTACAAATTACAACCTGTACGTTACCTCTAAGGGTTGTACCCCTTCTGACTTACTGTTGGTGAGTCCTGCAATCACATTGTTATGAGCTCCTTGTAAAACTATTATCTCTTTCCAATAAAATCTATGAACAAGAGAAGATATGGACCCCACAATTCCTCTATATACTCCACAATTCTCCCATGTGGACACCTCGTAAGTTGTTCTCCAGTATAGACTCCCAGTTTGGGGAGCTCATTTTGTCTTGGAAATTCACAAATTTTTCCTTACCGTGAGTACCCACGGTTGGATGCGCAGAAATCCCCCATAAAGCTGTGCGAACTTCGCTTACTGTGACTGCAGCTTAGCTCCACGATTCCTGCGCCTCCAACTGGGTTAGCTATCTTGAGATGTGGGGAAATGGAGCTCCAGGTACCTAGGAATGATCACATGACACTCTCAGGTTGCTGTTGGAATTCACATAGAGGCTGGCTTCAGACTCAGCCCCCGGTTTTATTACACACACACACAACACACACGCCCCCCACATGAGTCAGGTCAATCCCCTCCCACAGAACAATGCATGGGGAGTGCCTATACACAGGATGTACATTCCAATTGGAGCGTAGCCTTTCCTCTTATCTATCACCAGTCCTCCCCTCCCTCCATGAGCTCTCTGAGGGAAGCAACCTTCCCCCTTTACACCAATCCTCCCCTCCCCCCCATGAACTCTCTGAGGAGAGCAAACTTCCCATCCTATTAGCTCCTAGTGGTATGTAAATTCTCTGTACAAGCATCCCCTAGATTAAACAGTGCCAGTCTGTATCTGAATGGGCCGATAAGATCTTTATTAAAACACATCCATCCAGATACAGTTTCAGGTCGGTAATGGCTTGTAAGATTTACATGAGCCTACACACGGAGTTTGCACTGCTTGGCGCCTTGCGGTACGGAGTCCATGTGGTACTATTCTGTTGATATGTGGATACAGGCCCGCAGCCTACCGCCGGCGGCATTCGCATCGAATGCCGTGGTGGTATACACGCCGGTCTATAAGCGCAGATCTGCCATCTCATCCGTTACCGAGCTGAGTACTGTAATACATACATTGTACATGCGCATGGTTCAATTGCAGCCTTCAGAGCTTTAATTAAGCCACACGAGAGACATATGAATAACACTAATATATGACACATTTAAAGTTCAACCTGTAAATACAAAATTTCCATGACAATTTAGAAGAAGCAGCTAGAATCAAACTCACTACTCTACAGTATGGTGAAGACCAAGGAGGCCTAGCAATACCAAATGCTAGACTTTATATTATAGCTGCCCAACTTCAACATCTTACCAGGTGGGACTTAGTAGACACATTAGATCCCATCCGTTGATTGTTACTTCCATCAGATACAGATTTCACATCACTCTTACACTTGTTAATGGGCTTCAGATGGCACCAGTGGGAAAGGCATGATCTCTCATCTATTTATTCCAGTCTTTTGACTCTTGCCGAAGACCTATTAGAAAGAAATGGGAAACAGAGAAAATAAGAGAGTGGTGGGAGGTGATTGTGACCTCCATACCTCTCATCTCTCTGTCCTCTTCACAGAAACTCAGTCATTTCTTTTGCATAGAGCTTTCTGGACTCCAGCTCAATTGTTCAGCTAGGACAGGAGGGATTTCCCCTTATGACCCCAATTGTAGTGGTGATGTCGGGGATTTGATACATGTTTTGGAGATGTCCAAAATTAGTCAACAAGTGGAACAATGTGACCAGTATTATAACGTTGGTGTTCAATATTCCTCGGGTGTGCCTCTTGGTCTCAATAGAGGAGGAATTATTTACACCTCCTCCTATTACAAGTCATATAGCAATAGTGAGGCTGCTTGACCATAAAAAATATCCCGATCTTGGCTATCATCTCAAACTCCCAGCAGACAACAGTGGATTGAGCAGGTGAACTCCACATTAACATCATAGGTTTTTAAAATTTTAGCTTTTTTAGCCCCATAGAAGGAAAACGAGCCAGTTGTATCCTACTGAATGGTAACTACATGGGGGACCCATACTTGGGGTATGATCCTGTAAAAGTGACACCATAGACAAAGCAAGTTATTGTTCTGTATGATCTGTAACAGTGCCACAACCGCCTATACGTGAGAATGTATGACTCCATTGTCTGGGCTGAATGTTGGGAATACTGTGCGCACTTAAAAACTTTCTTAATAAAATATATTTGATTAAAAAAAATACTGTAGATAATGCTGTACATATTCTTTCTATTCATAAGATATATTTAGTAATGAACAATAAAAATAGAAAGCAACTTTATGTAGCCCTTTATATAGAATTTTAACTTTTTTTTTTTTGGTACAGGTGGATTGATGAACCAAGTTTTCGGTCATGTTGGTCTTCATGAATACAGCTGAGTCACATGGAAAACAAGACATATGGGTGTCTTAATTGACTGAAAGTCTTTATTGCAGCTCACTGGAGGATTCACACGGGATACAAGTCATATCTGTGTTCTAAAAGTCATGGTTTGGATCCTCTTCCACATTGATCCAGCCTCAGATGACAACAGGAGAAAAGGAATTTCAGTGTTTTGGAAGTGACAATGGCTTTACACTAAAGTCCAAACCACATATACATAAGAGGAGTCATTTCATACTACTTCTTGTTTGGAGATTTTACAATGGAGAGAAAATATATCACACACCAGAAGGTTCACAAGGGAGAGAAGCCATATCATTGTTCTAAATGTGACAAAACTTTTACACGCAAGAGAGACCTTATGGTACACCAAAGAGTTCACACTGGAGAGAAGCCATATCAGTGTTCTGAATGTGATAAAGCTTTTACAGTGAAGTCACATCTTATCACACACCAGAGGATTCACACTGGAGAGAAGTCATATCAGTGTTCTGAATGTGATAAAGCTTTTACACAGAAGTCAAATCTTATCACACACCGGAGGATTCACACTGGAGAGAAGTCATATCAGTGTTCTGAATGTGATAAAGCTTTTACTCAGAAGTCAAGTCTTATCACACACCAGAGGGTTCACACTGGAGAGATATATCAGTGTTCTGAGTGTGATAAAGCTTTTACTCAGAAGTCAAGTTTTATCAGACACCAGAGGATTCACACTGGAGAGCTATATCAGTGTTCTGAATGTGATAAAGCTTTTACTCAGAAATCACATCTTATCACACACCAGAGGAGTCACACTGGAGAGAAGCCATATCAGTGTTCTAAATGTGATAAAGCTTTTACTCATAAGTCACATCTTATCAGACACCAGAGGATTCACACTGGAGAGAAGTCATTTTAATGCTCTCCATGTGACAAAACTTTTACAGTTAATGCCGGTCTAATCTATCACCGGAGGATTCACAAATTTCAGCATTGATTAAATTCTGGAAGAAAAGAGATATTAAATAAGTTTCAGGTGTCACAAGTTAGTTTCACATCCCCAATGTCATCCCACAAGCTAGAGAAGAAGGGATAAGATAAAATGTTACCTTAAAAGAAACAAACTAAAATCTGAGCAAACTGGAATGTAATCGGATGAACTGAGTTTAGTGCTTATGTCCATCAATACACAACTAGAAGGGATTTGAATATTTTATCTTTGACAATCTTTTTTAAGATAAGCATCAATAACTGAACAGATTCCCTCATGATTCTCATCCTTATCTTTTTTATGGAGCTTTGAATGAACATGTAACGCATTTTCATGATATACCAACTGAGTTGTGTTTCCAAGCATTTTCTTCATTTCTGGATCCTGAGGTAATACATGACCAACACTGCCTCAGTACCAGAGACTAGGATGGGGTCTATTATCTTACCAAGTCTCTGAAGCCTCAGTGGGAGAGTCCATTCCAGGTTCTTCTGACTATTGATACATCATCAGCCAGGCTTGAGGTCTCCAGCTAAGCCCACCTTGTCCAATCCTCCCATTACATGTTCCATCTCCTCTCCCATTATCAATGCCTTCTTTCCACATTTCATCTCCTCTCATTATTATTATTATACAGGATTTATATGGCGCCAACAGTTTGCTCAACGCTTTACAATATAACGGGAGACAATACAGCAACAATACAGTTAAATACAAGCGGAATAGGAGGATCCTTCTCCTCGGAGCTTACAGTCTAGGAGGGAGGGGCTAGTGGTACAGAAGGTAGTAACTGGGGGATGGACTGGTTGGAAGAGTAGAAGATTCCATTGGTGATGTAATTTGGGGCAGAGTTATAAATTACTTTATATGTTATTGTTAATGTTTTGAATTTTCTCCGTTGGGCAATGGGAAGCCAGTGGAGGGATTGGCAGAGGGGGGTGGAGGACACTGAATGGAGGCCAGTGGAGGGATTGGCAGCGAGGGGTGGCTGATACAGAATGGTTAGTAAGGTGGATGAGTCTGGCAGAAGCATTCATGATAGACTGAAGAGGGGATAGCCTGCAATGTGGTCGGCCAATGAGGAGAGATATAACAAGGGAGTGAATAAGTTGCTTAGTGGTTTCCAAGCTTAAGAACGCCATATCTTGGAGCTGTTGTGGAGGAGAAGTCTACAAGATTTGGACAGTGATTGGATTTGGGAATGAAAAGACAGATGGGAGTCTAGAATTACACCAAGTACCCTGGCATGAGGGGAGGAACTGATGATTTTGTTATTGATCTTGATGGAGAAGTCGGGGGAGGGGGCACAGGCTGGAGGGAATACTAAGAGTTCAGTTTTGGAAAGATTGAGTTTGAGGAAGTGGAGTGACATCCATGCCAATATGTCGCTTAGTAGGTTAGTAAAGCGAGAGAAGACTGAAGGGGCGAGGTGAGGAGGAGATTGAAGGGGTGAGGTGAGGGGTAGATAGATTTGTGTGTCATTAGCATAGAGGTGGTACTTAAAGCCATGGGAGTTTATTCAGTGACAAAGGGAGGAGGAGTAGATGGAGAAGAGTAGGGGTCCAAGGACGGAACCTTGAGGGACCCGCTACAGAAAGAGGGAGTAGAGAGGAGGAGGCAGAGTTATAGGTAATGCTGATGGAGCGCTGCGATAGGTAGGAGGAGAACCAGGAGAGAGCAGAGTCTTGGAGGCAAAAAGAGTTGTTTTTTTTTTTGAGGAGGGGATAGTCAAGTGTATCAAAAGCTGCAGAGAGGTCAAGCAGTAAGAGTACTGAGTAGTGGCCATTGGTTGGGATGAGTACTGAGTAGTGGCCATTGGTTGGGATGAGTACAGAGTAGTGGCCATTGGTTGGGATGAGTACTGAGTAGTGGCCATTGGTTGGGATGAGTACGGAGTAGTGGCCATTGGTTGGGATGAGTACTGAGTAGTGGCCATTGGTTGGGATGAGTGCGGAGCAGTGGCCATTGGTTGGGATGAGTGCGGAGCAGTGGCCATTGGTTGGGATGAGTACGGAGCAGTGGCCATTGGTTGGGATGAGTACGGAGCAGTGACCATTGGTTGGGATGAGTACGGAGCAGTGACCATTGGTTGGGATGAGTACGGAGCAGTGGCCATTGGTTGGGATGAGTACGGAGTAGTGGCCATTGGTTTTAGCAGTTAGTAGATCATTAGTGAGGTTTAGTAGGGCAGTGTCAGTGGAGTGTAGTGAGCGAAAGCCAGACTGTAAAGGGTCGAGAAGGTTGTTGTCGGTGAGGTAGGAGCTCAGGCGATTGTAGACTAAGCGTTCTAGGAGTTTAGAGGTAAATGGCAGCAGGGAGATGGGTCTTAAGTTGTTCAGGTTGGTGGGGTCCAGGGAGGGCTTGTTAAGTATGGGTGTGATGTGCGCGTGCTTTAGAGGGGAGGGGAAGGCACCAGTAGAGAAGGAAAGATTGAAGATGTGAGTGAGGGAGCATAGGATGGAAGAAGAGGATGACCGTAGTAGTTGTGAGGGGACAGGATCCAGGGGGCAGGTAGTGAGACGGGCTTCTGAGAGAACCTTAGTAACCTCTTCGGTAGTAGGAAGGTCAAAAGAGGAAAGTGTTGAGGGAGGTTTAGTATAAGGTATGCTAAGTGGGATGGATGTCTGTGCAGTGGAGATGTCCCTATGAATTGCATCAATCTTGTTTTTGAAGTGATTTGCAATCTCGTGAGCAGTGAGTGAGGTACTGGGTGGAGGTGCAGAAAGCTGAGAGTTAGAAGTAGAGAAGAGATGACGAGGACTGGATGACAAGGTATTGATGAGAGTGACAAAGTAGGCTTGTTTGGCAGCATGGAGGGAGGAATTGTATGTGAAGAAAGCAGATATATATCGGGTGAATGCTTGGTGAGATTTGGTTTTATGCCACATTTGCTCCAGCACACGACTATGTCGTTTAAGATCTCTGGTGTTGTCAGTCTGCCAAGGTTGTAATGGTCGGGGCCTGATGATTCATGTTAGAGGAGCAAGTGAGTCTAATGTGGATGAAAGTGAACTGTTGTAGACAGCAGTGGCCAGGTCAGGGCAGGACAGGGGAGAGATTCTGTCATAGAGTTGGTCAGTTGCAGAGTGGAAGGGAGAAGGGTTCAAGTTGTGAAGGTTTCTGCAGGTGATTGCTGATTGGAGGGATAAGTGTTTGAAGATGAGGAGACTGAAGGTGATGAGATTGTGATCATAGAGAGGAAAGGGGGTGTTTGTGAGGTTGTAGGATATCCTCTCATGGGTGACAACCTTTCAGGCAGGTCTGTGTCTGTGACACCAGCTAGAAAGAAGTCTCTGTTCAGTGAGAAAACAACATCCCAAGCTGATGCAGGCCTTCCAATACTGAGTTACTGCTGATTTAGGGGATGTATTCAGCAGTAAAACGTAAGCCCAGCTGGCCACTTGTGTTCCATGTGGTTCTGCCAAATGGGATTCCATCAGGTGAAGATCAGAAATCCTTGTTCCATGTTTTCTCTTTCCAGCTATTACTCCTCTCCATAGACTAATCACACAATACAACTGCCAGAGATCTGAACTTACAAAGTGCTGAGTGTGCGGTCATATTCCTACCACTTCTTCCGGGGGACTGACATTCCTCTGATTGGGGTTCACAATAATCACTCTGAGTGCACACATCTCTTTTTGGTGGAAAGTTTGTAAAGAAAACTTCTTCTCCCTGGAAATATTACAACGTTGGCACCAAAGTGTAACTATGGGCAAAATCACTAATGACATTAATAATGAAATCTGTCATTAGCAGAGCAGGTTTTGCTTTTCTGATTCTCCTATTGTATTTTTTTTTTTATTGTACCTCGCAGTAGATTGTTTTTTTTTTGTACTTCCTGTAGAAGACTAAGTCTTTTGGGAAAAATGGCAGTTGGAGAGGTTGGGGCAAATCCTATAACACTGCTGGGGGTGCTCACAACTGTCGGTTGTCATTCATATGGGGGTTGGATCTTATAGAGAACCTGTTGCTGTAACTGCTGTAGAAGCGTTAGCTGAAGTTGGGCTTTACTTGTTGTGTGTCTTACTTATAATCTATCTAAGACTTCCCTGTACAGGGTGACAACGCTGCTGTGTAATGTTCCTGCAGAATGATCAGAGTTGTCACCCTGTTACAGAAGGTGGGAAAATAACAGATCTACAGACAGGACCAACAGCTGATACAACTATGTTGCAGAGGGAACTCTGGGAATGCTAATGACAGATTGCATTACACATTCAGTTAGCAGACTTCCTGCTGTTGGTCTGATGTTTGAATTGTGTTCTGATATTTACTGTCCTGCTGTAAAAGGTGTAAATGATCGCCCGCATGTTTCCTGTAGTAGCAGGGACTACAAACTCATATCAGGAATAGTAGGATGGCTACCTACCCAAGAGGGTCACCTTTTTGGATTTGGGGGGAAACATTTCACATGGTTTCTTTCCATTAATGACACCGACAAGGGGAGTCTCACTTCACTAACAATAGGAGAGCCAATCACAGGCCAGTAACATTTCATGTTGTCTCAATGTATTGCAGAATGTTTAATCCCCATTGGTCCAATGGATTACTAGTCCTTCCAGATGCATTGCTTCTTGTGTGGAAGGAGCGCCCTAAAATGGCTTCCCTTCTATTCCACCCATAGCTGTACTTTAGGTCATGTTGCCCCTCCCCCATATCTGTAAGGGAAAGCCTTAATTTCTCCCAATACTCCCCTGGCCTTCCAGTGAGAAGAAACATTTTCTCTGGAGTGGAGATGTTTTATGCAGTGAGCCCTTCATAGACGGGATGGGGAATCTAAGTAATCTAAGATAAGTAAGATGAACCGGTGTACTGGAGTCATGGATCAGATAACCAATGACACCATTGATGGTATAGCAGAGCTGACAGCAGAAGTGGCTCCATCACCTAATGTGGTGTCACAGAACTACATGGCGGCTGACTATCTCTCAGAAGATCAAGGCGGAGTCTACAAACTGGTGTCAGAGAGTGTTGTACATTTATATTAGATCATGAGGATCTCAGAAGGGGATATCTACACAAGGTAAAGGAGTTCCAACAGTCACCTGGGTGGGGGGAAGTGGGATCCATTTTCTTGGATGGGTTTAGTTGGAACTTGGTTGAGTAATATGGTGGCTTTGCTTCTTAGGCCATTAGTTGCTACTATAGATTTGATGATAATTGTATACATTGTTGCTGTTGTGTGTTTTGCTGCCAGTTAATTTTGCTTGTTTATGCACATGATTACATTCACATTTTAGAACAGAAGATTATTTAAAACCCCAAAAACTTTTTCTTATTTTCTGAAAGCAGAGACCCTGGAGAATAAAATGGTGGTGGTTTTTATCACACAATATTAGCACAGCTGGCTATGAAATGCATATTTTCAGTAAAAAAACCTCAATACCGATAATTCCAGTGCAGACAAACACAATATATGACCCAATTTGATGAAATATGTAAGATGAGGTTGGCATCAAGTATATAGATACCAAACGTCAAACTTTAAAAATGGCATGTGCTTGTGAAATGGTGACAAACTTCAGTACCAGAAATTGTCCATAGGTGACGCTTTCAAAGCCTTTACAGTCATCAGTTTATATAGTGAACCATGAATGATGGCCCTAGAGTTATTCCTCTCCCTCTGGTGTGTGCAGAGATATGTACAATGTGTAGTGTGATTGATGTTTTCCTACATAACCGCACCCAACCCTTGCAATTGCTCATGTATACGGGAACTGGGGGCTTTAAAATGTGTTTTGTGTGTTTTTTCATTTACAGCGTGTTACTTTACACTTTTCTTTCTCTGAACTTTATTATTGCCATATAGGGGGTTAATAGCCTCGCATGTGATAACATATTGCTGGTCACAGGTCCTCTTTAAAGAAACACAAGAGGTCTATCAGACTCCTAATGTCACCTCTGGTCCCCAAAAAAGATAGTCAAGCACAGATCATGTTTGATCAGCTCCTTGAAGACACGAATGTACATCTGCCAAATCTGTATCTGAGTAGACCATAGAAGCAGCATTAGAAAGAAATGTGAGTATGGCTTCAGTCAGGCGATGGTCCTGGTGGTCATGGTCTTGTTCTCCTTCAGGTCCCCTCACCTTGTAGGGTTACATAAGTGGAAGGGGCTGGTATTAATGAGGGGTGTGTCATATGTTAATCAGTTTCTTAGCATAGATGATATAAATGGTATAAATAGATCCTTGAAATGTAAACAATCTATCTCTTTCCTTCTGTTGTTAAAGTGTCACATGTATATGATGAATAAAGTTGGGTGATATTTTCACAGCACAATACCGTGGTCTGGGTTCTTCTACAACAGATCCCCCCAAAAATGTCCTCTTCCAGTTCTAGGAGTCTGGTGGAATGGTACACAAGCTGATGGTATCTCTTAGGCCCCTTGTACATGGGGGGTCCGGCCCCTGTGGGTGCAATGCTGGCATTATAATACACCTGGTAGGCACAGGTACAGCGTCCAGCCCCGCTGCCTGCAGCCTGTCAAAGTCTACACTACATGGTTGCCTAAGCCTCCTTATGGTGGTCATTAGATTTTGGGAGCTGCATGTGGCAAGGCTGCCAGAAAGTCGCTCACTTGGGGTGTCCTCATACTGGGGAGAAGTAGCAGAATGTGTTTTGGGGTGTAATTCCACATATTCCCAAGGCGTGTGCCAGAAATAGCTCATTAAATTACATTTTGTTTTTCATTTTCCAATAACTTATGGCAAACACTGTAAATGTTCCATGGACACAACATGCCTCTCAGCACATACCTTGGGATGTATCCTTCCCATAAAGGGGACATTTGGGGGTGTTTGTAAGGTCCGGGCATTTTACTGCCTCAAGAAATGTGATCGGCAGTCAGAAAGTAACAGCGACGTAAAAGCTGCATAAATTCCATTCTATATCCTATAGTTTGTAGACGCCATAAATTCACATAGACCAATCAATATCCACGGATTCAGCTATGCTTCTACCAAAGACACGGAGCAGAATACACGTTGTACTACATGTATGAAGAAATCTGATTTTATGGGACATGTCTTATAACAAAGTAGAAGATATCATTTAATCCAATCTGAAAATCAGTGTTGCTCTCTCTCATACACGCCATATTCATGTACATATATAATATACAATAAAAGTCCTTATAATTGGAACAGTTCAATCAAATATTGTGCTAGAATAAAGGTGTTTGATATAGAATGTGCTCCAGAAAGACTGCAGTGCTCCCCCGTGAAATCTGCACCTCCACCTATGGATAAGGATGGCCGCTCATCTCATAGTATGGACCTATAAACTAATATAGGTCAACCAAGCAAAATGATTCCATCAAAAATATAATTTGTATTAAAAAATAAATCCCAGTGCTGATCAAATACCACCAAAGAAAGCTCTATTTGTGTGCAAAATGATATCAATTTAATTTGTGTGCAGTGTTGCATGACCGCACAATTGCCAGTGTTGAATGGCAAAAAATACTTCGGTCATAAAGGGAGTAAAACGTTCCGGAGCTGAAGTAGGTAATAACTCTTGCTGTCATCATACAGTTTGGTTTCATTTTCTTGTGACATTTCTTGGGCTGGTGGTGGTGATCACACATATACAGAGACAGGAAGTCTATATGGAAGACAGGAGGGGATGTCAGGCACAGACAGGAAGTGATGTCGGGCAAAGATGGGAAGTGATGTCGGGCACAGACGGAAAGTGATGTCGGGCACAGACGGAAAGTGATGTCGGGCACAGACGGGAAGTGTTGTCAGGCACAGACGGGATTTGATGTCGGGCACAGACAGGAATTGAGGTCAGGCACATGCAGGAAGTGAGGTTGGGCACAGGCAGGAAGGGATGTCAGGCAAAGACAGGAAGGGATGTCAGGCACAGACGGGAAGTGATGTCAGGCACAGATGGGAAGTGATGTCAGGCACAGACGGGAAGTGATGTCAGGCACAGACGGGAAGTGATGTCAGGCACAGATAGGAAGTGATGTCAGGCACAGACAGAAAGTGATGTCGGGCACAGACGGGAAGTGATGTCGGGCAAAGACGGGAAGTGATGTTGGGCACAGACGGGAAGTGATGTCGGGCACAGACGGGAAATGATGTCAGGCACACGCAGGAAGTGAGGTCGGGCACACGCAGGAAGTGAGGTCGGGCACAGGCAGGAAGGGATGTCAGGCACAGACAGGAAGTGATGTCAGGCACAGAAGGAAAGTGATGTCAGGCACAGACGGGAAGTGATGTCAGGCACAGACGGGAAGTGATGTCGGGGACAGACGGGAAGTGATGTTAAGTACAGGCAGGAAGTGATGTCATGTACAGACGGCAAGTGAGGTCGGGCACAGACGGGAAGGGATGTCGGGGACAGACAGGAAGTGATGTTGGGCAAAGACAGGAAGTGAGGTCAGGCACAGACAGGAAGCTCCATGTGGGAGGAATTATAGAGGAGACTTTGCTGGAAGTGTGAGCTGAGGAGGTAAGAGATTGTATTTGATCATATCTCCCATCACTCTCCCTTGTGTGACACCATATTTCTCTGTCCCTCTTTGTCCTGTAAATGTCCCTCTTTTCGGTGTGATGTAGACACAGACATATGAACAGACAATAGAACGGCCCAAAGTCTTCATATGGCTCTCAGATTTCACATTATTTCTCGTATTGAAGTGAAAACTCGGATAGAAAAGAAAAGTACTAGTGAGATCAGACATAAGTCGGTGTGTCGTGGTATAGGGGCCTGCCAATTACTAATCCCCTTATTAATGCCATTAATGCCTTGTATCACATGACCTCAGCATCCTGCTCTGTATAGTTCCAATTGTCCTCTGTGTCACTCAGCCAAATGGCCTAACTCAATTACTGTGGGCCCCCCTCCCTCCCGGCCAGCTGCCCTGCCAACTCGCCGCACACCTCCCAAATTGCCTTTCATCGAGGCAGACATCATCCCTGCCCCCAGGATGTCCCTGCTACCAGCCTGATTCATCCCTGGGGTCTAGTGTTCACCCCTCCCCCTCTCATCCTGCAGCCCTGGGATGAGAGGTGAGACTTCCACCACCCCATCCTGTCTCTTCCTCTCTGGCAGTGGAGAGGTGGCGAGATTCACACCTCTCCATGGAGAGGTGTGAACCTCCCACAGGGATGGCCCTGGCTCCAGCATCTAGCTGACACCATCTCAGCCCTGACATCCGCAGCACGGGCACACAAATTTCCCGCGCACGCAGATGACATGGAACAAAGGTCACGCTCATGAGAGCACAACCCCTGCCCAGGGGGCATGCCTCATTGCCGGGCAATGAGGCACGCCAGCACCGGCCCCGGTTGCCAAGGCGGCCGGGAAGCGTCCCACACGAGTTTAAGAGGCTGGTGCCGGGCGCATTCCGTTGTGCAGTCATCAAAGGATTCCCAGCTATGGAGGGACCTTTGTTACTAGACTCTGCCAGCCCACCCCTCTGCCTCACAGAGACCCCACAGGAGGGGAGAGACAGCCTGCCTGCTATTGCCAGAGACCCCACAGAAGGGGAGAGACTATCACAGCCTGCCTGTCATTGTCAGATACCCTAGAGAAGAGGGAGAGACTATCACAGCCTGCCTGTCATTGCCAGAAACCCCTCAGAAGGGGGAGAGACTATCAAAGCCTGCCTGCCATTGCCAGAGACCCCACAGAAGGGGAGAGACTATCACAGCCTGCCTGTCATTGTCAGATACCCTAGAGAAGAGGGAGAGACTATCACAGCCTGCCTGTCATTGCCAGAAACCCCTCAGAAGGGGGAGAGACTATCAAAGCCTGCCTGCCATTGCCAGAGACCCCACAGAAGGGGAGAGACTATCACAGCCTGCCTGTCATTGTCAGAGACCCTAGAGAAGAGGGAGAGACTATCACAGCCTGCCTGTCATTGCCAGAGACACCTCAGAAGGGGAGAGACTATCACAGACTGCCTGTCATTGCCAGAGACCCCACAGAAGGGGGAGAGACATCACAGCCTGCCTGCTATTGCCGGAGACCCCACAGAAGGGGAGAGACTATCACAGCCTGCCTGTCATTGCCAAAGACCCCACAGAAGGGGGATAGACTATCACAGCCTGCCTGTCATTGCCAGAAATGCCTCAGAAGGGGGAGAGACTATCACAGCCTGCCTGTCATTGCCAGAGACCCTACAGAAGGGGGAGAGACTATCACAGCCTGCCTGTCATTGCCAGAAACCCCTCAGAAGGGGGAGAGACTATCACAGCCTGCCTGTCATTGTCAGAGACCCTACAGAAGGGGAGAGACTATCACAGCCTGCCTGTCATTGCCAGAGACCCCACAGAAGGAAGAGAGACCATCACAGCCTGCCTGTCATTGCCAGAAACCCCTCAGAAGGGGGAGAGACCATCACAGCCTTCCTGTCATTGCAGAAACCCCTCAGAAGGGGGAGAGACTATCACAGCCTGTCTGTCATTGTCAGAGACCCTCAAAAGGGGGAGAGACAATCATAGCCTGCCTGCTATTGCCAGAGACCCTACAAAAGGGGGAGAGACTATCACAGCCTGCCTGTCATTCCCAGACACCCCTCAGAAGGGGAGAGACTATCACAGACTGCCTGTCACTGCCAGAGAACACACAGAAGGGGGAGAGACCATCACAGACTGCCTGCTATTCCCAGAGACCCCACAGAAAGGGATAGACTATCACAGACTGCCTGACATTGCCAGAGACCCCACAGAAGGGGGAGAGACAATCATAGCCTGCCTGCCATTGCCAGAGACCCCACAGAAGGGGGAGAGTCTATCATAGCCTGCCTGCTATTGCCAGAGACCCCACAGAAGGGGGAGAGACTATCACAGCCTGCTTGTCATTGCCAGTGTCATGGAAATTTTGTATTTACAGGTTGAACTTTAAATGTGTCATATATGAGTGTTATTCATATGTCTCTCGTGTGGCTTAATTAAAGCTCTGCAGGCTGCAATTGGGCCATGCGCATGTACAATGTATGTATTACAGTACTCAGCTCGGTAATGGATGAGATGGCAGATCTGCGCTTATAGACCGGCGTGTATACCACCACGGCATTCGATGCGACATTCGTTGTGACACACAGCATATAGCTCTAGCTTTTCCCTGTAGTTCACTAACTTTGTCCATATGGGCCTGGACCTTGTCATCGGTGTCTTCTATCCAAGTACAACAATCCTCTCCGATGAACTCACAGAACCCCCCTTTGGCGGCTAAAAGGTAATCAAGGGCCATCTTCTCCTGAAGCACTAAAATTCCCATCTGCCGTTGTTCTTGGGCAATTTCTCTGACAGCCTCTACGGTCTCATTAAACATACTATCCACGATGACAGAAAAATTGTTAAGGTGCTTCATAAGTTCTATTCCCCAACCTGTCCATGAGGGGAACCAAGCCCATGCTTGGTTGCCCTCAGAGAACAGCTCCCTGCGAACTCTCCCTGCCATCCTTACCTTCTTGTGGACCATCAACTCTTCATGATCCATCACTACATAGGATGCTGGGACTAGCTTTATGAGGGCACACAAACCTTTCGTGTTCTGGAGAAATGTTCTGCTGAACAAATAGGCTGCCGAACCACACAGAAAATAGTATGGACCTGTCAGAGCAGAGCAGGAGGAGTTCTTCATTCGGCCTCTGGCACTGAACAACAGTTGCACAGACTGGGGAATTGCTCCCTCAGTCTGCACATCACATCCGTCCTTCCAACACACGTGGTCTGGTCGGTCAGTGTGGTTACTCAGAAAGGAAGTCTGGTTAGTCAGATTGACAGTTATACCTCCCTCGCAGGTGGTAGTCCCAACAAACTTGTTACCTGTGCCAAAGCTGATGTTAAAGCACACCTGAGGGCTGCCTAGCTGTCCAGTTACCCATAATGGACTGGTGAGGGTCCTACAGGAGCTAGAGCTAATATTGGTGCTAAAACTGATGTTACCTGCTAAAAATGTGTCATTGAGTTCTACCGACAAATGTCTACGTGGGGGCTGACTAGGGGTCCCTTGCTTTTTCATGCCAACGTGGATGTCATATAGGGCATGAACAGCGGCCATTGCGGACATGTGATGACTGGGTGGGGGCTTAGAGCATACCCAACAGTTGGTTTTGTTGGCGGTTCTGGCTAAACGCAGATGCATTTTAAATAAAAGGTTGGGGTATCTGCCGTCTTTTCCTCCGTTCACACACATGTAAGACATACAAACAACAAGAAAAAGGAAAATTACACCCTTCATTCTCTGGTGTAGCTGAAAAGCTTCTTGCAGTGGCTTGCGTGCACCCAGTTGTCTCGTCCCTCGAGCTTGAGTGAGGTAGGTGTCATCAGCTGGACTTGGTATGGTCCGGTGAACCGTGGCTCGAGTCCGGTTCTTTGATGTTTCTTTAGTACGACCCAATCACCTGGCTCAATAGAAAGAACACCTGTTATTGCATTTGGATCGGGGAGCGATTTGCGAATCCGGTGGTGTATCTTCTGCAGCTCCCGTTGCAGAGATTGCACATAACCTGTAAGCTGTGAATGCAAAGATGACAACTGTTGAGGAAAGTACAACCCTGTTTTTGGAGGTCCCCCAAACAACACATCGTAGGGTGACAGCCCATGTGGTTGCCGAGGGGCATTCCGGATGGAATAGAGGGCAATGGGGAGACACTCAGGTCAAGGTTTTTTGGTATCGGCCATGATTTTGGAGATCCTGTTTTTAAGGATTCCGTTGAGACGTTCAACCTTACCGCTACTCTCGGGGTGATACGGGGTGTGTAGCCATTGGTTGATGTGAAAGGCTTTACATACCTCTGCAAAGATCTGTCCAGTGAAGTGTGACCCCCTATCGGACTCAATGGCTTCAGGTAGACCCCAGCGGCACACAACCTCAGACAGGTATTTCTTCACCATGGTACTAGCGTTGGCACACGTCAACTCACATGCCCTGGCCAGTGCCCACAGCTCAGCTTCCTGAGCTGACATATGTGCATTCAAAGAGCCCTTTTCCACAACTAGTGTGTGGCTTACCGTCTTGGGTGTAGTACCTGGAACCATCGACAAAAAGATTTTTCGCTTCCGGTAGTGGCGCTTCCTTCACTGGGCTGATCGCCGCTGACTCCAGTTCCATCAGAGAAATGCAGTCATGTCCTTTGGAAGAGAGATTAGTAGTGGACAAAGAACTCATGTTAGCAGAAGAGGTGTTAGTATTGTTAGTCGGGTTGCAAAATTCAGCACTGTCGTTGCTGTCCCCCCCTTCTCATCTTCCAACACAGGAAGAAGAGAAGCTGGGTTAAGAATAGTGCATCGTTTGATAGTGAGGTTAATAGGGATTAGGAGGGCTTTCCCCTTAGAGGGGTACCTTGCCTTGGATGTCCTGTTTTCGCAAGACCGTTCTTGCTGCACTGGTGTCGGTGAGGCAAGGGAGGGGATGTTTTAATTCCTCTAGAAAAAGATGGATCTGGGCCGACACCGATTTGCCAACTTCCTATGAGAATTCATAGGAGTTACTTACCATGGTGGTCACAGGGGCGGAGGACTCATCAGGAATGAACTGCCACCGACCTTTAGGTAATTGGGGACAGCTCCTCCTCATGTGCCCCGTTTGGTGGCACTGGAAGCACCTGGGTGGGGGCCTATCCTTCCTGTGACCCAGATCCCTTGGTTTTTTGTGTGGGGTCTGGGACATAAGAACTTTGGCCTTCTCCTGTTTTCTTCTATCCATTTCCCTCTCTATTGCTGCAAGAGTGGAGAGGATAGCAGGGATAGACATCTCATTATATTCGGGTCGGGCCAGAACTAGCCTTTCCCGAATTTTAGTATCGATGCCTTCCAAAAATTTGGCCCGCAACAGAATGTGCGTCGCGGTCACCTTTACCCCTTCAGTTGGAGCATCAGGTCCAACTTCCAGATCCGCATCCAGTGCCGTCTGCTTGAGACGGCGCCAGAAGCAGGCGCTTTCCTCATTAGGACCCTGGGTGAGCTTCATCATGTCCGTAGTAGAGGTAGCACCATACATTTCTGGAAGCTTTGCCTTTAGCTGTGCACAGAACTCTTTGCCCCCTGAAGTCATCTCCTCATGAGTGGTTATAGAGCACCCTGCAATCACTGTACTGGCCACTTCCATGCCCACCTTCCCCCGCAGGATCTGTGCACAATCTGACCCGCTCATACCATAGCTGAACTGGTTTTGTCCAAACATTTGAGCAAATCCTCTCGGATTGACTCAATAGTCCGGGAGCTCAGCCAGAATAGTGCGGATCTCTACCGGGGTGAAGGGGACATGCCAAACTACCCGTTCCCCTAAAGTCCGTCCCCCCCTGTGCATTGGGAGGACCTTCAAATTGCTGCACCCTGACTGGATAGGCCTCGGTCCGGGAAGAGTGCAACTGCTGACCCAGCTTCATTGGTGGGCTTAGATTAACCACCTTGCTTACTGCACCTTCAGGTTTGAGGTCCCTCAGATCAGGGTATAGCTGGGGGGCAGGGGTCTGATCAGTGGTTCGTAGCGCTTTGATACAATCCGCCCTGTTTCTTAACCGGGTGTCTATTCCCCTTGATTCACAGATAGTCTGCAAATCGGTTGTTGAGAAGGCTTCATAGTTGGAAACAGAAGGAGCTGGGGTGAAGCAGGGAGAGGGGAGAGGTAGAGGTAGAGGCTGAGGCATAGATACAGAAGACACGGAAGGTACATCAAGAGTGACATCACTAACAGAAGAGACAGGTGCAGTTATACTTATCTCAGCCACTGTTGGTTGTTCGGGAACCCCAGCAGACCCTGATCCTGCCTGCCTTAGTAGAGTCAGCCCTGAAAGAGCTTCCTCCACCTCTGACACTGGATCCTCCTGTTTTATTCCCTCTGGAGGCCAGGTATACATCACCTGGTTCTTCCGGACAGACACCAGTTTATGTATGCCCTGCTTCCCTAATCGGATTGACCTGTGAAGCCATAGCTGTGCGATCTCTAGTTCTGACGCCTGCATCCGTGGTTCAAATTCAGAGATGAATTTTTCCCACCTCCATGCGTCAAATGTACCTTCCCGGGGAATTTCCCATCTGGTACCCTTCGACCATTTATTCCACCTTTTGAGGGGTTCTGTAGACTTCCCCCCCAAACTCACCTTCATCAGTTGTGCAGCTGTCCTTACCCTGAAGAGGGCTGGTTCCCCCTCTCTCTTCATGGACTGACTACTGCCCATCGTGACTAGTCACTGGTATATATCCCACGTCTGGGTACCTGTTTACCCCCTGGAGCACTCGGTGGGATCCTATCGAGAGGCCTGATTCCACCACTTTCCCAGCACAGCATAATTTATGTGATACTTATCGATCACCCGAAGCGCATCAAGTGGCGGTCAGACTGAGAGTACCCCTCCCACTCCCACAGCGCAATTTATGTGATCCTGACCACCCAAAGTGTTTGTGGTAACCAGGCTAAGCGTTACACTTCCCTGGACCGCCCACTCGCACAGCGCAATTTATGTGGTTCTCATCACCCACTGTGTTTGGCAGGCCACACCGCACAATGATGAAAGTGGCTTTTCTCTCCCTGCACACAGTAGCTAACACAAGTCAAAACAAAAAGAGGGGTTCTTGGATGTTACTTAGGGGTCACTGGTTGGCCGGAAAGCTGCTAACTGACCTTTAGGAAATTTGTGTAAAGAAAAATCTTTCCTAATACACACAGAAAATCCCCTTTTCAACCTGAAAAACCGTTAAAAAGGACAAAGTGGATCCTTATGAAAAACACGGGATATTTAGCAGTAAAATAATTACACAGAGGTAAACCGAAAAACTGCTCCAAGAATAACCCGTTGCTGATGCGAAAATCAATCCTATCAGCGCCGCTAAACGATCTGCGCTACACACGCAATCTTCACTGCAACCACCTAAAACCGTTTACACAAAAAGTCTGCTGGACGCGAAACACGTGACGCAGCAGCTTAAAACAAACCTGCTTTACAATAAGGAACTACTTTTAACAAGAAAAACACAAGAAAAACATAATCAGTATACAAGAAATCTATGTGCAAAAACCCAGACTTCACCGCGCTCACTAAATGTGGAACACGTGAGGGAAAAACTCGCTTAACATACTTTAAATTGGCTGGCAATACGCAAATTTAAAGCTAAAAGCAAACAACTTAAACTGTAAAAATTTGGATTAAAACACAAAATGGGTCAAATGCATATAGGAAACTTCATGCACATTGCATAGAGATTACTGCACATGTGGTAGTCAACAAAATGGCCACCAACAGGGAACACATGTGGTAGTCAACAAAATGGCCACCAACAGGGAACACATGTGGTAGTCAACAAATTGGCCACCAACAGGTAAAGCACATGTGGTAGTCAACAAAATGGCCACCAACAGGTAAAGCACATGTGGTAGTCAACAAAATGGCCACCAACAGGGGAAGCACATGGGAACACTAGCCTCAAAATTGCCTCTAACCTCATACATAAAACAGACTTTTGGACAGAACATACACTGGACAATTACACAACAATATGCAGTACACATACAACACAATTTGGTATAATCACAGAACAGACATAAAACACCAACATATCACACTAACATGCACATGTAACAGAAAGGACCCCCTGCTGCATGCTTGCTGGGAGCAGTAGTACCACAAAACATTGCACAGACTACATAAACACAAAGATCTTACAACAGTTAACAATTAACCTAAACCTTTCAGCACTGTAATAATTACCTCACGTGGAGGGGGGTAAAGCAATCACCACAGTACCTACAACCCGCAAATACTTACCTAACACTATGCAACAACTTTTACCCGCTAAAACATATACCCGTTTAATTTTTGGTTGGAAGATTTTTAAACTTGACCAAATCCAGCCAACCAAACCCACCCCTCTGCTGCTCTCCGCAGAGACAAACCCTTGTCTTTCACCCACAAATCAAGATTTTAGGACAAAACTAGGTCCTTGCTAAGCGGTAATTCTTGTTAGCTAACAGAGAGCGAAATCAGCCACACGAACACGCAAAAAGCGATCCTCTTAATGGCAGAGAGACCTGAAATGTGCCGGCATACTTTTTGCTAGTTCATGATGGCTCATTCCCCCCTCGTGCTCGGTTAGCTATCCCAGAATACGCTTTATTATCCACCAGGCTCGCCAAACTGTCTTGGAAATTCGCTTTAACGAATTTCTCCTTACCGTGAGTACCCGCAGTTGGATGCGCAGAAATCCCCCATAAAGCTGTGCGAATCTCGCTTACCATGACTGCAGCTAAACTACACGATTCCTGCCCATCCAAATGGGTTAGCTTCTGTTGAAATGTGGGGGGTGGAGCTCCGTTACCCTAGAATGATCAAACGACACTCTAAGGCTAGTGTTGGAATTCACATAAGGAAAGTTTTCATTCTCCCCTTTGGTTTTATTACAAATACACACACGCCCCCCCACATGAATAAGGTCAAATCCCTCCCACAGAACAATGCAATGGGGAGTGCCTATACACAGGATGTACATTCCGATTGGAGCATAGCCTTTCCTATTATCTGTCACTGGTCCTCCCCCATGAGCCTTCTGAGGTCAGCAGACTTCCTCCCCTTTCCCCCCATGAGCCCTCTATGGAGAGCATATCTCTTGTTCCAGCTCCTAGCAGTATGTTCATTCTCTGTACAAGCATTCCCTAGAAATATCAGTCTGTACCTGGATGGGCCCGATACGATCTTTATTAAAACACATCCATCCAAGATACAGTTCAGATTGGTAATGGGTTGTAAGATATGCATAAGCCTACACGCGGAGTTCGTACCGCTTGGCGCCTTGCGGCACGGAGTCCATGTGGTACTATGCTGCTGATATGTGGATACAGGCCTGCGGTCTACTGCCAGCGGCATTCGCATCGAATGCCGTGGTGGTATACACGCCGGTCTATAAGCGCAGATCCGCCATCTCATCCATTACCGAGCTGAGTACTGTAATACATACATTGTACATGCGCATGGCCCAATTGCAGCCTTCAGAGCTTTAATTAAGCCACACGAGAGACATATGAATAACACGAATATATGACACATTTAAAGTTCGACCAACAATACAAAATTTCCATGACAGGGTCTAACCCCAGCCTCCGATTTTTATTTACAAGCAGACACACGCCCCCCCCCCACATGAATAAGGTCAATCCCCTCCCACAGAACAATGCATGGGGAGTGCCTATACAGAGGATGTACATTCCGATTGGAGCGTAGCCTTTCCTATTATCTATCACTGGTCCTCCCCCATGAGCCCTCTGAGGTCAGCAGACTTCCTCCCCTCCCCCCATGAGCTCTATGGAGAGCATATTTCCTGTCCTAGCTCCTAGTGGTATGTAAATTCTCTGTACAAGCATCCCCTAGGAACATCAGTCTGTATCTGGATGGGCCCCATACGATCTTTATTAAAACACATCCATCCAGATACAGTTTCAGGTCGGTAATGGGTTGTAAGATATGCATAAGCCTACACGCTGAGTTCACACTGCTTGGCGCCTTGCGTTATGAAGTCCATGTGGTACTATGCTGCTGATATGTGGATACAGGCCCGCGGCCTACCGCCGGCGGCATTCGCATCGAATGGTGGTATACACGCCGGTCTATAAGCGCAGATCTGCCATCTCATCCATTACCAAGCTGAGTACTGTAATACATACATTGTACATGCGCATGGCCCAATTGCAGCCTTCAGAGCTTTAATTAAGCCACACGAGAGACATATGAATAACACTCATATATGAAACATTTAAAGTTCAACCAACAATACAAAATTTCCATGACACATAAAGGGGACATTTGGGGGTGTTTGTAAGGTCCGGGCATTTTAGTGCCTCAAAAAATGTGATCGGCAGTCAGAAAGTAACAGCGACGTAAAAGCTGCATAAATTCCATTCTACATCCCATAGTTTGTAGACGCCATAACTTCACACAGACCAATCAATATCCACGGATTCAGCTATGCTTCTACCAAAGACACGGAGCAGAATACACGTTGTACTACATGTATGAAGAAATCTGATTTTATGGGATATGTTTTATAACAAAGTAGAAGATATCATTTAATCCAATCTGAAAATCAGTGTTGCTCTATCTCATACACGCCATATTCATGTACATATATACATATAAAATATACAATAAAAGTCCTTATAATTGGAACAGTTCAATCAAATATTGTGCTAGAATAAATGTGTTTGATATAGAATGTGCTCCAGAAAGACTGCAGTGCTCCCCCGTGAAATCTGCACCTCCACCTATGGATAAGGATGGCAGCTCACCTCATAGTATGGACCTATAAACTAATATAGGTCAACCAAGCAAAAGGATTCCATCAAAAATATCATTTGTATTAAAAAATAAAACCCCAGTGCTGATCAAATACCACCAAAGAAAGCTCTATTTGTGAGAAAAATAATTCAATTCAATTTGGGTGCAGTGTTGCATGACCGCAAAATTGCCAGTGCTGAATAGCAAAAAAATCCCCAGTCATGAAGGGGGTAAAACGTTCCGGAGCAGAAATAGGTAATAAATCTTGCTGTCATCATACAGTTTGGTTTCATTTTCTTGTGACATTTCTTGGGCTGCAGTTCTTCTGAGCTCCACAAGGTGGTGATCACACATATACTGAGAAAGGAGGTCTCTATGGAAGACAGGAAGTGATGTCAGGCACAGACAGGAAGTGAGGTCAGGCACAGGCAGGGAGTCTATATGGAAGACAGGAAGTGATATCAGGCAGAGACAGGAAGTCTATATGGAAGACAGGAAGTGATGTCAGGCACAGACAGGAAATGATGTCAGGCACAGACAGGAAGTGATGTCAGGCACAGACAGGATGTGATGTCAGACACACAGGAAGTGAGGTCAGGCACAGACAGGAAGTGATGTCAGGCACAGACAGGAAGTGAGGTCAGGCACAGACAGAAAGCTCCATGTGGGAGGAATTATAGAGGAGACGTTGCTGGAAGTGTGAGCAGAGGAGGTAATGAGATTGTATTTGATCATATCTCCCATCACTCTCCCTTGTGTGACACCATATTTCTCTGTCCCTCTTTGCCCTGTAAATGTCCCTCTTTTCGGTGTGATGTACACACAGACATATGAACAGACAATAGAACGGCCCAAAGTCTTCATATGGCTCTCAGATTTCCCATTATTTCCGTATTGAAGTGAAAACTCGGATAGAAAAGTAATAGTGAGATCAGACATAAGTGGGTGTCACTGATCACATTGTCCCCAAACGTCACCCCAGATAAACATTTTTCCGGTCAGACTCCGGTCACACCAGGAACTGCACGTTTCTCATGACTTCCCACATGTGCGGTTACATGCGTTTGCAGGACATTTTTATCATCGGGAAGGACGGGTGATCAGAGGGGCCAAACTTGTTTTTGTGCGTTGCGTTTAATCACATTTACATGCATTTATGCGCTCACAAAATCAGATGATTAACCTCTTCACACCAGCCGAATGCAAATGTGCGCCCTCCGGGCCTTTGGGCCTTGACGCCAAGCAGCCACACATTTGCGTTCTATTAAGAAAGAACATATGTGCTGAGAGCGCGCACCCTGCGCACTCCCAGCACACATGTCCAGGACTCATGGAAAGGTCCCGATCTCCTTTTTTGATCAGGACCTTTCCCGATCCTGTGACCGCCGTGACACGTCGCGTCACATGACCCTAAACCCCACCCCGCCTCCCGGCTTCTGAAATGAGAGGCGCCGGCGTGAAGGGGTTAAAGTGGTTGTCAAGTTTCACAATTTTTAAATAACAAACGTGTCAAATTTAACTGCTCTGTGTAATGTGTTTGCACAGAGCCGCCAGGATCCTCATCTTCTCAGATCCCCCCCAGCGCTCCAGGCAAGATGCTTACTCTGGGGCACTCATATGTTCTCGCTCCTCAGCCGCCTCTATGAAACACAGAGCATGGTTTGACCCACCCCCGCTCCCTCCTCACTGGCTGTGATTGATAGCAGTGGGAGCCAATGAGGAGTCACAGACCCCGGAGAGCTTCTATCTTTGTGCACAGGATCAGGATCAGATGAGTATAAGTCTGCACTTACCCCCTTCCTGTCCGGGACAATTTTCATCTTTCAGAGCTCTTGCACTTTGAATGACAATTGGGCGGTCATGTAACATTGTAGCCATATGAAATGTTTGTAATTTTTTCACACAAATCAAGCTTTCTTTGGTGGTATTTACTGCCCGGTGGGGGGGAGTTATCAACAAAAATAAGCAAAATATTTGAAAAAAAAACGTTTTCTTTGTTTCTATTATAAAATTTTGCAAACAGGTATTTTTTCTCCTTCACTGATGAGTATTGATGAGGCAGCACTGGTGAGCAGTGATGATATGCAGCAATGATGGTCACTGATAGGGGCACTTATGGGCGGCACTGACTGACAGTCATGACTGGCAGCACTGATGGGCGCAACTTCTGGACAGCACTGATGGGTGGCACTGCTGGGGGGCACTGATAGGTGGCACTGCTAGGGCCCTGGTGGGAGGTACTGCTGGGTGGTACTGCTGGGCGGCACTGCAGGGCACTGATCAGGGCCCTGATAATCAGTGTCGATCTGCCCTTTGATAGCTGCTGGTTACCGATAACCAGGAACTCTATTTACTGTTTGATGTGCTCTGTCATTGGACCCAGCTGATCATGTGGTAAAAGGTCACTGTGATTGGCCTTTTACCTCATCGCATGATCAGCTGTCTCCGTAGGGCACAGTGATCACGTATGTCGCCAGGTGCTTTCCCTTGGGGGTGTGCTGGAGGGCATGTTCTGGAAGGACGTCATATGATGCCCTTCCAGAACTGGGTAACCAGGGGTATAACATGGTCACCAAGTGGTTAAAGGCTCACCAATCCCACATCTTAATCTTTAATGTGCACCTGTATGGAGATCCCTCTTTGGATGTGATGATCCCTCTGCACTGTGCAGGACCGGTGGATGCCTAATTGGAGGAGCAGCTGCTGCAGCTATATAACCCAGGCAGGCCGACGCATGGATTTTTTATTTCATTTTTACATTTTTCAAAACCTTGTGATAAGAATTAGATCTGCAAAATACCGTGCCTCTGATCAAATACTTTGGGGTGTTTACTTTCTAAAAACGGGTCATTTGGGAGGTGTTTGCACTTTCCTGGCAATTCAGGACCTCTGAAACTGGGATAGGTAGTATGGAAACTAAATATGACCTTTGAAAGCCTGAATGTGGTCATTAGATTTTGGACCCCTGTACGTGGCTAGGCTTCCAAAAATGCTCTCATATGTGGTATCCCCAGAAGTAGCAGAATGTGTGTTGGGGGTGTAATTCCACATATATCCGTGTCTTGTGTGAGAAATATCTCGTCTCTGACAACTTTGTGTAAAAAAAATGTTATTTGTAATTTTCCATAACATTTTTGGCACAAAATAAAATCTTCCATGCACTCAACATGCCTCTCTGCAAATACCTTGTGGGGTCTACTTTGCTAAAAGGAGTCACCCCACTCCCCATATACAAGGGGCCTAAGAGATACCGTCAGCTTGTGACCCATTCCACCAGACTCCTGAACTGGAAGAGGACATTTTTGGGGGGGTGTTGTAGAAGAACCCAGACCACGGTATTGTGCGGTGAAAATATTATCCAACTTTATTCATCATATATATGTGACACTTTAACAACAGAAGGAAAGAGATAAATTGTTTACATTTCAAGGATCTATTTATACCATTTATATCATCTATGCTAAGACACTGATTAACATATGACACACCCCTCATTAATACCAGCCCCGCCCACTTATGTAACCCTCTAAACCTCCAAATCCCTGTAACTTCCCAGAAGACACTTTCATCTTTTATCCATAACAAGCTGATAGGGTACAAGAGAACCCCAAGCCCCTCCTGCTCATTCCCACACAAGTCCATGTCACCATCTACAAGGTGAGAGGACCTGAAGGAGAACAAGACCATGACCACCAGGACCATCGCCTGACTGAAGCCATGCTCACATTTCTTTCTAATGCTGCTTCTATGGTCTACTCAGATACAGATTTGGCAGATGTACATTCGTGTCTTCAGGGAGTTGGTCAAACATGATCTGTGCTTGACCATCTTTTCTGGGGTCCAGAGGTGACATTAGGGGTTAGATAGACCTCCTGTGTTTCTTTAAAGAGGATCTGTGACCAGCAATATGTTATCACAATTTTTAAAGTTTTACATGTTTGGTATCTATATACTTGATGCCAACCCAATATTGTATATTTCACCAAACAAATTGGGTCATATATTTTGTATTAAAATGATCTTAGTGGGTTTTTTACAGAAAATATGCATTTGACAAACAGCTGAGCTAATATCCTGTAACATAGAAAATGGCAACCACCACCATTATATTCTCCAGGGTCTCTGCTTCAGAAAACAAAACATGTTTGCGAGTTTCAAGTAATCTTCTGTTCTAAAATGTGAATTTAATCATGTGCATAAAAAAGCAAAATCAACTCAGCAAGAGACACAACAGCAACAATGTATAAAATTATCATCAAATCTATAGTAGCAACTAATGGCCTAAGAAGCAAAGCCACCATATTACTCAACCAAGTTCCAACTAAACCCATCCAAGAAAATGGATCCCACTTCCCCCCACCCAGGTGACTGTTGGAACTCCTTTACCTTGTGTAGATATCTCCTTCTGAGATCCTCATGATCTAATATAAATGTACAACACTCTCTGACACCAGTTTGTAGACTCCACCTTGATCTTCCGAGAGATAGTCAGCCGCCATGCAGTTCTGTGACACCACCTTAGGTGATGGAGCCACTTCTGCTGTCAGCTCTGCTATACCATCAATGGTGTCATTGGTTATCTGATCCATGACTCCAGTACACCGGTTCATCTTACTTATCTTAGATTACTTAGATTCCCCATCCCGTCTATGAAGGGCTCACTGCATAAAACATCTCCACTCCAGAGAAAATGTTTCTTCTCACTGGAAGGCCAGGGGAGTATTGGGAGAAATTGAGGCTTTCCCTTACAGATATGGGAGAGGGGCAACATCACCTAAAGTACAACTATGGGTGGAATTGAAGGGAAGCCATTTTAGGGTGCTCCTTCCACACAAGAAGCAATGTATATGAAGGATTAGGAATCCATTGGACCAATGGGGATTAAACATTCTGCAATACATTGCGACACCATGAAATGTTACTGGCCTGTGATTGGCTCTCCTATTGTTAGTGAAGTGAGACTTCCCTTGTAGGTGTCATTAATGGAAAGAAACCATGTGAAATGTTTCCCCCAAATCCAAAAAGGTAACCCCCTTGGGTAGGTACCCATCCTACTATTCCTAAAAACTAGTAGTTAGGAGTCAATATAAAGCACTTTATACTGTTTTTAATTGATTATATATATATATGTACGTATTTTTTATTTTTTCTATTTTTTGTATATGCATTTTGTAATAAATTTTGTATTAAACCTTATTGTTAAAAGTAAATGTGACCGACTTCCCTGTTGCCAATTACATGCAGTCTATATAGCCGACGTATACAGGGTTGTTAAACAGTGGATATAACAGTTACATGTTTTCACACAAACAACTAGAGATGAGCGAAGAAATGAAAAATTCGATTCGACTGATTCGGCGAATTCGTGGACAATATTCGATTCGAGTCGAATAAATTCGCTGTGAATTTAACTTAAAAAAGGGTGTTTCTAGGCTTCAGAGAGACTTAATATTAGTGCAGAACACTGTACCTTTAATTTAAATGCCCTTGGAGTCTGCTGGGGAAGAGAAATAATACTGTCTGTCAGTATGACATGCAGATGAGTGCCGTCGATCTTAGAATCACTGCACACTTCACTCCTTTGGCCAGTCACGGGGCCAAAACCAGTGTTTGGAGCCACAGTGTGGCGGTGGAGGCAGCAGCAATGGGAGGCCATACAGCAACCTATGACAAAATGGAAACCAGCAGGAGCGTGAGGAGACCTGAAAGTGGCACATGGCAGAGTGGGAGCAATGGGAGGCGGTACAGGGACCCAGGTCACACTATGGGCCCAGCAGCAGCGTGACCAGGCGGTACGGGGGCCCATGGCCGATATGGGGCTTGGTGGCACCTATGGAAGGCCTGTAATCTGCCAGCAACCTATGACAAAATGGACAACCGCAGGAGTGTGAGGAGATTTCAAAGTGGCACATGGCAGAGTGGAAGCAATGGAAGGCCGTACAGGGACCCAGGTCACACTGTGGGACCAGCATCAGCGTGAACAGGCGGTACGGGGGCCCATGGCCGATTTGACCTCATTCATCCCATAGTCCTGCCGACTCACGAATAGCGTGGCCTCCTCAAAGGGCCTGAGCAAGCGCAGGTGTCACACATGAGCTGCCAATGGCTGACATCTAAGTTACACAGGGAGTACCTTTATCCGCTTTTAACATCAGGAAATCTGTGATGGCCTTTAGCTGTTCGTAAAGGCGGTCTAACATATGTAGGGTTGAATTCCACCTTGTTGCAACGTCACAGCATGAGGAGTCGGTACGGGGGCCCATGGCAGATTACATGTCTGGCAGCAGCTATGTGAGGCCCGTAATCTGCCTGCACCCTATGTCAAAAAATTTAACACACCAGCAGTGTGAAGAGACCTGAAAGTGGCACATGGCAGCAGAGTGTGGCGATGGAGACAGCAGCAATGGGAGGCCGTACAGGGACCCATGAGAGACTCTAGACTTGGCAGCAGCATGAGGAGGCGGTATATAGGGGCCCATGGCAGATTAGGGGCCTGGCAGCAGCTATGTGAGGCCCGTAATCTGCCTGCACCCTATGTCAAAAAATTTAACACACCAGCAGTGTGAAGAGACCTGAAAGTGGCACATGGCAGCAGAGTGTGGCGATGGAGACAGCAGCAATGGGAGGCCATACAGGGACCCATGACAGACTCTGGACTTGGCAGCAGCATGAGGAGGCGGTATATAGGGGCCCATGGCAGATTAGGGGCCTGGCAGCAGCTATGTGAGGCCCGTAATCTGCCTGCACCCTATGTCAAAAAATTTAACACACCAGCAGTGTGAAGAGACCTGAAAGTGGCACATGGCAGCAGAGTGTGGCGATGGAGACAGCAGCAATGGGAGGCCGTACAGGGACCCATGAGAGACTCTAGACTTGGCAGCAGCATGAGGAGGCGGTATATAGGGGCCCATGGCAGATTAGGGGCCTGGCAGCAGCTATGTGAGGCCCGTAATCTGCCTGCACCCTATGTCAAAAAATGTAACACACCAGCAGTGTGTGAGGAGACCTGAAAGTGGCACATGGCAGAGTGTGGCGATGGAGACAGCAGCAATGGGAGGCCGTACAGGGACCCATGAGAGACTCTGGACCTGGCAGCAGCATGAGGAAGCGGTATATAGGGGCCTATGGCAGATTAGGGGCCTGGCAGCAGCTATAGGAGGCCCATAATCTGCCAGCACCCTATGTCAAAAAATTCTACACACCAGCAGTGTGTGAGGAGACCTGAAAGTGGCACATGGCAGAGTGTGGCGATGGAGACAGCAGCAATGGGAGGCCGTACAGGGACCCATGAGAGACTCTGGACCTGGCAGCAGCATGAGGAGGCGGTATATAGGGGCCTATGGCAGATTAGGGGCCTGGCAGCAGCTATAGGAGGCCCATAATCTGCCAGCACCCTATGTCAAAAAATTCTACACACCAGCAGTGTGAGGAGACCTGAAAGTGGCACATGGCAGCAGAGTGTGGCGATGGAGACAGCAGCAATGGGAGGCCGTACAGGGACCCATGACAGACTCTAGACTTGGCAGCAGCATGAGGAGGCGGTATATAGGGGCCCATGGCAGATTAGGGGCCTGGCAGCAGCTATGTGAGGCCCGTAATCTGCCTGCACCCTATGTCAAAAAATTTAACACACCAGCAGTGTGAAGAGACCTGAAAGTGGCACATGGCAGCAGAGTGTGGCGATGGAGACAGCAGCAATGGGAGGCCATACAGGGACCCATGACAGACTCTGGACTTGGCAGCAGCATGAGGAGGCGGTATATAGGGGCCCATGGCAGATTAGGGGCCTGGCAGCAGCTATGTGAGGCCCGTAATCTGCCTGCACCCTATGTCAAAAAATTTAACACACCAGCAGTGTGAAGAGACCTGAAAGTGGCACATGGCAGCAGAGTGTGGCGATGGAGACAGCAGCAATGGGAGGCCGTACAGGGACCCATGAGAGACTCTAGACTTGGCAGCAGCATGAGGAGGCGGTATATAGGGGCCCATGGCAGATTAGGGGCCTGGCAGCAGCTATGTGAGGCCCGTAATCTGCCTGCACCCTATGTCAAAAAATTTAACACACCAGCAGTGTGAAGAGACCTGAAAGTGGCACATGGCAGCAGAGTGTGGCGATGGAGACAGCAGCAATGGGAGGCCGTACAGGGACCCATGAGAGACTCTGGACTTGGCAGCAGCATGAGGAGGCGGTATATAGGGGCCCATGGCAGATTAGGGGCCTGGCAGCAGCTATGTGAGGCCCGTAATCTGCCTGCACCCTATGTCAAAAAATTTAACACACCAGCAGTGTGAAGAGACCTGAAAGTGGCACATGGCAGCAGAGTGTGGCGATGGAGACAGCAGCAATGGGAGGCCGTACAGGGACCCATGAGAGACTCTAGACTTGGCAGCAGCATGAGGAGGCGGTATATAGGGGCCCATGGCAGATTAGGGGCCTGGCAGCAGCTATGTGAGGCCCGTAATCTGCCTGCACCCTATGTCAAAAAATGTAACACACCAGCAGTGTGTGAGGAGACCTGAAAGTGGCACATGGCAGAGTGTGGCGATGGAGACAGCAGCAATGGGAGGCCGTACAGGGACCCATGAGAGACTCTGGACCTGGCAGCAGCATGAGGAAGCGGTATATAGGGGCCTATGGCAGATTAGGGGCCTGGCAGCAGCTATAGGAGGCCCATAATCTGCCAGCACCCTATGTCAAAAAATTCTACACACCAGCAGTGTGTGAGGAGACCTGAAAGTGGCACATGGCAGAGTGTGGCGATGGAGACAGCAGCAATGGGAGGCCGTACAGGGACCCATGAGAGACTCTGGACCTGGCAGCAGCATGAGGAGGCGGTATATAGGGGCCTATGGCAGATTAGGGGCCTGGCAGCAGCTATAGGAGGCCCATAATCTGCCAGCACCCTATGTCAAAAAATTCTACACACCAGCAGTGTGAGGAGACCTGAAAGTGGCACATGGCAGCAGAGTGTGGCGATGGAGACAGCAGCAATGGGAGGCCGTACAGGGACCCATGACAGACTCTAGACTTGGCAGCAGCATGAGGAGGCGGTATATAGGGGCCCATGGCAGATTAGGGGCCTGGCAGCAGCTATGTGAGGCCCGTAATCTGCCTGCACCCTATGTCAAAAAATTTAACACACCAGCAGTGTGAAGAGACCTGAAAGTGGCACATGGCAGCAGAGTGTGGCGATGGAGACAGCAGCAATGGGAGGCCATACAGGGACCCATGACAGACTCTGGACTTGGCAGCAGCATGAGGAGGCGGTATATAGGGGCCCATGGCAGATTAGGGGCCTGGCAGCAGCTATGTGAGGCCCGTAATCTGCCTGCACCCTATGTCAAAAAATTTAACACACCAGCAGTGTGAAGAGACCTGAAAGTGGCACATGGCAGCAGAGTGTGGCGATGGAGACAGCAGCAATGGGAGGCCGTACAGGGACCCATGAGAGACTCTAGACTTGGCAGCAGCATGAGGAGGCGGTATATAGGGGCCCATGGCAGATTAGGGGCCTGGCAGCAGCTATGTGAGGCCCGTAATCTGCCTGCACCCTATGTCAAAAAATTTAACACACCAGCAGTGTGAAGAGACCTGAAAGTGGCACATGGCAGCAGAGTGTGGCGATGGAGACAGCAGCAATGGGAGGCCGTACAGGGACCCATGAGAGACTCTGGACTTGGCAGCAGCATGAGGAGGCGGTATATAGGGGCCCATGGCAGATTAGGGGCCTGGCAGCAGCTATGTGAGGCCCGTAATCTGCCTGCACCCTATGTCAAAAAATTTAACACACCAGCAGTGTGAAGAGACCTGAAAGTGGCACATGGCAGCAGAGTGTGGCGATGGAGACAGCAGCAATGGGAGGCCGTACAGGGACCCATGAGAGACTCTAGACTTGGCAGCAGCATGAGGAGGCGGTATATAGGGGCCCATGGCAGATTAGGGGCCTGGCAGCAGCTATGTGAGGCCCGTAATCTGCCTGCACCCTATGTCAAAAAATGTAACACACCAGCAGTGTGTGAGGAGACCTGAAAGTGGCACATGGCAGAGTGTGGCGATGGAGACAGCAGCAATGGGAGGCCGTACAGGGACCCATGAGAGACTCTGGACCTGGCAGCAGCATGAGGAAGCGGTATATAGGGGCCTATGGCAGATTAGGGGCCTGGCAGCAGCTATAGGAGGCCCATAATCTGCCAGCACCCTATGTCAAAAAATTCTACACACCAGCAGTGTGTGAGGAGACCTGAAAGTGGCACATGGCAGAGTGTGGCGATGGAGACAGCAGCAATGGGAGGCCGTACAGGGACCCATGAGAGACTCTGGACCTGGCAGCAGCATGAGGAGGCGGTATATAGGGGCCTATGGCAGATTAGGGGCCTGGCAGCAGCTATAGGAGGCCCATAATCTGCCAGCACCCTATGTCAAAAAATTCTACACACCAGCAGTGTGAGGAGACCTGAAAGTGGCACATGGCAGCAGAGTGTGGCGATGGAGACAGCAGCAATGGGAGGCCGTACAGGGACCCATGACAGACTCTAGACTTGGCAGCAGCATGAGGAGGCGGTATATAGGGGCCCATGGCAGATTAGGGGCCTGGCAGCAGCTATGTGAGGCCCGTAATCTGCCTGCACCCTATGTCAAAAAATTTAACACACCAGCAGTGTGAAGAGACCTGAAAGTGGCACATGGCAGCAGAGTGTGGCGATGGAGACAGCAGCAATGGGAGGCCATACAGGGACCCATGACAGACTCTGGACTTGGCAGCAGCATGAGGAGGCGGTATATAGGGGCCCATGGCAGATTAGGGGCCTGGCAGCAGCTATGTGAGGCCCGTAATCTGCCTGCACCCTATGTCAAAAAATTTAACACACCAGCAGTGTGAAGAGACCTGAAAGTGGCACATGGCAGCAGAGTGTGGCGATGGAGACAGCAGCAATGGGAGGCCGTACAGGGACCCATGAGAGACTCTAGACTTGGCAGCAGCATGAGGAGGCGGTATATAGGGGCCCATGGCAGATTAGGGGCCTGGCAGCAGCTATGTGAGGCCCGTAATCTGCCTGCACCCTATGTCAAAAAATTTAACACACCAGCAGTGTGAGGAGACCTGAAAGTGGCACATGGCAGCAGAGTGTGGCGATGGAGACAGCAGCAATGGGAGGCCGTACAGGGACCCATGAGAGACTCTGGACTTGGCAGCAGCATGAGGAGGCGGTATATAGGGGCCCATGGCAGATTAGGGGCCTGGCAGCAGCTATGTGAGGCCCGTAATCTGCCTGCACCCTATGTCAAAAAATTTAACACACCAGCAGTGTGAAGAGACCTGAAAGTGGCACATGGCAGCAGAGTGTGGCGATGGAGACAGCAGCAATGGGAGGCCGTACAGGGACCCATGAGAGACTCTAGACTTGGCAGCAGCATGAGGAGGCGGTATATAGGGGCCCATGGCAGATTAGGGGCCTGGCAGCAGCTATGTGAGGCCCGTAATCTGCCTGCACCCTATGTCAAAAAATTTAACACACCAGCAGTGTGAAGAGACCTGAAAGTGGCACATGGCAGCAGAGTGTGGCGATGGAGACAGCAGCAATGGGAGGCCGTACAGGGACCCATGAGAGACTCTGGACTTGGCAGCAGCATGAGGAGGCGGTATATAGGGGCCCATGGCAGATTAGGGGCCTGGCAGCAGCTATGTGAGGCCCGTAATCTGCCTGCACCCTATGTCAAAAAATTTAACACACCAGCAGTGTGAAGAGACCTGAAAGTGGCACATGGCAGCAGAGTGTGGCGATGGAGACAGCAGCAATGGGAGGCTGTACAGGGACCCATGAGAGACTCTAGACTTGGCAGCAGCATGAGGAGGCGGTATATAGGGGCCCATGGCAGATTAGGGGCCTGGCAGCAGCTATGTGAGGCCCGTAATCTGCCTGCACCCTATGTCAAAAAATTTAACACACCAGCAGTGTGAAGAGACCTGAAAGTGGCACATGGCAGCAGAGTGTGGCGATGGAGACAGCAGCAATGGGAGGCCGTACAGGGACCCATGAGAGACTCTGGACTTGGCAGCAGCATGAGGAGGCGGTATATAGGGGCCCATGGCAGATTAGGGGCCTGGCAGCAGCTATGTGAGGCCCGTAATCTGCCTGCACCCTATGTCAAAAAATTTAACACACCAGCAGTGTGAAGAGACCTGAAAGTGGCACATGGCAGCAGAGTGTGGCGATGGAGACAGCAGCAATGGGAGGCCGTACAGGGACCCATGAGAGACTCTAGACTTGGCAGCAGCATGAGGAGGCGGTATATAGGGGCCCATGGCAGATTAGGGGCCTGGCAGCAGCTATGTGAGGCCCGTAATCTGCCTGCACCCTATGTCAAAAAATTAAACACACCAGCAGTGTGTGAGGAGACCTGAAAGTGGCACATGGCAGAGTGTGGCGATGGAGACAGCAGCAATGGGAGGCCGTACAGGGACCCATGAGAGACTCTGGACCTGGCAGCAGCATGAGGAGGCGGTATATAGGGGCCTATGGCAGATTAGGGGCCTGGCAGCAGCTATAGGAGGCCCATAATCTGCCAGCACCCTATGTCAAAAAATTCTACACACCAGCAGTGTGAGGAGACCTGAAAGTGGCACATGGCAGCAGAGTGTGGCGATGGAGACAGCAGCAATGGGAGGCCGTACAGGGACCCATGACAGACTCTAGACTTGGCAGCAGCATGAGGAGGCGGTATATAGGGGCCCATGGCAGATTAGGGGCCTGGCAGCAGCTATGTGAGGCCCGTAATCTGCCTGCACCCTATGTCAAAAAATTTAACACACCAGCAGTGTGAAGAGACCTGAAAGTGGCACATGGCAGCAGAGTGTGGCGATGGAGACAGCAGCAATGGGAGGCCATACAGGGACCCATGACAGACTCTGGACTTGGCAGCAGCATGAGGAGGCGGTATATAGGGGCCCATGGCAGATTAGGGGCCTGGCAGCAGCTATGTGAGGCCCGTAATCTGCCTGCACCCTATGTCAAAAAATTTAACACACCAGCAGTGTGAAGAGACCTGAAAGTGGCACATGGCAGCAGAGTGTGGCGATGGAGACAGCAGCAATGGGAGGCCGTACAGGGACCCATGAGAGACTCTAGACTTGGCAGCAGCATGAGGAGGCGGTATATAGGGGCCCATGGCAGATTAGGGGCCTGGCAGCAGCTATGAGAGGCCCGTAATCTGCCTGCACCCTATGTCAAAAAATTTAACACACCAGCAGTGTGAAGAGACCTGAAAGTGGCACATGGCAGCAGAGTGTGGCGATGGAGACAGCAGCAATGGGAGGCCGTACAGGGACCCATGAGAGACTCTAGACTTGGCAGCAGCATGAGGAGGCGGTATATAGGGGCCCATGGCAGATTAGGGGCCTGGCAGCAGCTATGTGAGGCCCGTAATCTGCCTGCACCCTATGTCAAAAAATTTAACACACCAGCAGTGTGAAGAGACCTGAAAGTGGCACATGGCAGCAGAGTGTGGCGATGGAGACAGCAGCAATGGGAGGCCGTACAGGGACCCATGAGAGACTCTGGACTTGGCAGCAGCATGAGGAGGCGGTATATAGGGGCCCATGGCAGATTAGGGGCCTGGCAGCAGCTATGTGAGGCCCGTAATCTGCCTGCACCCTATGTCAAAAAATTTAACACACCAGCAGTGTGAAGAGACCTGAAAGTGGCACATGGCAGCAGAGTGTGGCGATGGAGACAGCAGCAATGGGAGGCCGTACAGGGACCCATGAGAGACTCTGGACTTGGCAGCAGCATGAGGAGGCGGTATATAGGGGCCCATGGCAGATTAGGGGCCTGGCAGCAGCTATGTGAGGCCCGTAATCTGCCTGCACCCTATGTCAAAAAATTTAACACACCAGCAGTGTGAAGAGACCTGAAAGTGGCACATGGCAGCAGAGTGTGGCGATGGAGACAGCAGCAATGGGAGGCCGTACAGGGACCCATGAGAGACTCTAGACTTGGCAGCAGCATGAGGAGGCGGTATATAGGGGCCCATGGCAGATTAGGGGCCTGGCAGCAGCTATGTGAGGCCCGTAATCTGCCTGCACCCTATGTCAAAAAATGTAACACACCAGCAGTGTGTGAGGAGACCTGAAAGTGGCACATGGCAGAGTGTGGCGATGGAGACAGCAGCAATGGGAGGCCGTACAGGGACCCATGAGAGACTCTGGACCTGGCAGCAGCATGAGGAAGCGGTATATAGGGGCCTATGGCAGATTAGGGGCCTGGCAGCAGCTATAGGAGGCCCATAATCTGCCAGCACCCTATGTCAAAAAATTCTACACACCAGCAGTGTGTGAGGAGACCTGAAAGTGGCACATGGCAGAGTGTGGCGATGGAGACAGCAGCAATGGGAGGCCGTACAGGGACCCATGAGAGACTCTGGACCTGGCAGCAGCATGAGGAGGCGGTATATAGGGGCCTATGGCAGATTAGGGGCCTGGCAGCAGCTATAGGAGGCCCATAATCTGCCAGCACCCTATGTCAAAAAATTCTACACACCAGCAGTGTGAGGAGACCTGAAAGTGGCACATGGCAGCAGAGTGTGGCGATGGAGACAGCAGCAATGGGAGGCCGTACAGGGACCCATGACAGACTCTAGACTTGGCAGCAGCATGAGGAGGCGGTATATAGGGGCCCATGGCAGATTAGGGGCCTGGCAGCAGCTATGTGAGGCCCGTAATCTGCCTGCACCCTATGTCAAAAAATTTAACACACCAGCAGTGTGAAGAGACCTGAAAGTGGCACATGGCAGCAGAGTGTGGCGATGGAGACAGCAGCAATGGGAGGCCATACAGGGACCCATGACAGACTGTGGACTTGGCAGCAGCATGAGGAGGCGGTATATAGGGGCCTATGGCAGATTAGGGGCCTGGCAGCAGCTATAGGAGGCCCGTAATCTGCCAGCACCCTATGTCAAAAAATTTAACACACCAGCAGTGTGAAGAGACCTGAAAGTGGCACATGGCAGCAGAGTGTGGCGATGGAGACAGCAGCAATGGGAGGCCGTACAGGGACCCATGAGAGACTCTGGACTTGGCAGCAGCATGAGGAGGCGGTATATAGGGGCCCATGGCAGATTAGGGGCCTGGCAGCAGCTATGTGAGGCCCGTAATCTGCCTGCACCCTATGTCAAAAAATTTAACACACCAGCAGTGTGAAGAGACCTGAAAGTGGCACATGGCAGCAGAGTGTGGCGATGGAGACAGCAGCAATGGGAGGCCATACAGGGACCCATGACAGACTCTGGACTTGGCAGCAGCATGAGGAGGCGGTATATAGGGGCCTATGGCAGATTAGGGGCCTGGCAGCAGCTATAGGAGGCCCGTAATCTGCCAGCACCCTATGTCAAAAAATTAAACACACCAGCAGTGTGAGGAGACCTGAAAGTGGCACATGTTTGAGGCATGATTCATGGCGGATTTAGTCAGTTGTGTCAGGAACTGGTGGTTTGAAATCCAGACTAATCCACGCCTGATTCATTTTCACAAACGTGAGTCTCTCCACACTTTGGGTGGACAGTCGTGTCCTCCGCGGAGTTACAATACCTCCTGCCGCACTAAACACGCGCTCCGATGCCACGCTACTGGCCGGGCATGACAGCCTTTCAAGGGCAAATTCAGCTAGTTGGGGCCAAAGGTCAAGTTTCGTTGCCCAGTAGTCAAGGGGATTGTCTACCTCGGTTGGCAGGGTGCTGTCCAAGTAGGCCCAAGCCTGTTGTTTGAGCTCCTGCTCCAGGTCCACCTGATGCTGCTGCTGCGGCTGGTTAGTAGTTTCCTCACTGCGCTGGTGAAGAAAGCTACTCATCATCGACTGCAGACTGAGGCAGCCGCTGCTGGTGGAGCTGCCACTGCTCCTACCACCCCACCCCTCCCCTGCTGCCATGCCAGCGGAACGCGAGCGCACAGGGCCCACAGTGTCTGAGGATGGACGTTGGCGCACAAAGGCAGAGACCAACTGACTACATAGGTGGTTTTTATAGTACGTAATTTTGGCCTCCCTCTCAGCAGGTGTGAAAAAGGCCACCATTTTGGACCGGTAGCGAGGGTCCAACAAGGTGGACAGCCAAAAGTCATCCCTCTGTCTGATGGTTATTATTCGGCTGTCGCTACGCAAGCAACCGAGCATGCTATGGGCCATTTGTGCCAAGGAATGCGAGGGACTCCCTGCCTCCATCTCCACAGCATACTGCCACGGTGCGTCTGGGTCCTCTGTCTCCTCCTCCTCCTCTACCAGATGCTCCTGCTCCTCCACTCCTGTCCGCTGAGTGGAAAAACCACCCATTTCACTCAATAATTCCTGAGCACAAATGTCCTCCTCTACCTCCTCCTCTTCTTCCTGTCCTGCCCCCACAGGGGTCATGTGGCGTTGAGATCTGTGCGCCACGTCTACCGCACCCTGACCAGCCATTGTTAACAGCATTTGTTCCAGGACGTGCAACAGAGGAATGACGTCGTTCATCCCATAGTCCTGCCGACTCACGAATAGCGTGGCCTCCTCAAAGGGCCTGAGCAAGCGGCAGGTGTCACGCATGAGCTGCCAATGGCTGACATCTAAGTTACACAGGGGAGTACCTTTATCCGCTTGTAACATCAGGAAATCGGTGATGGCCTTTCGCTGCTCGTAAAGGCGGTCTAACATGTGTAGGGTTGAATTCCACCTTGTTGCAACGTCGCAGATCAGGCGATGCTGTGGAATTCCGTTCTGCCGCTGCAGCTCAATGAGGGTGTTCTTTGCGGTGTAGGAATGGCTGAAATGCATGCACAGTTTACGTGACATTTTAAGGATGTCTTGCAGTGGGATGGTGGATTTTAGGAACCGCTTGACAACCAGATTGAACACGTGAGCCATGCATGGCGCATGGCACAACCTTCCTTGACGCAGAGCAGACACCATGTTCTTTCCGTTGTCAGTCAACATGGTTCCGATTTTTAGTTTGCGCGGAGACAGCCATCTGTCGATTTCTCTGTTCATTACACTCAGCAGTTCCTCCCCTGTGTGACTACGTTCGCCAAGGCATACCAGGTGCAGCACAGCGTGACACCGTTGCGCCCTGCACATGTGATATGCCGGTCGGGTAATGGGACTTGGCACGGGGGTGGCGGCTGAGGACACGGCGGAAAAAGAGGTGGTAGAGGCGGACATGCTTGCTGGACCAAGGACGTGCAAACGTGGAGGCAAAAGCGTCGTGACCTGTCCAAGTTGCTGGTGCGGCTGTGCCGGCACCACGTTCACCCAGTGGGCCGTAAATGACATGTACTGTCCCTGACCGTAGTTACAGCTCCACACGTCGGCGCTGCCGTGCACTTTGGCAGAGACCGACATGCTCAAAGACTGGCCCACCATCTCTTCTACATGTGAATGCAGGGCTGGCACTGCCTTTTGGGCAAAGAAATGACGGCTTGGCACTCTCCACCGCGGCGCGGCACAAGCCATCATTTCTCGGAAAGGTGCTGAGTCCACCAGTTGGAAAGGGAGGGACTGCAGCACCAGCAACTTGGACAGGAGGACGTTCAGCTTTTGCACCGTCGGGTGCGTGCTCGCAAACTGTTGTCTCTTGGATACGGATTCCAAGAAAGACTGTTGACGGAATCCGAGAAGAGGAGTAGCAGGAGAAGGAGCATCTGAACGAGCGGAAGATGCCAATGAGCGACAACTCCCCTCAGCAGAGGTGTTGGAGCCTTGACTGGCTGATAGAGGGCGATTGACGACGTCGGGTGACGGAGCAAGTAACGGAGCGGGTGATGGAGCGGGGGCTGGGGCAGGCAGAACCGCCGTATGTTTATCACGGTTTTCCCAGGCCACCGAATGGTGACGCTGCATATGCTGACGCAACGCTGTAGTCCCAACATGGGCCCCCTGGCCACGCTTGCATTTCTGGCCACATAGTCGACATACGGCTACGTTTACTTCCTCGGGCGGCTTGAGGAAAAATTGCCACACCACCGAGTAGGAAACTTTGCCCCCGCTACTCTTCACTGGCTGACTGCTACTTCCTCCGTGCGCACCGGCACCACTACTGGCCGTGGTGGTAGGCTGCAGTGGAGCTGGTGCTCTACTCCGTGGACGTTTGGCTCCACTGACACTGATGCGACCCTGCTGCTGTCTCCTGGGCAACCCACCGACTGTTTTGCTCGCTGCCAAGCTGCCACCCTCTTCTCCTGATGATGCGGAAGAAATTGCCTGATGACGACGAGGCTGCCAAGTGCGATCAACCTCCTCATCATCAAGTAGGGTCTCCGCCTCACTACTAGCCCCCTCGGCTGCGTCTGGGTCAGGAGACAGACCTGTCTCTAGACCGGCTACCGAGCCACTCTCCTCGCCAGTACTTGTTCGCTTGGCTGCTGAAAAGGCCGATGTCTCCCCCCGTTCCTGACCGCCCTCTGTTAGCTCTTCCTCACTGTACAGTGGGGCTGAGCCCACAGCATGCGATACTTCGCTTGGTGAGGGAACAGCAAAGGACAGGGGCAGGTAGAGGACACGTGATTTCAGTGGGCTTGGTCCCGGGCCATGCCAACTAACGGTTGTGTCTGACGTACCCACCGACCGTTGGCTGTAGGTGTCAGAGGTGACCTGGGAAGAGGAAGACGACCGAGCCAACCAATCAATGACGGCAGGGTTGTCGGTGGAGACACGACCGCTGGATGACACCGGGAGCACTGGCCTCTGGCTGCGAATACTGCTGCCTCGACCCCTTCCTCTGCTGCCACGTCTGCTCGCTCCTAAAACATTGCCTCCTCTGCCACTCCTCTGCATGTTGTCTGACATACTATTTAATTCAACGATTAGGTGTCCCTGAGTAACAATTCTCTGGCACTCAGTAACAATTCTGTCTGTCCC